>NW_006432943.1:9262234-9290977 GCF_000325575.1 Pteropus alecto
TGTAAAGTGACAAAAGGAAATTTAACTTTGAGTGGTGAACACACAATGCAATATACATATGATGTATTGTTGAATTGTATACTTGAAACCTATATAATTTTATTAACCAATGTCACTCCAATAAAAAAATAGTCTTGGGAATGTAAAGTATAGCATAGGAAATATAGTCAATAATATTATAGTAACTATGTGTGGTGCCAGGTGGGTACTAGATTTTTTGAGGGAATCACTTTGTAGGTTATATAAATGTTTCACCACTATACTGTACACCTGAAACTAACATCATATTGAATGTCGACAATAATTGAAAAAAAGACACTCCCGTCCCCCCCACTCCAGCTTGCCTCCAGTGAAGGTAATAAATCACAAGGATCAAAGCATTCAGATTTGTTAAGTTTAAAGACATTCGTTTGTTCTGATGTGCTTAGAGTCAGTTTGCTAGTGTTCAAGTACTCAGCGCCCTGCACCAGGATCTGGTTTCCAAGGAAACGAAGGCTCCATTACAGCTGCTTTTCACAGAGGTGTTCGAGTGCTTACCGCAGAGTTCCCAAGAATAGAAGTCTCCTCCAGTATGTACAGGGGAACTTTAGGACAGGTGATATTTACTTTTACATTCTCTCACTTACAGGAACATACAGCAAAAATATATTTTGAGGGAGAGGGAGAGCCAAAATAAGAAGCCCCAGAGCGGCCTCTCTCAGTGTTCTTTAAGTCGCCTGACAGAGCCCATATAGGTAAGCCTCCTGGGCACCAAGTGGAGCAGAGGTGTGTGGGTGTTTGACTTGGAGGGGCAAATGGAAGATACCCAGCACAACCTCTAAAAAAACAGGTCAGTGATCATCGTATACAGTTGTGTTGGCTTGTGCAGAGTGAGAATGCTATCAGTAACAAAACCTTTCCTTGACAATTTTGACTTTTTTTCTCTGTTCTCTCACCAAAAGTGTCAAATGATAGAGAAAGAGCAGGAAGAGGAATCCTCTGCCCTGACTCCAAGCCCATTCTCATGTTCATGATATATCTTTTCTGCCATCCATCTCTGCAAACATCCATATGATATGCATATGTTTTACAAACATAATAACTGAGTATACAGAGAATACTTTCAGGAATCTTTCAGCCTTACAGTAAGACAGAAATGCAAATAAACTAATACGATGTGATGCGCTAATTATAGACATGTATATAAAAAACATAGAGAATGGAAGGCTTAAACCTTCACAGTATAGGAAAGGTAATGCTGGAGCTTAGGCTCATACTAGAGTAGAAGCTTCTTATGTGACCCCCTTTAATGAAATAGAAAAAGGCACTCTGAACAGACAAAATAGACAAAACTGCTTCCTCCAGCTGACACAGTCTTGAGGCAGATACATAATTGGTAAGTGGAACTTAGGCCAGATTTCACCTCATTGGCTCGGAGACTTTACACATCATTCAGAATGCCTAGGCTTATGGGGCAGCCCTGTCACTCAGATGTCATTTTCCAAAGGCTACTATATCAGAGTCAGAGTTTCTCTTTTATTGTCATAGTCTAAGACCCACCCAGAGAGGGAGATAGGTGGGTGCTTGAGGATGGCCTAATTGTCATCAGGTAAATTTCTTACTTTGCTTTGGAAGACAAAATTTAACCACAACCAGGAATCAAAAAATTTGGGGGCTGGGTAGTACTGACCAGTGCCATATTGTTATTCTTACTGCTTTATGGGTGTGCCAGCAGATTATAAATAAGTTGAACTCACTCTTCTTTGTCTTCCCACCACAGGTAATATATTTTTATATATTTGTAAATTTCCTATGCAGTAACTATATGAGTGAATTCACATCTCAATATTTCTGGTGTTTCTTCTCATCTGTCCTTTGAAGACTTGGAATAATAGCTTTTCTAGTATGAAGCAAATTTGCTGTATTTTAATTTAATTTAATTTCTTTATTATCAATAAACTATCAGGCAAAAGAATATAATCTAAGGGAACTTATTGATAGGATCTTGTTGGAAATTTGTGCTAGAGATAAAAAAACTCAAACAACTGCCCATGCAGTTGTGAATGACTGCAGTGAAATGCCGTCTTCCATTATTTTAATTTGCAGGAAATTAGTGTTTGAATATTGTGACGTACTCAGCTTACATACATTAATAGCGCCCTTTGTTGTAGCCTGATCAGGGAACCAAAATACCATTTGAAAAATTTTAGAGTCATTCCTTATACATTTCACTATACAGGAGTCCCCTTATCCCTAAACCCCCAGTGGATGCCTGAAACCGCCGATAGTACTGAATCTTATATATACTATGTTTTTAGTGGTAGAGCCTAATTTGAATCCAAGGAGTGTAGCTTTAGAATCTGTGCCTTTAATTACTTACAGATACTGTCTACTTTTAGCAAAGGATCCACAAAAGCCAGCCATGCGAAGAGTTGGAAGCAGCTGTGCTAGGCAGAGGGAATAACAAGTGCATGTTCTTGAGCAGGAAGGAGGTTGGGGTGTCCCAGGAGCAGACCGGACACCACTGTAGCTGGAGCAGAGTGAATAAGGGCATGAAGGGAAGGTGATTGGGTCTCAGGGCTGGGCAGAAGCCAGACTTGAAAGGCCTCATGGTTCTTGGAGAGGAGTTAGATTTAATTCTAAGGGAAGCCACTGAAGGGTTATATGAAGGAAAGCAGTTCTGCCTTTAGACCAAGTAAAATGAGGCCCTGTCCTGAGCTCCATGCTTTAGAGGGTCCCACATATGTCACATAAATACATCACACACACGTGCACATGCACACAAACACAGCCACACAAACACATACACACATATGATACAGGTTCTTCAGGTTCTAGTTATTGCTCTTTGGTAAAAACAGTGATAAAATGATAATTTGTATGATAAAATTAAAATGTTTTGTAATACTTTCTGGAACAATAACTATCATATGCAGAACTATTAAAATATTTAAACATGATATGTAAAATTTGAGATTCATTCTTAGATCTAAATGTTGGTTTACAAATTTTATTGATAATTCTGGTTGTTACTGTCTCAGCAGGGGAAGGTTTCCCCAAGTTGAAATTAATTAGGACAAAACCGATAACTAGAAAAACCCAAGAAAGGCAGTCAAATTTGACATTACTCTTAATAGAACACAAATTATGTGAAAATCTTGATTATAACAATAGTTATTGATTTTACTGAAATGAAGACAAGAAAATAAAATTTGTTCCATAAATTGGATAATAATTAGTGAGCTATGTATATCTTTATTACTCATGCAAACATTGCCGACCCATAGCCAGAACACTCAATTAAATTTAATCATCTTTGATATTTTGACAACTTTTAATCATGTAAAAACTGTACACATATCTTTTGATTTTTGTTTTTATACATATACATTTATCAAAGTAGGAGGGTGGAATATATTTTAATGAGTTATTGGCTTTATCTATCAATTCAAACATTTAAGTGAACATCATGTGGTTTCAATTGGTCTCTTTGCCCAGGTCCCTGCACATGTAAAGAGTGAGACTCCAGGGAAGTGACATGATCTGATTCATGTTTTTAAAGGATGAAAAAAAAGCAGCAAAGCTCTACTCATTTTCAAAATGATATAGTCTGATTTATGTTTTTAAAAGATAAAAAAATGAAGTTCTATGGGGAGCATGGCAGAGGGAATGCAGTTAGCATTAATATGATGGCTAAGTGGAGGGCCAGGGGAGGGAGAGAGCAACTGAGGGGATCATTTTATGAACATTATAGATGTCTAACCAATGTACTGTATACTTGAAACTAATTGAAATAAGTAAATTTGTAAACAAATAAAATTAAGTTCTATTCATTTTTGAAACACAAAATGAAAAATAAAAGGGTCTTTCGATCTTTTTTTTTTTTTCTTAAAAGTTCAGCTAAGAGAGAGGTCAGACATTTTAGTATGGGAAAGAAGACACAGGTAGCTTGGGTTAATCCTTGTCCCACGCTATCTCAAATATGGGTTCTTGGATGGTGAAGAGCCCACATCAGTCCTCTTATGTTTCCTAGAGCAGCGGTTCCCTGCTCTGCACGGTATAAATACTTGTAGAGTTTTAAATCATACTTTTGCCTCCTCACCCCAGAGATAAAAGTTTATTGGTCTGGGTGGGTTTTCTTGCTCTTTTAAAACTGGCCTCTTTCCCCTTAAAAGGCAATTTCATTGATTTCCCTTGCTTTTTCTTTTTAGTTTTTTTTTTTTTTTTCTGGTAAGTACCATCTTTTTCCCTGGTAATTTTCTTCTTTTAACTGAATGCAGAGGAAATTATTATCACTTTATTGGACCGTGATTGATGTTTCTTAGAAAAATAATAAAGTCACATGAGCATATGTGGGTTAAAAATATAGTTGACTTAATCAGGAGGCCACCTCAGTGGGATATGAGCCTATAACCTTTTGTAGCAGCCTCAGAGAGATGGCATATGATATGATTAAAAATATTATTGGACAGAATAAATACATAGTGTATACATATATGTCCACAAATGTAGATTTACATTGCTCATGAGAAGCTGTTCACAGAATCCAGGAACTGAAATGCAACCATCCATGCCACAATTTCTCTGAATACATTTCATGTTGGACTCAGGACTAAGTTCATTCCCAAGCATTATAGCAGACTGAGTGATGATGCCATAATGAAGGGCAGAGCACCTGAGATCGTAAACGAGGTGCAGCATGGGGGATATGGGGCTGTTTGGGACGGATTTTCATGAGAAAGAATCATAAAACTGCTTGCAAGAGGCCTCTGCTAAAAAATATGGCTGATGTTAGTGTGGTCATTGCCGGATTCCTGGCTGAGCAACAGCCTTTTATGATCTGAAACAGTAAATTCCCTTTATTAACACAAACAATAAGTGTTCTGAAAGGACAGAGTCAAGGAAGCTTCACAATACAAGACGTCCTCTAGGTGAGGAACTCTCCCCTGGGCCCTCGATTACTATGTCTGGGGTTATGCTGATTTTTTGTTTATAGTCCCTTACTAGCAGTTCATATTCTGCTTTTAGATATTTTTACATTTCATTGAACCCTTTCACTGTGTGTTGCCTCTTCATGTATGTTAATTTTTTTCTTAAAGTCTTCCCATCTCTACTACCATTATTGCAGTCCAAACTCCCAGCCTCTCCTGCCTGAATTGCTATAACAGCCTTGAACTGCTCTCCCTGCCTCTGTTCTAGTCCATTCTCTATACTCCACCATCATGATCTTTCTTAAGTCTAAATCTATAATGCTATGCTCTTAGTTAAAAATTTCAATTATTCCTCAGTACTTTAGGATAAAATGTAAATATCTATGAAGGATTTACAGGGCACTATATACCTATCCTCTGCCACCGCCTCTTCTCCCACCTGATTTCTACCCAATCTCTACCAGTTTCAGGATACCCACTAACATCCTGCATCAGAATTACCTTAAGATGCGTGTTAAGAAATCCACATCCTTACATTACATCCAATACTGATTGGACCATAATCCTGGGAGCTCTCGAGGGGAGTTTTCTAAGTGCCAGTGTGAGAATCATTTTCTAGTTCATTGAAATTGCTGAATAGAGATGAAATGCAAGTCTCCTGGATTGCAGAGGGTGAACTCTGGTTTATTAGCCAGGTCAGCCATCAGAGGATGATTTCAGAGGTCAGAGAGGTCTGGCTGAGCAGAGATATTATCTATTCTCTGTGCCTGTCATGTTTGATATTACCACATGGAGAAATCTGAGAATCCTTCAAATACACTGAAAGTCTCCTTTTAAAATACAAACTATCTTAGCAACTTAACTTGCAAAAAGGTTTTAACTTAGACTGTCAGAGATCTAGGCAAAGTACACTGAAAAGAAAATGATATTTAGAGTCAGATGACCTGAGTAAGGCTTGTCTGTCTTTACTAATCTTTTAACCTCAGGCAAGTTATTTTAATCTGATTAAATTATAGTTTCTTCATCTGTGATGTAGAATAGTACTGTTAGATTTAAATGAAATGAAGAAATGTTTTGTAAACTGCTAATTGCCATCACCCAAGTTGGTAGTTGCTCTGTCTCTTTCTCTAGCTTTATAGCAGACTGAAAAAATTAGTGAGTAATGGACCCAGAAATGGGATACTTAGGGTTCAGAAAATATTTTGAAGTGGATTTCAGTGACATCATGATATATCAAAATTTGTGGAATATAGCTTAGAAGGAAATTTATAGTGCTAAAATTGAAAACGCTCACTCTTCAAAAGGAAACTTGTTAAAATGAAAACACAAGGCACAGACTAGGAGAAAGTATCTATAAAACATATCTGATAGAGGAGTTGCGTCTAGACTATATAAAGAACTCTTACAACTGAGTAATTATAAATGATTCAATAAAAATGGAGAAAATATTTGAATAAACACTTAACCAAAGAAAATATATAGATGGTTAATAAGCACATGAAAAGATGCTCAACATCATTACTAGTTATGAAAATGCACTGAAACCACAATGTGCTACTACTCAATATTTAGCCTCTAGAATGGCTAAAATTAAAAAGATTGAGCATACCAAGTATTGACAAGGATGTAGAGCAACCAGAATTCATCTCCACTGCCAGTGAGAATGTGAAAATAGTACAACTGTTTGGAAAACAGCTTAGCAGTATGAGGACCTCCTTGGAAGTCCAGAGTTGGTATAAAGATTATTTGAAGCTGAAGACATTTGAGATTCAACAGATGGAAAAAGAAGCCTTCTCAGAGCTTCCTTTATCTGACTAAAAGCAGACACCTCTAAAAGATACAGATTGACATAAATTTCCTTTTTGGGGGTAGATTCTGTTCCCAGGAGAGAGACCAAGAATAAACCCACTTTAAGGTCCCTTAAACAATTATGATAGCAATTGGGAACAAGTAATGATAACAAAATTTATAATCCACTGAATAAAATAGAAATTTATGAGTTCCAACTAATATAAAAAATTGAATAAATAGGTATAAATTGAAAGTTTGATTAAAACAGAATAATTATATAGATTCATAATACCTCCCAGCAAAATACCTATGAATTACAGGAGAAAAGAGAATAACCTCAAGGTGAAAAGCCTGGCAGATACCACCTTCATCAAATGATCTAAGTGAACATCAGCAGCATGAGGAGAAACCAAAGTGTATGGCACTTGATAGAATGTGATGAAAACTACTTCTGTGATAGTCCTACCGAAGAGGTGTAACCTATATCTAATCATGTGGAAACATTAGATAAGGAAAATTAAATGACATTCTTTAAACAAACAAACAAAACTGGCCTATGATCTTCAAAATTGTCAAGGTTATGAAAGTCAAAGAAAGTTTGAGGAACCATTACAGACTGATAGAACTAAAAGGACATAACAAATGCGACACGTGATTCAGGATTGGATCTTTTTGCTATAAAGGACTTACTGGGAAAAATGGTGAAACTTGAAACTACTATCTAGTCTGCAGATTAGATAGTAGCAATGTACTGTTATTAATTTCCTGGTTTTGAAAGGTGTATTGTGGTTATATAGGCTAGTTCCTTTGTTTACAGGAGATATACACTAAAGTATTTAGGGCTGCAGACATTATATTGGCAACTTACTCTGAAATGGTTCAGAAAAAAAGTTCTTTGTACTACACTTGCAACTTTCTATATTTTTGAGATTGTTCAAAAAAGATTGAAAATCTTGCTACAAAAGAAATCATCTTGTAGAATGATGCTCTGAGGCAAGAGAAGTCAGGACACCAACTATGATACGTTTGCAGTAGACTATACAAAAAAGACAATTGTTTCAACCAGAGTAGTAGCCATAGAAATGGAAAAAAGTGGATATATTTGTAATATGTTTGTGAGAGGCCACTGATGGTAAATGGAGGATGAAAGAAATAATTCAAGGATGATTTCTATGAGGCCTGAGTACCAGGGTACTTAGTGATGCCATTTTCTGAGATGGAGAAGACTGGGAAGGGTACAGGTATGGGAATGAAATTAAGAGTTCTGATCTAGACATGTTTAGTTGGAGATGTCTATGCGATAGCCAAGTTAAGATTCAGAGTAAGCAGTTGGAAATATGAGCTTGGCACTTAGGGGTAAGAGAGAGATTTGGAAGTCACCAACACATTCATGGTTTCAGTCACAGGACTTAATAAGGTCCTGTTCAAACAGGTGGGTCTCTTTTAGCATAAAAGTCAAGTAGAGTTGTGTCAGTCCTCCAGCTTTGTTCTTCAATATTCTGTTGGCTGTTTTGAGTAACATTCCTCTTTTTTTTTTTTTTTTTTTAAAGCAGCAGGTTTTTCCTCAATGATACCCTCAAGCTTGGCATTTGGGATTTACTCTTTTTCAAACAGAAATCTTTGCAGTTTGACATAAGAGAGTGAGGGAAGCTTTTGGTTTCTTACTTTTATGTTATTATTAAATCCATGTGATTATGTGATTTTACATGTAAATCAGGCAGTGGAAACAGATCAACTGTTTAGATTCAAAAAGGCTATTTGCATGAAACTGATAAAAAACAGATAAAAGGATCACTTCTATGATCCAGAAGCATGTTTTAGAAGACAGCTTTATTTCAACCTTTTCAACAAGGTTCTTCAGAGTTATAATGAGGGTCCCTTATGCCCACTACTCACCTCTTGAGGCAACTTGAACAACATTTACCTGATGGTTGTATCTGCTTGTCCTTCATTCTAAAAGGTTCTTAAGAAGAGTCACTGTTAGCTTTTTCCTATGTGGTATTTACCTTTACTTACATTGCCCTGAGTTTGACTTTTTGCATAAGTATTCCACCAATCTATCTCTACCTAAAATATTCCCAGTTCACCCTTGCAGTATATAGAAATCTTGAGAAACACACCTTTTCTGCTGAACAATTCTTCAGTCTCTCTGTATCCTTCAATCTGACAGCTTTCATTTTTTTTCAGAAGAATCAACACTTCAAATTTCAGGAATAAGTGTAGGCTCAGAAGTTAGATTGTTAAGGTTTAAATCCTATTCAAATACTATTTAAAAACCTTGATCTCTCTAAGTCCCAATTTCCTTAGTTGTTAAAAGGGGATATTGTAAAGATCAAATAGATTTAACTCTTAAAAAATTCTTAACATAGAGTTGGCACACTTAGCTTGTGCTAAGTGTTAATTGAGCATTTTCTGAGCTTGCCTAACACCTTCTAGAGACCTACTACCGTTCTTATCATGTGATATTATAGGAAGGATTGGCCTGTAGCCAAAATGCCCATGTACACTGGCCAACATCCTTTTTTACTGGTCTGTTTCCATAGTATGAGGGTAGTTAATATATTTTGAATATCTCCCTGATTACAAATGTTACATGTTTGTCTTCCCTGTTGAACTGAGAACTCCCAAGGACAAGGATTATTGATTCTCAGCGCCTAAGATCATGCTTGGCACACAGTAGACTCTCTATAACTCTTTGTTGAACCAAAATAAATTGTGGTACCTTGACGTACCTTAGAGGACTCTATGAAAAGCTGACCACCTTTTGGCTAGAACAGTCTAAACAAATGATATGGGGGAGCTGTGTCTAAGGAAGAAGGTGGCCAAGAGCTCCTGTCTCAAGTCAGATTTGTATGAGCAACTCCAACCAGGTTGTGCTCGAACCTGTAGCAGTGTCCCCGTCAGCTTTAACCACAACCGGGCATTCATTCTCAGACTATTGAAGTTTTACTTGAGGAGGCATCTACTACTTAGCTCCTTCGAGGCATTTAGTAATGAAAGCTGGTCATGAGCTGCTGCTTAATGAAATGTGGCCTGTCATGGGTTCCCTTCTTGCCTCTATTTCCTACCTTCCCTTCTTCCCAACCATTTCCAACAGGTGATTAATTTAAAGGTTGCAGACAGCAAGTGGGATCTTTCTCTTCCACAGCCCCAGTGTAGCTAGAAGATACTAGAGATTCCAAATGGTTTTTGAAACCTAAATGAGGAAGGAATAAAAAAATCCCAACTGTTCAACTGTTTGAAAAATCCTACATACAGTCTTTTAATACTGGGAGAGCTTATATGTATAATAAAATAGCCCTTTGAATCCCATGGTCCTGTGGTCAGGGTGGGATTGGGTAGTTTCTAGGTCAGAAACTTCTCAGAGCAGTGGTTTTTACTTTAGGGGTGATGAGGTAGGGCCTAAACCAAAATCCAGCCAGATGTATGAGAAGAATGACTATATGAAGTACCAATAAGGTATAGTAAAAGTTAATTCATGTTAAATGAAAGTATAGACTCCAATGGATCATAAAAATTAATAATAGGAACGTGAAGGCAGGCGGAGTGCCAGAATGAGACACCTCTGAACCTTAGGACTCTCTTATAAACCATTATCACAATGCTAATGAGACCACCTAAGGGCAGATGAATAGGGCTAAAACTGGTTAGAGACAAGGTGTACCTCAGAACAAATTCAAATTCCTGCAAAGTGAGAGGAAAATGTGCTTTACCAATTGCATTGTCTGTAAAATGTGCTTACTGAGGTCGATCATGCTTCCTGCATGCATCTTTGAGGTTTTGCCCATAGAAAGCTCTCCATAAATATTTGCTGTATGAATGAATGAAAGAGTGGATGAAAACTGGTAGTTATGGGCAAGTAAGAGGGATGAAAGAGTTAATTTACCAATATGTTCATGATTAAATTATAATTTTGTGAACTCATTAACAAAGTGAGGGGGAAGTGAGAGCAAGTAATTGACTGTGTTACAAAACTTAAAGCAAATGTTACAACCCAGCAGTGCTGCTGATAAAGCCAGCTGTCTTGATAACTGGAGTACATTGGCTTCTAGTTGGATATCTCATGGACCAGAGAAGCTGCCAGAATATTTGGGTAGTTTTTCAACAACATGGCATATTGTCATGTCACCAGGTTGTTTTCTCTCCTAGTAGCAGAATATTTTAATGTTTTGGGGTGAGAGTACTTCTATGCTATAATGAATTTATAATAGATTAAGATGAGTTATGCAAATGTGATCATCATAATTATGGTGACTTTGAGTTTATGATTTCCTCTATTAATTATCCTTCACTGGTTTATCAGTACAAGAGTTCAAAATATCAAAAATTACTCTGGTTTTATGTATTACCACCTTCTCTTTTTATCTCCCAGGAATAAATATTTATTAAATGAATATATATCAAGGTGAAAATGTTCTCATTTTAAGAGCTAGCATTATAATTTTTCATAGGGAGGGAACTATCTTTGATTAGGAAACTATCTTGATAAGTCACATGGAGACACAGTGAGATCCTGAGAGTAGAGTACAGGATGTCAGGAACTACAGAAACCAGAGACAGCAGAATCAGATGGGAATTTGAGGATGGGACGAAAGAGCCTGGAGAATGAGGAGTGGATGAGGGAGGAAGGAGAGAGAAAGGCTGAGCAATAGAACAGGAGGCTAAAGCCCAAGCTGTAGAAACTGCCTACGGACTTGTGGAAACAGAATAGTTTAAAATTAAATTTCAAATTGTTTGCAATACTGAGCTGTAAACCATATCTCTGGAAACTTTCAAAAAATCTCTATGTAGAAATTATAAGCAGGCTGAGTCCGCTTCTGTGTTGATGTAGTCCCACACAGAGCAATTATTAGCAGGAGGTGAGAGCCAAAGAGAAACTTGATAGAGAAGTGCCTTTGCTCTGACGTCCTATCCCACCTCATGATTTTACAGGAATCCTGTGGAGAGGTTTGGACTTTCCACAGTTCTCTGGAAAGACTAATTTTATCTAAATCTTAAAAGAAGGGAGAGCAAAGAAGTGGCTAAGAGTTAGAGTTCAGATCTCTGTTACCTCTATATCTTTATATTACTTAGAGAAAGTTACTTAGCGTTTATAGATCTCATCTGGAAAATGAGGTTATTCCTAATAATAACACCTACATCGCAGGGGGGATTACATTAGATAAAATTAGTAAATTGTTCAGAACAGTGCCTGGCACATAGGAAACATTTTATAAATGTTAGATACTAGTATAATTATTGTAAATATGAAAACAGTCTATTTCATTGTGTTTCTGGTCTAAATTACTCTTTTGCTTAGGAGATCCAGGCAGTGAACTCTGCCAGGACTTAAACCTTCCAAAGCAATGATGAGGGCGAGTTTCAGTTCTTGGTAGAGACTTCCTACTTAGCTTCTTTTCAGGGTAACAACACACATGCCTTATATACAGAAAATATCTTCTTTCCTTATGTCGGGAGCTTTGGCTATGGCTTAACAACCTGTGGTTCCCAACTTTTTAACGAAGACAATAGTATTTTGGAAATGTGCCTGAATCAACATATTAATGGTCCCTTATATTTATGTAAACTTTTAGACTTTACAAAGGGCTATGCACACCAGCCTTGTGAGTAAAGGTGCTCTTATCCTCATTTTGCAAATGAGAAACTCTGGCTCAAAAGGCTGATTATCTGTATCACCAATTCCAAGGTGGCTGTAAATTAGAACCCAGGCATTTCAAATCCTTTTTCACTGAGTTTTGAGAATATGGGTGGATATTTTTTTTTTTTACCATCTAATATAGCTCTACTATCTGTAAACTTCTGCCCAGAGAGAGAAAGGCAGAGAAAGATAGTTTTGATCTATTTTGCATATCAAAAGAGTTAGTTCTCCCTATTTAAGATCAGAAGTTTAGCTGCCCAAATTAAATGCAGACTTCTAGTACTAATCTCGTATATTTTTTTAATTTGAATCCCTTTGGAATTTGTCATTTGCTTCAGTCAATCAACTAATCTAATAAAAAGAAAACCATAGACCTCATCCTTGGAGAAATTCTCCATGGTCTCCTTTATGAACCAAAAGACACTATTCCCTTGAACTTTCCATCTCTCCTCTTCTCACACCTCAAAATATCACCCTGACCCAGATGTCAGAGTGCATACTCTTTTTGAATTAAAAAGGAAATGCCAGTGGCTGTTTCAGTTATTCTAAATCTTCTCCCTATTTTTATTTTGTTCATGTGATTATGATATAACAAAGCTATGATCTATAATACCTTAGAAGAGAAAATATTTGGGGAGAAGGGGCTGTCACATAGTAGAAAAAGAGGGTAGACAAGGGAGAAAATAAGCTGCAGTGAGGAAGATTCTTTAACTGATAAAGAAGCCTGATTGGAGGAGTAACTAGAAACTTGCTTTTTAAAATCTTATACGTATCTGTTAAGAAAACTGGAAAAAAAAAAAAAAGAAAGAAAGAAAGAAAAGAAAAGGAAAGAAAAGGAAAGGAAAGGAAAGGAAAGAAAACTGGAACTGAAAGTTTAAAATTTCAGATGGAGCTAGAAACCCAGGGCTAGGGCAAGAATCTGTTGGAATTATTGTCTGACATTGGGACAACATAGAGTGAACATGCTGTAGGAGGCAGGATGGCTCTTCGGCAGTTGTAACATTTTTAAATGGTGATCTGATAGGTTAAGACAACTTTAAACAGGTTCCTAAAATGTCATGTCCACACGAGAGACTCTGGCTGCTTAAAGACCTAAAGATCATGCGGTGTGGGTATGTGCCTGTGTGTCCGTCTGGGTGGTGGGCTGGCTCACACTGAAAGAGGGAATGGAGGTGGGAAAGGGTCAGAGAGACCTAGTCAAGGGGAAAGTCCAGGAAAGTTAACAAATCCCAGAAAACATTTAAGTTCTATAAAGGACAGGTTACTTAAAAAATATATAGGGATAAATTCAACTTGTGTTCTCATTTAACACCTTCCCAGGGTTTCTTTAGGGATGTGGCATTAATGTGTGGAGAATGAGATACCAGACACTAATGGATAGGGTTTCATGTTGTTGTTGTTCTGTAGCTATAAAGGGAACATCTTCTAACTTTGACATTGCAGACTGATTTTCATAACCCTGCTTTACTATCCCAAGTGAAGGAGGGAGAGGACGGGAGCATGACCCCAGAACAGAATAATGTTCTGATATCTGATTTCAGCAGTACGGAAATGGTTTAATGCATTAGGATTCTCAGAGTAAATTGAATCTATTCCCATCACTCTGAATATGTAATTAATGACTGCAAAGCCTTTCGAACAAAAAAAGATGGCAGTATCTAGTAATATTAATGAACAATGTATAGATTTAAAATGTGCTCTTCCAAAACTTTCAAATCAAATGTTAAATGATGCCAAAGGTCTTCAAAAGCAATTAGAGGAAAGAAACATCAAGTTAACCTTCATCATCTTCACTAATTAATATTTATTGGGTGTCTAGACATCTTACTTGTCTTGCAAAAGGAAAAAAATCTGGAATTTTATGATAGTTGATGAAATACTTATGAGTTCCATGACAAGGTAGAAAAGGGAATAAATGAATTAGCCGATTATGATATAAACTACTTGAAGAATTTTAGAATTTATTGAAGAGAGCTCATTAGCCAGATCATGAATATATCTACTCATAACTGATGGGTTATGCTTCAGAAGTATCAATTTATTTCTTTAAGAAGAAATATAGTTAAACTATAGGATGATCTTAGCTAGTATTTGAATTTTAGCAACTACCCCTTCTCTCTACTCTCTCCAATTCAATTCAATTCACCTTTATTATGTGTATCATGTACCAAAGTCCAGTGTTAGACTTTTTCAGAGGAGAGAGGAATAAATAAAATTAGATCATTTTTTTCAAAGAAAAGTTCTTTGAAAGAGAGGCAGGTCCTGAGGAGTCTGGCTCTTGGCTAGTAATCCGATGTGTAATTTCTTTGGACCCAACCATAAGCAATTACAAGACTACCTGACAGGCCTCATGGGGGACAGCTGCCCTCCTCACACCAGACTCGGTGCATGGCCAGTGCATTATAGTCTCTGAAGAAAGTTGCAGGCCCCTCTGGCTAGTTATGGTCTTTGAATATTTGCATTCTTGGCTCAACTTCATCCCTAGTTCTCTTTAATTGAGGACTTAGGCTGAGGTCTTCTTCAGATGCCTCTGCTGAGGCCTTATTATGGGGGTTGGGGAGGAGGGGAAACTTTTGAAGATATTTTTCCCCACTCTGACTCAGTAGTCAGTATTTTCATATTCATAGCTCTTCCCACCTTCTCTCAGGCCCTAGGTTCCATAAAATTGCAGGAGTCTTTTGTTTGGGGTCCCTCAACAGTAAGACAATGCCCACATGTGTACTAATGCACCTGTTCTTGACTGGTATGCCATTACATGGGAGAGAAAAAAAAGGGAGCAGTTGGTGCTTTTTTTGGGGGGGGTTTTAGCCTCTTGCTTTTACTATCATATAAGTGATTAAAGGCTTCATTGTTACTTCCACTTTGGCTTATTGGTTTGATTGACTACTTTGGCATCTGACAGTTCAGCTGAGCTCCTGACAGGTACAAGTCCTCATTCTACCACTTCTTAGCTGAATAAGATTGGGCAACTTACCGAACTTTCCCAACATTCAATTTTCTTACTATAAAAAGAATGTAATATTGTTATAGTATCTATTCCACAGGATCGTAGGAAAGATTACATGAAATATGCATATGGCTGGCATATGATGAAGTTTTTAATATATATTTGATATTGTTAATAGCATTGATAGAAATATTACAACCTTCTGGGGAGATTGGAGATAGTCATTCATTTAATGCACCTTCTACATATACTCTGTATCAGGCCCTGATTCTAAAGAGTTAAGATGTACTAACTATGTCCTCTTGGCTCTCAAAGAGACTTGGAGCCTAGAGGGAAGACAGATGTGCAGCCAACCACAGCCGAAAACGAGGCATGTACAAGATGGTATGAGAGCTTAGGGGCAAAGGTACTTTATTGGTGAGGATATTTTTGGCTGAAAGAAATAGAGGCCTAACTCAAATGATCTTAAATAATTTGAAAATTTATTATTGCACATAACTGAGTGTTGAAAGATTCCACTGCCCAGCAATGCTGTTGATGACCCAAATTCTTTCCATCTTTCTGCTCTAGCAGTGTTGGCTTCATTCTCAGACTGTTAGTAAGGAGGCCCATATTCAAACACATCCAAATGTGATAATGTGTAGAAGAAAAAGAGAAAACATTCCTTTCTGTATCTCTTCTTAACAAACAGTGAAGAAATTTTTCTAGAAGTCCACTAGCCAACATCTCTCATTTCATCTGCCAGACATGGGTTTACGTTGTTATCTGTACAAATCACTGCCAAGAAGAATGAAATTACCCTTAGAATCTGGAGCAGGGATGAGGTCAGCCCCTCTCAAAGCATATAGATGCATGGGGAAGGGTGAAAACCTGAATCAAATCAAGGTTATGTTAGAAGTGAAGACAGTATGCATGTTTGGCAGGAACCAATTATGTCAACTATACACAAGAAAAACTTACATATAGGTTAACACTCTGAACTGAGACTTGAAAGAAAGATGTAGACTTTGATAAGTATATAATAAGAAGGGAATTGTTTTGCAAGGCACAGTAACACAAAGCAGCATGGGATTTTGCTTCCTCCCAAGACAGAGTAAAAGTAATTAGATTTACTTGCCCATCTGGAAAAACCAATAAAACCAGAGAAAACATATGAAACAGCAGTTTTCAAGACACTGGACATTAGGCAACAAAGGATAGTGATCCCTGAGAGATGGGAAATTAACAAGGTCAGTCATACAATTGTTCCAGTTTACTATTTTAAGAGAGTTTCCAGGTGATGGCATAGGGAGGATGTGGGGTTGTAGAGACAATATTTTTATGTTTCTGCACAGTAGGGCTTTCTAAACAAAATTTTACTGAAACTTGGAATCTGACCCAAGAGCAGGTCTTAGAAGTTAATTTACAACTATATAGATAGTAAAAACTCCAGAGATGTTTACCGAACCCCAGAGATATGTGTTTACATTTCAAGGGAGGATAAAACCTGGAATTTGGAAACATCTCTGAGTTGTAAATCTGGAGACACTGGAAATATTTTTCCTTGTAGAGATTTATTTGCATTCCAAAAGGTTAGAACAAGACATTTCCAAGGAGCCTCTCTCAGAAATGGAAGAAGAGACAACTGCCTCTTTTTCTGTACACAAGCAGAGAAAATTTATTTCTCTGTGTCTCTCAACTATAGAGTGAGCTTGCCAATTATACAGGACAATTTTTCCTATCTGGTTGTCATCATGGGGGAGTGACACTGTAGTGTTACTCTGACTATCAATCATACTGTGAGTAGAACAAGAAATCTGTCTCTAATCCAAAAACCTAAGGTGTGCATTAAAGATAAAATAAATAAAGATGAAAATTAAAACATAATAGAGGGTGATCCCAGGCAGAATTTGGTAGACTTCCCAAGTTGAGGAGGTGAAAGTGAGATTCTAGGGGGCTAAAGTGGCTAGAGTTTGCAAGACAAAGTAACAAATAGGAGACAGCTGCACAGAGGGAGAACCCTGGAGACCTACAGAAGCTCCTCTTTGAGTCAGTGATTACTGATCAGTGCATGTGTGTGAGAAAGATACTGAGGTGGAAAACCATCGAAAGAATTAGAAAACAGTGCCTGGCACTAACGCAGTTCCAGAAATGTTGTTTACTGTCATAAACCAGACTGTAAAAAAATCACAGTTTATGAGGGGATTATGTTGAATACTCAGAAAAGTTTTCTCAGTAGTGGGGTATAATTAGCCCTAGATGAGAGTACCACTTGGGACCTGCCTAGCAAATCATAAAAGGAAGGCCCAATAAAATTTAGTTTCTAAGTAACTAAACTGCATCCCAGGATGCATCTCATCAATATCTTAGAAGCACAAAAATACCTAGTACCCAGCAAGTTAAAGTTTACAATGTCTGTCATTAAAACAAAGATTACCAGGCACACAAAAATTCAAGAAAACATGGTCTATAATGAGGAGAACTGATACAGATGTTAGAATAAATAGACAAGTACATTTAAACAATTATAACTATATTCCGTATGTTCAAAAAGTCAAGTAGAGAAGTGGAAAATACATAAAAAACCTCAAATTGAACTTCTAGAAATGAAAATCATAATGCTTGAGATAAACAAACAAACAATGTATGGTATTAATTGCACATTACATATGAGGAAAATAGATAAGTAAACTTGAAAGTACAGCAATAGTAACTATTTAAAATGAAGCCATAGAAGAAAAGTTTCTGTTTAAAGTGAGAAGAGCATCAGTTATCTTTGGGAGAACATCAAGTGGCTAATATACATGTAATTGGCACAGTCCCAAAGGAGAGAGAGGTTGGGAAGCAGGAAACAGAAAAAAACATTTGGAGAAATAATTGCTAAAAAAATTTCTAAATTTAATAAAAATTAAAAACAAAATCCAAGCACAAGCAATATGAAGAGAGCAAAACCAAGGCACATGATAATCAAATTGCTCAAAACCAAGGTTAAAGACAAAATCTGAAAAGCAGACAGAGAAAAAAACAGATAGAGGTATAAACATAAGGGTGACAGTAGATTTCTTGTCAGAAACAATGAAGAAACATAGTATTGGTATGTTTAGAGAATTACAGGCAATTGGTGTTGGTAACACTTAAGGCATGGAGGGCATGAGCGGACAGGCAGGGAGCTGTAGCAGGAGATGTTTCCATTGGTTTTCCGAGTACAGATAACAGTGTTGGGTGCCCTATTACAGATGCTAAAATTTATTCTGGGGATATAGAGAGTCATTAAAGAATTTGGGGCAGGAAAATGTCATCAGATTTACATATTAGAAGGATTATTCTACTGACGTTCATTATGTGAATGTATAAATAAATGGATGAATGAATGAAGAGAAGAGAATGGTTTAGAAGATTGAAAGAATGGAGGAAGAGAGTGCAACCATAGGGAAGTTATTGTATTCATTTCCTTTCATTCATTTATTTGTTCAAAAATATATCTATTAAGTCCTCCCATATACCAGACTTCAAGCCAGCTCCTTGAGATACTGTGGTGAGCAAAGTATACAAAAGGCATGCTACTCTATAACTATGTTGTAGACATCTTTCCATGTCAATATGAATAGAGATTTTACGTTTTATAGAAGCTGCATGGTATTCATTTATGTATCCATCCATTCATTCATTCAGCAAATATTTATTGAACATCTTTTATGTGCTTGACTTTGAGTGGGGCACCAAAGATACAGTGGTGATTAAAAACTTCCTGCATTCATGAAGCATATATTCTAGTTAGGGGTGAATGCAAAAATATACATAGGGGTGTACCAAAGATCATTCCTTGGTGTGTAGTCAAGATACACTCTTCATCTTGGATTTCATCTTCACAGCCAGCTGGCAGCCTGCTTCGATGTCATTCCTGGCATCTCTAAACTCTGTGTGATCAATGAACTCATGATCATAAATGTTACTGTCATGTGTAGTCAGGAAAACTAAGTAATTTAAAGAAATATGAATTTCAGATTTATTGTTAATGTATAAAAATTAAAGCCAAATATTGGCAAGCATGTTTTTTGCAGGAAAAATTTAATTATGTGTTTTATATGCTGAAATTCTATCAGTTGATTGAAGTATAAGTATATACTTATATTATTATTATTATTATTATTATTATTATAGGAGTTAAATAATTAGTGATGGTGATCAAAGTTACTAATTTTATGTAAAAAATTAGTTTTTTTTGTAAAAAACCGAACATTAAGTATTTCTAAATGACAATAGGGAAATAGATTGACAGTTAATACAAATGATGAGAGAGTGTGTGCTCTACCTAATTTTAGGGAGAATATTTTATATATTTGTGCTAAAAATGTTTGTAAAAATGTAAATAGCAATAATACCTTTCTTAGTATATACTAATAATAGTAATAGTAGTAGTTATAATAATAATGATGAGTATGATTAGGCTACATCATTATTCTAATCTTTGTAGATTACATGCTAGTATTTATCACATTAAGCAAAATAAAAATAATTTATAAAAACTGTATTTGAGTTTTAGTTACTTAATTCCATTTAGGTCATGAGTGTTTTACAAAAATGGATTATTTGGGATTTCTTCATATCTGATGAGGATGGATTAAAATCAGAATGTTAACTTTGGCACCTCAATATTTCACAGGGATGAAAAACTCCATAATCATACTCAATAGCATCCATAAAAATAATCTTTGATTAAAACATAATAAAAATTTGTAGAAAATAAAATGTTAGAGAAATATTAGGTGCCTAAACACACTTTGTTTACATAACAAGTCTAGAAACACAGACTGTTTCAATCGTTTCAGAAGATGATTTCATATAGTTATAAGTCTATGAAGAATAAACATTTACATAAAAGAATTGTTAAATGATTGTTACAGCATGTGTACAATCTTCAACAGTTAAAGATGAAGGATTTTTGAGATATGCACGTGAAATTTAGATAAAAGTTTTTTTCTAGAAAACAAACTACTGAAAATCTCTTTTCCTGAATTATATCTGCTTTGAACATGAAGGCAGTAACATCATTAAATGTACTGCTTGTATAAATCACACATCAGACATTTGGGCATGCAAAGATAACCGGATTTTTTTTTAGGTTTGACAACCTAGTAGGTTAATGATAAATTCAACTCTGATTCCATTTACTAGCTGGCTGAGAGATGTTGGGTCTCTCATAACCAACAACATAGTGAATCTGATTGAAGAATATTTATTGAGTAGAAAATGAGAAAATAAATTGTCATGCGATTGACATTGACAATGGAGCAGACATGGTGAAGGCTATGTGTGATTCAGGAATCACAATCAATATTTTGTTCACATTCTAGTTGTGTGTTCAGAAAGTAATTGTAGTGTTGAAAAATATCACAGGATTACTGAACCATAAGCAAGAGATGCTGGGCCACTGCCAGCATTCTTCTTCAGCTAAAGACAAATTTCATGACCCACAAGAAATTTAGAATTACCTTGTCAAGGACTTATACAAGGTGTTTAAAAGGAATGGACTAGGAACTATTACATGTTAAAAAGACTACTCAAAAGAAAGGTGTAATATTACATTTGGCAGACAAAAATATCAACGGGACAGGATTTGCTCTAATTCAAAGAGTTGCTTGAAGAGAAAGTAGTTTGTTTTGAGAACCTACTGAAGGCATAATCAATATGAAGTATACTGAATATACAAATATTTCTTACATGATACCTGACATGGTTCTACCAGCAGCTGACTACAGAGATGTTGGTATTGCAAATGTGCACTATAGTGGCTGTAAAAGCCAAGAAATTATAATTTTGGTACTATATTAAATTATATATTTGTTACTATACTAAATTGTAAAAATTTGACTACTAAACTTTAAATAATAGCAATAAAATAAAAATTTTGAGATAAAATTTCATATTTATAAGAAAGGAGTTCATTTTATATTGGCTTTTGCTAAATATTAACTTTAATGGATAAAAATGATGGTGGATTGGACTGAGATATCAGCATTGAAAAATGAGAAATGATTAGATTCTGAATACATTTCAAGGTAGAGCTGATAATATTTATTGATAATTAGGTTTGAGATGTGACAGAAAGAGGGAGTCCAGAAAGGTTTTTGGCTTGAACAACTGGTTGAATGGAAGTGCCATATCCTGAGAAATGAAAGACTGCAAAGAGATGCTTTGGATTGAGGGTGAGAGATGATGTTCGGTATTGAACGTGTTAAGTTTGAGACTTATAACTGTTCAGTCAGCATCTCCCCTTGACCGTCTTGACATCTCCAAGTAGCATGTCCCAAATGTTAAAAAGATATGTTAAAAAGAAGAAAAGTGCTACAAAAAGGTAAAAATAAAACAGAGTAAGGAAGACGATGGTAAAGAAGATGGGAACTACTCATCTTTTCCTAAACTTGCCTTACCTGATGTCTTCCCCATAGCAGTTGAAGGCAACTCTGTCTTTTCAGTGGTGCAGACCACAAACCTTAAAGTCAGCCTTGAATCCTCTCTCCCATCTTTCCTTCCTTCCTTCCCTCCTTCCTTTCCTCTCTTTCTCCCTCTCTTCATCCTTCCTTCCTTCCTTCCTTCCTTCCTTCCTTCCTTCCTTCCTTCCTTCCTCCTTTCCGCTCTCTCTTTCTCTTTCTTCTTTTCTTCCTTTCTTTTTCTTCATATCTATGTCCAATCTGTCAAGAAATCTTATTGCCTCTACATTTAGAATTCAATCCATAATCTGATCAATTTTGCTTCCCAGCCACTAACATCTCTTTCCAGAATGTTGCAAAGGACTCTTTACTAATCTCTTTGCTTCTCCCTTCCCCTCTTTCTAGCCTATTCTCAATTCTCAACATGACTGGTAGAATTATGTTTTTAAAACATAAATCAACCAGATCATATTATTCATCCTCTAAGTCTTCCCTATTTTACCCAGAATAAAATCAAAGTCCTATGTTGCTCTACAAGGCCCTACGCAACCTGATTACCCAATATCCCTTGCTCCCACCTCTCTGACTTCATCTACTTTTTCCCCATTCATTCCTTGCTGTTCCTCTAAAATTTGGGGCACAGTCCCACCATGGGGCTCCACCCGCCCTCTCATCCCCCAGCCATTTCTTCTGCCTCTAGGAAAATTCTTCTCCCAATTTGGCCAGGCTCACTCTTTCACCTCTTTCTAGTTTTTGTTCAGATGTCACCTTCTCAAAGAGATCTACCCTGATTGTCCTGTGTAAAATACAAACTGGTACACATATTCCTACCTGCTGCATACCCCATCATCTTCTTTACTCTATTCTATTTTTACCTTTTTTTTCTAGCACCTTTCTTCTTTTTAACATATTTTATAATTTAAAGTATTTTTAATTCATTCTGTGCCTCCTTCCACCAGACCGTAACATAATTCCCAAAGATGAGGATTTTTGTCTATTTGCTTACTGACGTATTCTAGGAACAGTGCCTGGCACACAGTAGGCACTCTATAAATACTCAATGAATATCAAACATTAGGCCTGACGCACTCCTAAAGATCTGCTGATTTTTGATCAGGATAATGATATGACATGAGGTGGTCCATGCTGACTATTAATTTGGTTTCCCTTTAAATGGGTATTGAAAAACATTTTTATTTTATGTTTGTTGGAAGGGAGACTGAGTTCTGCAGTGCTCTATGTGGGAAGGACAAAAACAGGAGTGGGGCTCCAACTTTCCTTTCTTATTCCAGGCAGTTCAGCTCTGACCCTGAATATACCTAAAACAATTCAAGAACACAGCCCTGCAGTTCCACCCACCCTTCTTAACACACATCTGTCATTCACGTGCACCATTTGGGGGTCTTACTGCACCCACTCCAAACTGGAGTGTGTTTATGTGCCCATTTCCAGGCCATCTGGCTGGTAGATTTTTCCATTTTGGAATATTCTCAGGGGCTTTCATATCCCTTAGAAATTAGTAGTCCAGGCAGCTGGCTGTGTCTCCAAACTTAGCCACACACAGATCTAGTCTTCTAGTGTAACTTGTTTAGTCTGATCAGTTGAAAAGCCCTAATTTGTCTTTTCAATTTCCTGCTCTGAGACCTCCTGCTTTGCATCTCTATAGGTCTCAGCAGAAAATAGTAATTGCTGTGAAGGGTGTCACTGTGCTTGAGAAGGAAAGACACTCCCTATACCCTAGGTTTTCCTCAGTGGCAGAATGTTTCTGTCAGTTTAACTAATCTTTTTTGGAAATATATCTTTCTACTTCTCCTCTCTCACAGTTGCTCAAACTGGGAACTCCTTTTTAAGTATTTTACATCAAATCTACTTTATTTCTTTAACAACTGTTGCTCATAGCTAGGTTTGAGAAAGAATCTAATGGTAACTAGAATGATTCCTTTATTGATTTTTTTCCTTGTAAAAATGGGGCATTGTAAGTAAAATTAATGTTTGAACAGTGAAACTGGTTTTATTATAGTCAATCGACACATTTTTTCATTTGTAAAAAGAAGATGAAATCTTATTTCCTACAGTTCAGACTTATTTTGAAGCTCACATGAGACGAAATAGTAAATGGGTCTAATAATCTTTTCCATTTTACAGAGGAGATTCTCTACTGACCTGGAAAGAAATCAATACAAGGAGTAGAATTATTTATTCTACATTTAGGGGTTGAGGAGGGGAGGAGGGTGTGCTTTCAGCAACTTTTTTACCTAGGCAAAGTGCCCACTGTGCATCTTTTCAGAGCGTGAAGTAGGGGATGGTTTGGATAGGGGGCATGTGTGATATGGGTAGGATGGGGTCACTTGGACACCCTGAGAAAAGAGCAGCCGGAGCCCTGGGGCTCCCATGGAGACCCCTCTCTACCGTTCTCTGTCACCTGCCTACCCCCTACTCCCAACTCAGGCTGGGAAAGAGGGAAGTTGGTGAGGGAAGGCCAAGAAGGGAAGCTCACAGGTTATTTTGCAGTTTGAAAATCATTGTTAGCAGCAGGAGAAAAGAAATTCTCAACCCCTAAGTTTTTCCTTTCTCAGCTCTCATTTATCTCTAATCTCCTGTTTTTCTCACTAACCTTAAATCCTATGTGGCCCTCAATCCTTTTTTTTCCCCTCCTTTTAAATTTTTTTTTATTACAATAAATTGAAAGTAACAAAGGCTTGGGCCTGTTAAAATATTTCTGGCTAGTTGTCTCTCTCAGGAGGTGCCCTCCAGGGAAAATTTTAGTAAACACTTGTTATTACCATCTTTTTTTAATATTTTTTTTAAATGAATAATCACCTGCAATCATTGAATTCTTTTTAGAATCCACATTTCTCTGGCTCTGCTTCTGTTAATGGAAGTCGACCCCTGTGAATTATAAGAGGATCATCTAATGCCCTTTTGAACGAATTCTAATCAGCTGCAGCTCATTGTCTGCAATTCCTTTTCTCTTTTGGCACCTTTGAGTTTAAGACTCCTGTACCTAAGGGTTCACTTAGAGCAGTGGTCCCCAACCTTTCTGGTACCAGGGATCAGTGCTCCTATGAGAATCTAAGGCCTGATAATCTGCGGTGGAGTTGAGGTGGTGATGCTAGCGCTGGGGAGCGGCTGCAATACAGATGGAGCTTCGCTGATTCACTCACCTCTTGCTGTGTAGCCCAGTACCTAACAGGCCACGGACTGGTATGTATCCACAGCCTGCGGGTTGGGGACCCCTGACTTAGAAGACAGAGTCTAGAAAACATTATTTGGAGGGGGACCATAGTTACCCCATGAGGAGAATCTGAGAGGAAGCCAGGTGATGAATCAGGAGAAAGAGAAAAGACATTTTGTTTTTGGAGTCATTAGAAGTAAGGTTTATAATAAGACCAAGTAGAACATCTACTGGATGAAATTACAGAAAGGATCATATGATACACTTTGAAGGGTGAAATTGTTGCAGAAAAATCAGACTGGCAAGAAACCAAGCACTACTCAGAGAGTTAGAGAACTCAGGTTTAGTACGCCAGTGGTTCCAGAAGAGCTATCGCTCTGAAGATCTGGGCCCCGAGCTCAGGAGTAACTTTACTTTTATAGGGCTTAACGAGGAAAAGCGATACATCTGTTATCTAGACAGAGCAAGCAAAGAGGAGGGTGAGTCTTCAGTTGATCTTGAGGTCACCCTGCCCTTCGGTCTATGTGGCAATCATGTCTACAGAAGCAGAACAAAGAGCTGATTACAAGGTTAGCCATTCAAAATTAGGGCATCATCCATATTCTTCCACCTTCCCCGTATGAGTGCAACTTCTTAAAAAGACAAAGGTTGATTGGCCATGCAGTTTATGTTGTTGTTGTCGTGATGTCAAACATCTTTTCTTTTTACTCTAGTATCTTTTAAAATTGAGATACTATGTAAATTCAGTGGAGAGGACAGCAATTTAGTGATCTCTAATTTTTGTTTTCCTTATGGGCAGGTTAAGAGCGACTGTTTATAATACTTTACCTTGAAAAGAAAATACCTTAGTGATTTTAAGACTCTCATGCTCTACTGACTGAGCTCGCTGGGGCGTTAGTGATTTTAGCATTTACTATTGCTTTTGATTTTCCAGCTCATAAAGTCACATTACTGAACTCTGCACAGCCTAGAATAAGAGATGATAAAGTCTTTGGTGCTCCTGCAGAGCTAGGGAGACCCAGTCTCCCCAAATCCCCCAATTAATCCAAAATATTTTCCCCTTGTAGTGCTTTCAAGCTCCCTCTCTGGCTTTTGGAATAAATAATTTGGCTCCTAAAATAGTTTGGTAGCAAAATAATGTCCCCACATTTTTCATTAAATTTATTTTATAAGCAACTAGTAAATGATTGGGGTGATTAATATGTGCACATGATACCAATTCCTAAAGACAAAGGTATTTGCAATGGAAGGCAGATTTCCCTTCTACTCCTTTCCCTGCGACCATTGTTTTTCTCTTTTGCTACAACCATAGCTACCAAGGGAAGCAGTAAAAACATAAATTAAAGGAAATTTTTCACAACCTTAGTTTTTTCATTTAAAATTCAAAATAGTCCATTTCTCCTTAATGATAATTGCAGAAATGGTTTCTAGTTTAATTTGATAGTGTGTGTGTGTGTGTTTGGTATTCTTTGCCCTCTTTAATATAACTATCTCTGTCTCTAGAGTTCAAAATTACCCCCATTCTAGGATAATCCCTAAGACTTCCTGAAGAGTATTGAAAGTGTCTCCTTCTACCTGAAATGTATCATGAGAGTTTCTGACTTTAGGCCAATGATCAGACTTCCTTATTCAGCCCAAGTACAAACCAATTAAAGGCTAAAACATGATTCTAATTTTGAAAATCACAGGATCCCAATTTGACTCTTGCTTTTAGTTACGAATGCTTGAAATAGCTTCTTTCATACTAATAGTTGTTTGTAAGAATGTTTTCCCCCAGATTAACTGAATTTATCGTCTCTTTTCTTTTAGGGATTCTAGGAAAAGGAGAGCAGGATTTATAATATTTTGCAAAAGGTTTTTGTCACCAATATTGGTGTTTCTTAATGTACCATGGTTCAGACCTTACAATCTGCTCCCTATTTCTCTTCCTGTATTGCACACTGTTAAGGGAGAAAGTGATTGAATTGAAGAAAAGATGAGATTTGCTGCTCTGGGACCACTGTCTAATTTGTGCCCAGGCCTGAAGTCAGGCCATTGGAACAGAGGGTTGAGATCCCTAAAGGAATATGTGAAACAACAAAAAATTTATGAAATTGGACTCTGGTTTCCAGTCCAGTATTCATCGTGGAAGGAACTTGGAAATTGGCACTTCCATCTTCAAAACAACCACAACAAAATGCTAAACAAACTGAAAATCCACAACTTCTCAGAGAATTGTGATCATGGGGCAAGCTGCTGCCTGCAAATTGGCAAGGCAGAATCACAATTTACCAGGGTAGAAACCCATGAGCAGAAACCTCTGCAGGAACTAACACCATGGTAGAAAAAACAAAAATGTAATTGGTGAATTGCTGGAGATTCAGTGTGGACAAGTTTGAGAGTTGAAAACTTCAGGAGGGTCTAGGCTTAGGGGGGTGGGAGGGACATGCTTTTGTGAGTTTTAGCTCCAGGAGCTCTACCATATTTTCAAGGTTACTATAAGAAAGACTCCTTCATGCTTCAGCAGGGGGCGCACCCATCTTGAAATATGCCTAGAGCATGTTGTTTTTAACAAGGGCTGCCTCAGGGGGAACCCTTCAACCAGAGCCTAACCCACCTAGTGGAAGAGAATGACCTTATTCCAGCCCTTCATAGCTTTGCTATTTCACCTAAGGGAGTTAAAAACAAAATAAAACTGAGAATCACTGGTGAAGGTTCCAGCCCAGGGGCACAGGCTCACTAAAAGGCTGAGACCTGAAGATAAGATTACAGAATACACTCTCCTGCTCATACCTTGCCACCACATCAATAAGACTCTTGTACAAAGGGATTGCAATGGAAAGAACTACATGTTTTTAAGATCTTATTGAAGAAGTCTTTAGGGACACCCAAAGATAACAGGGGCTACAAACACAAGGACACCAGAGGAAATTTTAGCCTCTGGCACCTACAGCTACAGTAAACACTGAACATAGCCTCACTCCTAGCCGGATAAACAAAACATCACATGAAAGGCCTATTTACTACAGTTTCTTTTACCCAGTACATCATGTCTGGCTTTCAACAAAAAATTACAAGGCATACTAACAGACAACCAAACAAAACCACACACACACACACACACACACACAGTGTGAAGAGACAGAGCAAGCATCAGAATCAGCTTCAGATATGGCAGAGATTTTGAAATGATCAGATCTGGAATTTGAAACGACTATGATTATTCTGTTAAGTGCTCTATGAAAAAAGTGTACAGCATGCCAAATCAGGTGGGTAAAAATAAAGTCCAAGGCTTTTGGTTATACTTGGAGGAAGGGATAGAGAAAAGTATGTGGAACTCTTAACTATAACTTAAAAAAAAGTTTATTCTGTTTCTCCTCGCTGTCTTTGTTTTCTCTGAGTTCCTGTTTCTGTGTATTTGTTTCTACTTCTTTAATATTGAAGACTTTTCTCAGAGGTGTGGTGATCCCTGGCTGTCCATTCATGTTTAATATTGGTCTCTTTTATATATGAGAGAAATCTTTTTCCTTTTCCTTTTATGTTTCTTCAAGTTGCTCATTCTCCATCCACAAATTCCTATATTCTAATTATTTAGCTTGTGCGAAACAAAAGTTGAAACATCTTCTAGTATTTTTCTGCTTCTAACCCTATCACTCAGCTCCTCTGAGATAAAGAGCAACCTCTCTGATGATCGAGTATAGGAGATATAGGGTAAAGACAGGGAGAATAAGACTCATGTGAATTAATATCTCAAAATACTATTTGGTCACATTTATTCTAGTGGATAAGTATCTCCAGTTCTCACTGAAAACTCTTTCTAATATTGCCA
Organism: Pteropus alecto; assembly: GCF_000325575.1. Lineage (NCBI taxonomy): Eukaryota > Metazoa > Chordata > Mammalia > Chiroptera > Pteropodidae > Pteropus > Pteropus alecto. The sequence continues at coordinate 9,290,914 of NW_006432943.1, forward strand.
GAATGCACCTCTGTCAACTGTTCCATGGGGGTTTAGTAATTCTGTAGTAATTTTCAAAAGCCTG
>NW_006432943.1:9290991-9305836 GCF_000325575.1 Pteropus alecto
TGTGCTGCACTTTGTTACCCTCTACCTCTAGATTTCTGCAGCCACCCGCTTCCTGCTTTATTCCCATCAATGTTTGTACCAAGGGATAATGCAACTCTTTGGACATCCACACAGGACTCAAGTTCAATATTTTCTGAAACAATTAGAGCCATCAGTTCCCTTCCAGGAAGAGCAGTGTCCTCTGAGAATAAGACAAAGCTGGAGCAGGAAGAGGGTAAAGGGCACTGTTTTTCTGGGAAAACAAAGAATGGAATGAGGAATGGGTGATGTGGAGATTTGGGTTTATTTGGCAGACTCAGAAAGGGAAAGATGGGGGCCAGCTTCCCCTGGGCTTGAGCAGTGTGGAACTAGAAAGGTTAAAGAGAGAATTACTAATTTTTCATCTATTTCTTGGAGAGGTAACCTCTGACCTCAATCCAGGGAGAAAATGGCAATAGGGTGGTCATAATTATAATCCAGCTAGAACTGAAAAAACAAGTATGTAAATGAGAGTTGGGAGGATGATGTTAAAGAGCTTATAATTATGTTATTTTTGTATCCCACAACTGGCCTTGTGACTTCCTTGAAGCAATTATTCCGAGCTATCCTGTTTGACATTAGGCTTCAAAAAAATAAGTTAATGTTTTTCCTATTATACTTCAAATTGAGAAATTTAGTGAAGAATTTTTTTTTTCGGCCAATGTGTTAAGGAAAGTTATCATTTCAATATTTTGACAATTAAGCACTTAATTCATCTTCAACTATTTAACTCGAGTCTTAATCTCCAGATTTCCCTCATGGCTGTTGGAAGATCACCTTCCCTTAGGGACTCCTGCATATGAGGTGATCAGATTTCATGATATTGTGATATACCCACCTCTGACCTCTAACCATGGACAGAAAATTTGACTCCTTAATTGAGCTTGTCTACAGGGCTGTACTGGTATATGATTAAGAAGGTAAAATGAAAATTTTATGAGTCTAATCTAATACCTTTTTTGACTATTGTATTTGATTACTTCTCATCATTTTGATAGATCGTGAGGCTATTTTCCAGGTTTGGTTGATGTCCAGTTAGTCTTTTCTTGGTATGGGTCACAGAGAATAAAGAAGGTGTAATTAAAATAGTAATTTGATTTCCGTTCTCATCATTAATATAACTCTCTCTAGTGGTACCAATTTTCTGAGTTTCTTTGCTCCCTATCCTCACTCTCTGGGTACTGAATCTCTGGCTTGTACCCTGGTCCATGGTTCTTACTTCTTTTATAGCATAATTCTCATGCATTTTTATGTCAACATAATATTTTTCTTCACTCTATCTTAACAAGTTCTGCTCCCCACTAGGAATGCAGAAGGGAAGAAAAGAGGTGAATGATTGGGGAAGAAAAATCCTGTCTTGCCTCTTTGGAATATCTCGATTTTGTTTATTTTCTCCTGGGTCATATCCAGACAACCTAATGAAGAACCACATGCTGACAGGTAGGAGAGGTTGCGGCAGAGGCAGAAAAAGGGATATTGCAGAAAGGGATTTTCTTTTTAGGGGATGTATTAGTTTGCTAGGGCTTCCATAACCAAATACCACTGAGTGGGGGGCTTAAACAAAAATCTATTCTTCAAAGTGCTGGAGGCTAGAAGTCCAAGATCAACATGCTGGTAGGATTGTTTATTCTAAGGCCTGTCTCCTTCGCTTGTAGATGGCTGTCTTCTCTCTTTGTCTTCACATGGTCTTTTCTCTGTTAATCCAGATGTCTGTGTCCTACTTTCTCTTCTTACAAGGACATTAAGCATATGAGATTAGGACCTAACCACATGACCTCATTTTACCTTAATGACCTCTTTAGAGGTCCTCTTCCTAAATATAGTCACATTTGAGGTACTGGGAGTTGGCTCTTCAATATATAATTTTAGAGGCACACATTTCAGCTCCTAACAAGGGCTGGGGATGGGGGAGGATGAAGAGCTGGAGAAGCCATAAAATGTTTTTTTGTTTTTGGTTGGAGGAGAGAAATTCACCTGTCTGGGGCCTAGGGAAATTATGTAACCTTGTTTTATAGTCTCAGCCCTTCTACCAGTACAATATAAGAGCTTAGGGTTAAAAATATACTCCATATACCCTTTAAAAAATATTTATGGAAGAAAAGTGGGGAGAAGTAAATATGTATCCAGCAGACTGTACCTCCTTAGAAGAAAAACGGATGAGCTAATAGGTCAGTTAGGATGATCTGGGATGTCAGTTAGGATGATTCTTCCTTCCTTCCTTCTTTCCTTCCTTCCTCCCTCCCTCCCTCCCTCCCTCCCTCCCTCCCTCCCTCCCTCCCTCCCTCCCTCCCTCCCTCCCTCCCTCCCTCCCTCCCTCCCTCCCTCCCTCCCTCCCTCCCTCCCTCCCTCCCTCCCTCCCTCCCTCCCTCCCTCCCTCCCTCCCTCCCTCCCTCCCTTCCTTCCTTCCTTTCTTTCTTCTTCCTTTCTTTCTCTCTCTCTCTCTCTCTTTCTTTCTTTTGTTTTTTCCTCTCCCTCTCTCCCCTCGCTCCTTTCCTCCCTCCTTCCCTCTCTCCCTCCCTTCCTTTATTCCTTTCTTTCTGCTTTTAAAAATAATCTTACTTTCACATCAATTTTTCATTCTCCTTAGTGTTTTTCAAGACTGATAAGTCCTTTAAAATTTGTTTGATTTAAAAAAGCAGTTTATAATTCTGGGAATAAATTTGCACTTTGTAATTAAAAGGCGTGGTGTGTTGATTGTGACATATCCCTGATGATCTCCACCTGGGGCTCTGCAGAGCCCATCATAGCACAGCAGGGAGCAGCAGAAACCTCTGCATTGGCAAAAGAGGAAGCTTTGCCCCAGGGGGCCTCTGTCCCTGAGAAGTCCCTGAGATCTTTCAGTGAGAGGGCCAGATAACTGGAGAATTGGGATCTTTGAGAGAGTTTGAGTGTGAAATGGTGATTAAACTTATGTAACTTTGAAATTCTAAAACATTCTTTAAGAATCAACTCCCATTAAAAATGTTTGAAATAGTCCCTTTATCTCTGAATATGGATATTAGAATATTTCCCAGGTAAATTTCTTGCTTATTTTTGGTTTGATTTTATTTCTTATTCCTGCTCTCACTGCCTGAAATGTTCTTGGGGGTCAGCTTATGTAGTGCTATTCCAGTGGGGCCTGGATAGTAGGATTTCCTTGTCGCATGGATTAGTCTGGAGATTTTTTGCCTCCAGGATTATGACAGAAAAATGCAGTGAAATTATACTGATGCTGCCTGTCCCCTTAATCAACAAAAGAAATTAATCTATTTTTTATGTGGCTACTTTGACAAAGCTCTCATAACCCATGGAACATTTTAATTTGGCCCAAATCCTCAAATTTTAAAACTTTAAAATTTTAGACATTTTTTACCCCACCTGTCAATCCTATCCAAACCCTATGCCTTTTATTTCTTCCTTTACTCTATTCTATTACCTCCATGGATTACCATGAAGAAAAGTTTGCATTTACTACTGGTTAAAAAAAAAAAAGATGTTTTAACATTTGACTTGGCTAATTGAGTAGCACCAAATTATCTGCACTAAATATCCTATTTTTATCATTTCTACAAACTTCAGTCCCCACCAGGGTTTGTGCCAGGAGACCTACTTGCCTGCTCTAAGGATTGTAAACAGCTAGTGTGTCTGAGATGCTCCGCAACAGCTGGATTAGGCTGCCTGCATGCACATAGAACTCGTAGAGAAGAGAAATGTCAGGAGCGAGAAATGTCAGTAGATGAGAGCAATTTTGATTTTGGAGAGATCAAGAATGGAGTACATGGGTCATGGTGAGGAGAGGGTACAATGATGAGAGGGTAGGGTTATCATAGAGGAGTTTGAACCATTTCTTTTCTCCATCCTCATCATTCCTGTGGATTTCGGTGAAAATGAGCATAATATGGGAAATAAATTCTCTGTTTCTTTTTTTTTTCCTTGAGGAGTTACCTCTGATCTTGGACATAAAAGAGACCACAAGAAGTTGACCATTCGCTGACCACATTTATGTTCTGGATCTGTTTTTTAAAGAAATGCACAGTTTGTAAATCCTCTTTTGCTGTTTTGGGGAGTAATCAGGAAAGAAAGGGCTGAAGGGGATCTCCACCTTCTCTAACTGGTGGGAGCTCCTAAAAGAGTGAAGTTTGGGCTACTAAGTGTGACATTTTGACCGCAAAAAGTTAGGGCTTAGGCTTTTTCTTTGTTTGTTCTTCAAATTAGAAGAGCAAATAAGTAAAAACAGATCAGCAAAAGTGTCTTTAGTTTTCATTGGAAGATAATTTATTATTTCAAGTGTTTTATAATGAAAAGTTTAAATTAACTCCCTGTTCTGTTTATGCTGATTCTCCTCTTTCCAGACTTTCAGAGTAAAGAGTACAGCCTTGAACCTTTCATCATTAGCTGTCAAAGAGAATCCTCCCTCAGGAACAGCATTCCTGGGGGGAGAATGAGTGACAGACAAGAGCTTCTGTGTTCAAAGTAAATCCCATCTGTGACTATCCAACCTGACCTCTGATCCTTGGATGAAGAAATAGGCTTTTATTAGAGCCCACACATAGAATAATGAAAAGGCTTATGTAAGTTCAAGATCATGAAAGGAAATAAAACTTTAGCAGGAGGCCAACTAGTTATTTCCTTGGCCTAAAACTCATAAATTGAGCTTTTCCCTAACTTGAAGAGTGAAAGGAAGTTAACATCTTGTTTTTATGGATCATAGGTAGACAGGAGCTCTTGGATTATAAAAACTGTAATTTACAATCAGTACTTAACCCAATATGTTTGTTTGCAATGTTTCTATCTTTTAGCCTTCTCATTCCTAACCACCACAAAAAAATGGGACCAGTAAGAGTCTTCATTTTTGTATGGATTCTGACTTTGATGAGGTTAAATCTTAGAACAGTGGTGTATGTACAGGGGACCACCAAGGTCAAGAATCAAATGTGTTCTAGTCCCTTGTTCTGGATTTTCATAGTGAGACATTTCTTTTCTCTAAAACAATATATGGTTTATAAAACTAAAGAAATAGAAGATGCTCAACAACAACAACAACAACAGCAACAACAACAACAACAACAATAATAACATTTGAAAAAATAGAAGGCACAAAGAAAAAGAACCTTTCTAGGGAAATCTCCCTATCTGAGCGTCCCTCCAGAGTACGAGGCTGTGTTAGAACCCCAGGCACCTACCTACTGCAGCAGATAGAGTGCAATGTGGACTTAGAAGCAGCCATAGCAGGGAAATATTGTTCTTGATTCTGAAGACAAGGAGAGTGATCCTAGGGTTTTTCTTGTTTTAGGACATGGAATTTCATTTCCATGGTTTGAAAAGAATACTGGCTTAGGAAAGAAGAAGGAATGTATTCTAATTCTCGTGTCCCTTCTATTTTGGCAGGGTAGCCAGGATTTCAGTCTGGACAAAAGTCAGCAGCACACCAGGTTTCTCTAGGTATGGAACATTGACTGGGCTAGACTCAGGTATGGACAACTAATAAGTACTGTAAATCCCTTGGGGTATGTAGGCTTATTTCTGACCTTATTATATCTAAGTAATACGTAATTTTTAAAGACATCTTTTAACCTAAAAGTGCAACATATACATTTTTTTCTCTTCATAGCTTTCTAAAGTGAAATGGTTTTCAGTGGAAAAGATAAACAGGTATTATTTATTCATATACATAAATAGAGAGGAGAAATGTTTTATCAATGAGATATTTAGTAATGTCCAACTTAACTCTCCATGTACTGTTTTTTTTTGTAACTTTTCCTTAGTTTCTCTACTCCCAGATCTGTGGGATCCCTCATGGTTCCTTAGAAATCCTTTTACTACAGTTCCTGCTTCCCCATCCTCAGAATTATTCCCTGAAGGCTTCCTTCATGATGGACCAAAGCCTTACCTCTGACCTGTGAACAGAAAAATAAACTCGATGTGATTTCTGCATATATTATTCATCAGGGATTCCTAAACTTTAAATGTTCTCTGTGTAGGCGCCACACTTATGTGCCTTCTTATGTCTGGTACATTTTAAATGGTCTCTTTTTCTTTGTTCTAATTTGTTTTCTTTTATATAGTCCATTTACCTTTTTTTTTTTTTCCTGCAATGATTCTCCATTTTAAATGATCTGACTCTAATGGTCTCAAGGCTTAAGTCTTATAATCTTCAGTGTCTGATGAGTTTCTCTCTATTTTCCCAGTTTTCTGGGATATATGTGATGAATTTTAGCAATGGAGAAGAAGAGAGGAGAGAGTTGATGTCTATGTTAGTGCTTTTTCTCTCCAGTTTCAAACTCCAGAATTTCTAAGAGCCCAAGAAGCAAATTATGTGCAAAGAGTCACTTCTAAGAATACCAGGATAAAAAGCAGGTGAAAGAAATTTGTATGAAGAAAAGAATGAGTGAGAAGAAGACATATTGAGGAAAATTTCAAGTCAGGGAAGGAACTTTATATTCCAGACTGGGGAGAGGGGTGAGGTATACTTCTCCAGTATACCTTGCCCTTGGGATGGGGATAAATGAGACAATCCAGAAGGGGATGCTCCTTAGGAAGCCCAGTAACAGAATAATCCTGGAGTATATCAGCTGGACAGGTTGGTGTGAAGGAGACTCAGCTATTGCCTTGTGAGTAGAGCCTATAGTTATGAGGCTGTTGGGTGATTAACATGTAGATTTTCCAAAGGCATTTGTCAGCTGAAATAGCTGTTGTTAGGAATGCTTGAAAGGCTTCAGAGAACACTTCAGTAGCAATGAACACATGTAAGACCAGATCTTGGCTTCTAAATATCATTCTCCACTAAAAGAACCCAGGGCTCTTTGAAAAAGTGTCTGACTCCAGGTCTGGAGCAGGAAAAGTACAATGTGAACTTGGAACATTTCTTATGCCGCAAAGCAAGGAAATGTTCAAAGAACGAGAATGTGCAAAGGACACAGGAGCCAACTTGAAGGGGCTTCCACTGCCAAATCTGAGACAATTTGAGCATCATAATAACTATTGATAGTAATGGAGAATAACGTAAAGAATAAAATAAAACCCCTTGAGTCATACTGATGTGAATAAATATGTAAATAAATGGGGGAGAAGAGAATGTTCTTCCTTACTGTAGAATCCCAATTAATAAAGAAAAAAGACTAATAGTGTTAGAAAATTACCCTTTTGCAACCACTATATTAATAACTATTTCAGGCAAAAATCACCAATGACTCCTAAAACCAGATGGTGAAAATATGATGAAAAACAAGATACTTACATAGTCTCAAATTTATCTCCCCACAATATACTTATTAATTTTTTTTTTTAAAAAAAGTATCTTTATAGTGGAGAAACCTGCCCAAAATCATTTAAACTGTGCAATCAAAGTTAACATCACTAATAATGGGAAACATATACATCATATGCCTTCTGAGAAGAACATAACGTTTCTCTGATATTCCTGACAAAAATGCATAGCATGAACTTAAACACAAGGAAATATCAGATGAACCCAAATTAAGGGGAATTCTACAAAACGACTACCTTGTACTCTTCAAAATATCATGATCATGAAGAACAAAAAAGAATGAAGAAATTTTCCAGGTTTTAAAAGACCAAAGAGATATGACAACCAATTATAATTTGTAATCCTCAATTTACTCCTGGACTATTTAAAGCACATTAGTGGGACAGTTGACAAATTTTGCATAAGATCTGTCTATAAATTAGATAGTGATAGTATTATTAATAATGGTATTGCATCAATGTTAATTTCCTGATTTTGGTCATTGCACTGTAATTATGTATGAGGATGTCTTTATTTTTAGGAAATACAACTGAAGTATTTAAAGGTAAAGAGTTATCCTGTCTAAAACTTACTTTCAAGTGTTTCAGAAGACAAATTATATATCAATAAATATAAAATAATGATAAAGCAAATGTGATAAAATGATAATATTTGAGGAATTTTTCCTGAAAGTCTGAAATTATTTCAAAATTAAGTTACCCTATAAAGGCTATAGAGGGGCAGTTTCAAAGTGTGTCAGCTCTGAGGCTGCCAGTAATGAAGTTTTGCATGAGGTTAGGCAGGAGATTTCAGGGACAGAAAGAGACAAGATAGACTTTTAAGCCAGGTTTTCCTCCCTCCTGGAGAAAATTACATTGCTTTTATAATAATAAAAACCACATGATTAAAAAAGGATAAAATTTACTTTTCAAGTTTAACAACAACAAAAATATCAGGTTTAACAATGTGAATTGTAGATAAAAATTATTTCAAAATGTAAAAACAGTTTGAAGGCATATATTTGTTATAAACGAGCTACACTCAGTAATAATGTCCAGATGTACCTATCTCCTTACTGTTATTAGTATGATGTCTGGGGTATGATGAGGCAGACAGAGATGAAAAATATGCAGAATTCAATCAGATGGCATTTAAATATCTATAATATTTATTTGTGGTGGGACCCCACAGCAAAATATTAAAAGTATTCAGAATGGAACCAGCAGTAAATGGATTAGATAGATTTAATCGAGTGCTGAATCAATCTTGGTGAGGATTTACAGACTCAAATCAGATTGAAAAAATAGAAAATGAATAATTTGAATTCATGGGGCCATGAAACCAACCTATTTGGAGGGCATGTGGTTGGATTCCATCTTGGCAGAGTGGCTCTGTAAAAGGGATCCCTTTGTCCATTAGTGTCCTGTGGAGAACTGGTCCTGGCAAAAGCCTTTGGGCAATAAGCAACCTCACTATTCCATGAGAGTTGCATGGTCCTTGAGATGACAAACTCTAACTTGCTTTCTTTAGGATAAAAAATTCATTTCACCCAAGGGAAGTATGGATTAATCTTAGAGATAATGACTTAAAACAAACCCATAATATTATTATTATGTTAATTTAACTATAATAGATGCACGTTTGGATTTAAAGAGAACTAAATGGATTGCAAACATATCTGTCCTGTGATTCTAGTTTAAAATATATAATTAAGTAGCTGATTTAGACCTATAACTTTTAAGTAAAAATTCCTAGAGTATTTTATTGTTTGTGAATAGTATTGAGAGCTTAGAATTCACTACATTTTAAATTTATTATATTGAATTTAGTTGAATTTTTAAATGCTTGGGAAAATTTTCCTTATAATGATATTTAAAAGATGATTTTAAATAAACAATTATATTAAATATGTAAATATAGTAAAAATGTTTTAGAGAGCTTAATTTTATAAAAGAAACCAAGCAAATTGAGTTGATCAAAAATTAATCAAATATTTGATTTTTCATGAGAGTAATTATTAAAATTAACCATTTTATTTTTAAATTTTACTTTTTAAATTTACTTTTTAAAATTTTACTGAGATATAATTGACATATAACATATTAGTTTAAGGTGTACAACATAATGATCTAATTCGTATATATAATTAAACAGATAACCACAATCTATTTACTTAATGCCCATTACTTCACATAATTATAAGTTTTTTTCTTGTAATGAGAAATTTTAAGATCTATTATTTTGGCAACTTCCTAATATATTACAATATTGTTGACTATAGTCACCATGCTGTACATCACATCCCCAGAATTTATGTATTTTATAACTAGAAGTTTGTACATTTTGATCACCTTCACCTATTTCTCCCACCTCTCACCTCTGCCTCTAGCCACCACCAATCTGAGTTTACTTTTTTTTTTAGATTCCACATATAAGTGAGATCATACAGAATTTGTTTTTCTCTGATTTTTTTTTCAGTTAGCATAATGCTCTTAAGGTCCATCCACTTATACATAGATATTTGTAACTAGAATAAAACTTGTAAATTGAAATTAAAAGCATAAGGAAAACTGTATTTTAACTTGGTAACCTTAATAAACTGAATATTAATTAGGGTAAAACCTAAATTGAAATAGCAACTCAAAAAAACCATATTGATCCCTATAATAAATCTCATATAGATATATTTGAGGAAATTTATCTTTGAAATGAAAAGTAAAATTATAAGTAAAACATTAACTTTAGTGAACTAAAATACTCACTATGGTGTTTAAAGATGTATACCAAATGTGCTAATGAAATTTGTTATTGGTGAAACAAGTTATACGACACATGGAGGTATACATAAATACACCTTTGCTTCTCCAAACTTGGGTTTTATTCTTAAGCAGTTATATCATTGAAAACAAGAAAGGAATAAATAAGATTGTAAAGCAGACATAATATGCATTATTATCATTCAGAAATGTGGAGTTCTGGCATAGATACACTATACGGAAATCAAGAAAATAGATGCCAGGTAAGTCCAAAGTCCTACATCAAATTAATATAAAACATCTGGGAAAAACTATATTTTAGCAATGAAGTCACTACTTTCACATGCAATAATAAAACACAATCTTAAGGTGAAGTTTATATCCTATTGAGCATGCACTTTAGAAAGGAAATAAAAAGGACTAGAATCAAGGAAATATAACAGCTCTTTTGTGGGGCTAAATCTAAAATCAGGATAGAAATAATTTCCTTTAAAAAGAATACAAAATGAATGAGTGTATTGGCTAGGAGATAGATTAGGGTGTATGTAACAAAGATCCAAAATTACAGTGCATTAAACCTTTTATTTACTTCTGATTGATACATAGTCTAGGGGTAGGGGGACCAGGGCTCGTATAGTAGCTCTTTTCTATTAGATTCTCCAGAGACTTAGGCTCCTTGTATTTGTTGTTTCTCTATCTCTGGATATTGTCCTTATCCACATGGTCCAAATTGTTTTGCCGCCAAACCCATATTCTAAACATTAGGTCAGAAAAGGGCAGAAAAGCAATGCCCCTCCAGTTAGGGACACAACCTAGAAGTGGTACACATCACTTATACTCACATCCTATTGGCCAGACTTAGTTACACGGCTACATCCAACTGGATGAAAGGCTGGGAAATGCAGTCTTTATTCTAATGGCTGGGTGACCAACTAAAATTCTATTGCAATGGAAGAAGCAGTGTCTGTGACAGCAACATGAGATTGAAAAAGGAAGAAAAAGCACACCTGAAGAGAGGAAGTTGTTTGTGCATTCCCATCAGGATCACTGGACTCTGAGGTCCATGTTGCCAAACTTCCCAGGATAGTGCCCTAGATTGAGGGAGGGCAGCCAAAATGGGGAAACTAAGAAACATTTCCCAAATGAAAGAACAGAACAAAGCTCCAGAAAAAGAACTAAACAAAAGGGAGACAAGCAATTTACCAGAGGCAGAGTTCAAAACACTGGTTATATTTAATGAACTTAGGGGAAGAATGGATGAACTCAGTGAGAACTTTAACAAACAGATAGAAAACATAAAAAAAAAAAAAGGTCAGAAGTGAAGAATACAATAACTGAAATGAAGAATACATTAAAGGCAATCAACAGTAGATTACATGAAGCATGGGATCTAGTCAGTGATTTAGAAGATAAAGTAGCAGAAAATACTCAATCAGAAAAGCGGAAAAAAAAAAAAAAAGAATCCAAAAAAGCTAGGATAGTTTAAGAGGTCTCAGGGACAACATCAAGCATACCAATATTTGCATCATAGGGGTACCAGAAGAAGAGAGAGACCAAGGGATTGAAAACCTATTTGAAGAAATAATGATGGAAAACTTCCCTAACCTGTGAAGGAAATAGACATACAAGCCCAGAAAGTGCCAAGAGTCCCAAACAAGATGAACCCAAATAGGCTCACACCAACACACATTATAATTAAAATGCCAAAGGTTAATGACAGAGGGAGAAAAGCAATTAGTACCTACAAAGGAACTCTCAGAAGACTGTCAGCTGATTTCTCAAAAGAAACTTTGCCAGACAGGATTGGCATGAAATATGCAAAGTGATGAAAAGCAAGGACCTACAATCACGGTTACTTTACCCAGCAAAGCTATCATTTAGAATTGAGGAACAGATAAAGAGCTTCCTCGACAAAGAAAAGCTAAAGGAATTCATTACCACCAGGATTATGAGAAATGTTAAATGGACTTCTTTAAAAAGAAGGGGGGAAAAAGATGAAAAATATGAACAGTAAAATGGCAATAACTACATATCATCTATCAATAGTTATTTTAGATGGAAATGAATTTAATGTTCTAATCAAAAGATGGGGTGGTTGAATGGATTGGAAAACAAGACCCTGACATATGCTGCCTACAAGAGACTCACTTCAGATTGAAAGACACGCAGAGACTGAAAATAAAAGAATGAAAAAAGATATTTCGTGAAAATGGAAATTAAAAAAAAGCTGGGGTTGCAATACTTATACCAGACAAAATAGACTTTAAAACTTCTGTTAAATACCAGTAATCCCACTTCCGGGTCTTTAGCCGAAGAAACCCAAAACACATTTCAAAGGGATATATGAATCCTTTATGTTCATTGCAGCATTATTTACAATAGCCAAGATAGGAAGGCAACTTGGGTGTCCATCAGTGGGTGAATGGATAAACAAGAAGTGATACAAATGTACAATGGAATATTACTCTTGCCACTTGCAATAACATGGATGGATTTAGAGAGCATTGTGCTGAGTAGAGTAAGTCAGACAGAGAAAGACAAGTGTCTTATGATTGCATTTACATGCAGAATCTAAAGAACAAAATAAACAAGCAAAACAGAACAAACTTATAGATACAGAAATCATTTTCAGGGTTGATGGGAATGAAGTTAAGGAGATGAGTGAAAAAGGGGACGGGATTAAGAAGTAAAAATTGGTAGTTATAAAATAGTCAAGAGGATGTAAAGTATAGCATAAGGAATATAGTTAGTAATATTGTAATAACTATGGATGGTTTTAGATGGGTATTAGATTTAGCTGGATGATTACTTCATAAGTTATATAAATGTCTGATCACTATGTTGTACACTTGAAATTAATATAATATTGTATGCCAACTGTAATTGAAAAATAAAAAAAATTATTTAAAAAAGCATAGGCTAGAATAAGAACTTGATTTTGAGTTAACTGGTTGAATGCAAGAGTGATGGAGTTTAGGAAGAAACAAACACTGGAGTTTATAAAGTGTTTTCCCTGCATCAAGGAACCAAAGGGGAATTTTCCACTCAAATGGCTAACGTTGTAATCAGCTCTTTGTTCTGCTTTTGGAGACAGGCGTGCAGCATAGGCTGGAGGGCAGGGTGACCTCGAGATTAACTGAAGATTCACCCTCTCCTTTGCTTGTTCTGTCTAGATAACAGATGCATCCCCTTTGCTTGTTTTGTCTCAATAACAGATGTATTGCCTTTGCTTCTTAAGCCCTATAAAAGTAAAGTTACCCCTAAGCTTGGGGCCCAGGTCTTCAGAGCGCTAGCTCTTCTGGGACCACTGGCATACTAAACCTGAGTTCTCCAGCTCTCCAAGTGGTGCTTGGTTCCTTGCCGGTCTGATTTTTCTGCAACAGAACATCAAGCCAGAGTTCAGAGAGCCTGGGCAGCATAACTAGGTATTATCTATTCAATTGACAAGATGTGCTTAACTCAAACAGCACACTTAACCAACTATTAGAAAATTTTAGTCTTGTAATTTCTCTGTGCCTCAGTCTTTGTATCTGTAAAATAGAAATATCTCTTCCCCACAGACATATTTTAGTAGGAATCAATGCTTGAAAGTCTTTGGAGAATTTAATCATAGCCTTTAAAGCAGTATAGTCACGCACATTAGCTTAGTGGTAGGAAAGGAGTGCCTAAATAAACATACCAGTGTTTGACAAATTCCAGAGGACCAGAGAAAATGCCACAATGAAGAAAAGAAGTGTGGAGAAACATAGAAGGGCATACTTCTACTGCAGGGACTGCTAGTTGTTTAGTGATTGGTTGATGAGACTCATAACATGAGCACAGCCTGACCTCAACCTTTCTGAGCACACATTCAAGGTTGTCGATAACTTCTGGCTTCATATTTAAGATAACAAACATGCAGTTACCATAACCTTTACCCAGTAGGACTCTGAGTGTGATAGGGCCAAGTTCACTGGCTTTCCTGAAACTGCCAGCACAGAATAATTTGGGAGGTGGTTGATGCAGTGGTCCATGATTTAGAGCAGTTTTCCTCTGAGCATAGATATCTAACTGTGTGTGGGAGGTAGCATTGCTAAGTGGTGAGAATGGACTTGTGGGATCATTCAGCTTGACCTTGATTTCTAGTTCCTCCTATAGGCTGAGTAACCTTGAATAAATGACTCATTCTCTCTAAGCTTCAGTGTCCCTGTCTGTAAAATAAAGGGGCCCTACTTCTTAAGATTGTCCGGAGGGTTATAGGAGCTTGTAAAGAGCTTAAAACTGTGATGAACACATAAGTACTCAAATCATGTAATAATATTAAAAATAATAGCTGATTATGCTGGCACTAGATTTTAACCAATTCTATTATCGCTTTGAAAGTAAGATTAATCTACTGTGAAGAGTGTGGCCAGGATTTTTGCCTGCCTCCCACTCACTCAGCAAGGGGCTATGATGGGTTCATGGTAATAATGGCTACCCAAGTATCTTCCATGAGCACTTGTAAAAGTGCGAAAAATTACCCAAACTATAGTAAAGTCTCTGATCCCATGTAAGACCTAAGGATAGGAATGTGAGTTAGTTAAAGGGATCCATAACAATTTTGAAGTTACTGGCACATGATGAGGAATAGAATATCTTGATCCTTCTGAGAAAACTTTGCAAAGGTTCTGCTATAATTGTATGTAAATCTGAGACTTGGCACCAGCATATTTCTGTTTTGCAAGTGTGCCTTGTCTAAGGGATGTAGGTATCTCCAACCATTAGTATTCTTCTGCCTCTGGGTTGATTTTTTTCCAGCTGGTGTAATTCCAGGCAGTGTGCCATTGTCTCAAATGCATTTCTGATTGATTTTCTGTCTAACAAG
>NW_006432943.1:9305864-9351688 GCF_000325575.1 Pteropus alecto
TTCAGAGTATAATGTGATCCTGACTGATGGTTCTAAGGAACAACTGGCTTTTGTGATGGAAAAGAAAGTGTAGGAGTTGGTTCCCAAACACACACTGCCTTCTTCCATATGGATTACATTACTGTAAATTAGGGAAGGGTAGGGCCAAGAAGAGGATAGTTGCTTTTATGGGAAAGGTCAGGATTTAATTCTATTATCATCTTGTTTATAATTTAAAGAATTCTGCTCCCACTTGAACTCACTATTTTAAAAAGTGCTTGGTGAAAGTGGTTGCATAATCTACTTGATTCCTTATGAAACTTTATAAAAGGCATTTAAAATCTCATTTTAAAACCTGATTTTAACCAGGTTTCAAGAGTCATAAATTGCTTAGTGGTCAGTTTTGGTGATTAACGATACAACTTGTATTTTGTTTTAAATAGATTGATTCCTGTGATTTGATTCTAATTAAGTTTCTGAAGGTTTCTCTAACAAGCAGTTGCATTTGGTATTTGCATTTGAATCATTCCTGAAGGATGGAAACTTTTTGGACAAACCTCCAAGTCAATCAAAAGGATTACCAAAATATTAATCCCAAATACCAAATCCTCAGCTGTTAGCAAAAATGTAAGAGTATGGTTCTAAATGACCTCAGTTGAGTGACACTCGAGTTTGATTTTCACAGTGGCTTTTTTAAGTGGCAGATGGAATTCCAGTTGGTTGACTATTTATAAATTCACCTATTAAAGAGCACTTTAATAGCTACTAAAGGTTGACTCCAACAGGGAAACTCACTCAGAGATGTGTGATTATTCCTTCATTATGATTTATCTACTTCATATAGAATCTAGCACCTTTATTAGAAGAATGAGCTGATTTCACATTGGAATAAGTCTCTAGTAAAGAGAAGATGTACTGTGAGTATATAAGTAAGATCAAACATGCTACATCAGTTTCTGTGTGGGAATTCTCAAAACAATGTGGAGTTAGGAGCTGTGATACTATTACAGGACCTTACAAAAACTGGGCACAAAAATTAACCTATGTTCACGGGTGACTTGCATCTGTACTAAGCACACTGCTGCTACCACAGGTGCCCTTCTAGCTAACAAACTGTAAACTGATTCATTTTCTGAAGGAATCCTGATGAAAATTCCTTAATAATGGAAATGTACTCTTTTATTGTGAAAAATCTCCCTGAATGTATCCTTTCTCTAGGGTTGAAATTTTCATATTATGGTCTTACATTTAATTGAATGGTTGTTATGTATAAAGCACTGTTTTAAATTTCTTCATGGATCAGATCACTTAATTTTCACAACTCTAAGAGAAAATATTTTTATTAATCTCCATTTTGCAGCTAAGAAAACTTAAGCAGAGAATGATTGAACAACATTTCAAGGTCATGTAGCTGGTGGTGGCAGAGTCAAGATTCAAACCCAGGTAGAATGGTCCAAGAGCCCACATTCTTATTTACTATGCCACACTGCCTCATGGGGCCACCAAGTTCATATTGTTAGCAAGGATACTGCTACATTAAAAGACAATAATTATATTGTTGGCAAAATATACCAGTTACTCCTGGAGGAATGTCCTATGTGTTCACATTTCAGAAAACACTGGTACTGCCTAAGGTTGTTCTTATGTGTCTAAGAAGGAAGGGTAGGAGGAAGAAATCGAGCAACTGAGCACCTGCCAAGTAAGTTTGTGTTAGGCCTTTTTACATATTCTAAAAATTAGATGTTATCAGATGCATTTTTCAGATAAGAAATTTGGAGGCTCATAGACATTAAGTAAATTGTTCAAATTATTGAACTAATAAGTGTGGAGCTGATATTTGAGTCTATAGATCTTGAACACTCATGTTCTAGCCTCTATTAACACTTCCAGTTTCTTTCAGGAATTATTTCAGGAATCTTCATACATATACTTCAGATAATAAAGATTATTATTTTTATTAAGAGAATAAGAAAGAAAGGAATACTTTGTTTATATTCAGCTTTTAATTTTGTTTTTCTATTCATGACATGTGCCATGACTACCCCCCATAGCTAGTCTGAGCCCCCATCTCTTCTCCTCGATATGCTTATTCTAATTAGAGTTCACAGAGGTCATTCTTCTGCTGTACCTATTAACTTAGGTCTCATTAACAACACTACCCTATTAGAATTGTGGAAGTTATTAACTTGGACTTTTAAATCAGATTTCCTGCAACTGTGCTCAAGGCAACCTTATTTTCCCAGTAGAACAATCATGTATTTTCAGTGAGTGGTCATAAATATTGAAGAGTTATTTCCTAGCTAATTTAAAAGAATAAAGGACGGAACATCCTTCAAATTTCATTCCGATCTAATTTCGGTGGAGTAAGCTGTTTGCAAAGGTCACATCTGAAAATAATGTCATAAAGAGCTCTAAGGAGAGTATTTACAGATTTCGTTCTCAGCCCCCCAACTCTGTGTGTGTGTGTGTGTGTGTGTGTGTGTGTGTGTGAGAGAGAGAGAGAGAGAGAGAGAGAGAGAGAGAGAGTGCATTTCTACATTTGTAAAAGAAATGATAAATTAAAGGATGAAGGCATTAAAATAACCAGAGAGAATAAAATGCCCAATTCTTTTTACATAATACTATATGGTAATTTTAGATATTCCCACTAATCATCTGAAACTCTGTAAGTTTCTGAGGGTTTCTGAATTATCAGAGAAGGAACAAATCTCTCTTCTCTTAGTTTTATGGTCAGTTATGTTTCTTGTGGTCACAAGCTCTGCAAGTTAGAGATTATACAAATTTTATAGATGCGTTAATATTATTAATAAGAATATTTTAAAATCTAGATGACCCCATCCTTCAACTTTTTTTAATTACATGAGTTTTATTAAACCATGAATGAAATCGTGTCATCTAACTTATATTTTAATATTCTAACTTTTATGCCTTTTCCATATTGCTGTGGGACAGGTGTCATTAATGCCAATCTAAACTTTTCTCTCGTTTAGTTTTCCCCGCTTCCACTGCTACCTACCCAGTGCAAACATTTCTCTCTGTGTGTACATGTTTATTGTGTTTTAATTGTAAACAGGTTTCTTCTAGCACTTGCAGTTCCTTTGCTGGAACTAAGAAGAGGCGCCCCCTCTTGGTGAACAAATTAGAAAATTTGTTCTTCCTCTCTCAACTAAATCCTTTTTTTGTAAAACCTGTGCAACTGTATGCATTTGATTATAAATTGTGAAATGTTTATAAGCCCTTAACATTTATGCTTGAATCAGTAAATGACCTCATAATTGGTCTCTTTGCCTTCAGCCCTTTGCCATTCCAATATATTTCATGGATACTTCATTGTCTTTCATCTTCGAAAGCTTTGCCATCTCATCTCCTTTCACATTGCCCTCAGTGTCTCCCTGTGGCCAGCGGGATGAAGGATCGGCACTCAACTGATGTTCATAAACCTACAGAGACTGGCTCCATGACCTCATTCTGCAGCTTTAACTTCCATCCTCCTTGGTGTGGACCCTACACTCTTGTAAAACAGGTTTAGTTAGCATTTACCAAGCATGTCTTGTCATCTTTACTTCTAAGATGTCATTTTTCTCATCTAGAATGCTCCCTTCTCCCTGATTTCCTATGTCTAGCTAATTTAAAAGAATAAAGGATGGGTCATCTTTCAAACTTAAGCAGTGCCATGCATTCTAGCACCAAGTTCTTGATCAAGGTACAAAATTATTTTTGTTACAAGTAAGTATATATGTGATTTTGACAATACGAAAGATTCTAGTGAAACACAGGACATCCCTAAGTCAATATCGAGGAAACAGGACAGATTTAGCAGAAGGTTCAAGGACTTTTCCTCATGAGAACATAGTCAGGACAGTAAACAAGTCACCTCTGGGAGGGATATTATACTGAGGGATGAGTGAAGAATAAAGTAAAAATTGTAGAAAGTTATTTTTTTTTTCAATCACTGAAACTTATTTTAAACAGAAAATGTTGTTTAGTTTTTAAGCCCTTCAAGTATGTTGGTGAATTCTTCCAGTGTTAGAAAGAGAATCATGAACACGAAAGAGGTTTGCTTCTTCTAATTTGTCTCATACCTTCACATCCCTAAAGGACCAGATGGAAGCTTGTTTTGATTTCTTTTGCCCAATATAACGTTCCCCTCCCCTAAGCACCAATATCACGGGTCTTCTGCATCACTCTGGAGCAGACAATGTTGATGCTCTGCCCACATCCTTGACCTGGCCCAGAAATCACCTCCCTTACACACTGATGGCTCCCTGTAACTCTCTGCCTGAAGGTGTTCTCTCATCTGGGTGCATCTCTGGTCCATGTGCAGCGTAGGTCATAAGTATTGGGGAATTAATATCCCAAGAGTTACCTTCAACAAGTGGGAGATAGGAGTTGACAAATACTGCATTTACTCACTCTGCAGTGGTATAGTTGTCAGGTGTGTTCCACGAAATCAGAGGCTTTCCAGTAGAATCGATCCCCAGTTATCCACAGGGGTCACGAGCTCAATCATATACCCCTATTGGCTTTCCTTCTCCATCTTGCTACTTCATTCCCTCCCAGCACTTCCTGGAAACATCTTCCAAATAAATTACTTGCACCCAAATTCTAGATTCTTATCTCCAATACTTTCACTAGTATTATGTCTCATTTTCTTCTTCCTTTCCTTCTGACGTGTTTTCCTACATGAGAATTATTCCAACCCCAACTGTACAACACACATCCTTATTATAGCACCAGGGACATAGTAGCTGATAAAGACATATTTGTTGATCGAATCAATACTGTGGAATGAAGAAAGTTCTGGTGGACTTTTCTGGAAATTGATTCCAATGTGATTCTGAATATAGGGAATTTTATTTCTGAAGTATAGGATTTCCTCTTGTACTACATTCTAAGAAAGGTTTTAAATATCAAGTGATTTGATAGATTCTTTTTCTTTTTTTCACACCTGACTGTAAACTCTGCAGTTTGTTATCCATATCATCTTGATTCAAGTACTGTTATTAACTCTCTTGCTGCTTATGTTTTTCATCCTGCCTCCTGCCTCAGGCAGAAGTTGACAGAATGAATGGGGCCCCAGGGCCTGGTAGGGGACTCTGGCTGTCCTTAGCTCTGTTGGCTATTGACCTATTGACAGCCTGGAGAGCCCTTGGACAGGGAGCTAGTGCCTCCCTTCTTCTAAAGTATAGTTAAGCACATGACACCCCTACAGTTTCCCGGCAGCATCTAGAAAATCTGATTAGAAACCCTTCCAAGGCAGGTATTTTTCCACTGCATTTCAAGTCCATCTCTTTTGTCACAGCAGAGATTTGACTAGAAGCGGGGCAGGGAGGACAAATTGCTCACTTGCTGTTTTAGAGTACAGAAGTACACAGTATCGAGAAAAACAAAAGACTGCCTTGGACCTATTTCACTTTGTTCTCTTATGATTATTAGATCTTCAGGGTGATTTTAAAATTTGCATTTATTTACCTTGTGTTCCTTTCATGAAGCCTGGTAAAGGGGTGAAATATATAGGATTTTGTTATTACTCCTTGGCTGACGCAATGCCGTGCAGGCCCCATGAGTCTTCCTGAGGCTATCTAATGATGCATGTTTAGTTTGTCTTGGGTACATTACAGTGTCATGTAATCATCCTCCCATATTTACTGTGCTGACTGATCAGAGTTCTCAAATGTGACATTGTACACAAAACAGTGTTCACGTGAATGTGAGTTTTCCTTTTCTATTCTCTCCTTGCCACTTCTTTCCCTTTCCTTAACCCCCGCCCCCCTCATTTATACAGAAGGATGACCATCTTACTCATTGAGGTTAAACTTGACTGTTCATCATTAATTTTGATTAGATGTTTTCAAGTATCCAGCACAGTAGTATCTAGCATATAGTTGGCTTTCAATAAATACCTATTGAATAAATTAATCACACCAGGAATGGATCTTGGCAACCAAGTATAAGATAAATACCTATATTTAATAACTCTGACTTCTATGCCCACCTATGTTTTGGAGGCTACTTTTGGTGGTTACATTTGACTTTGGAAATCTGAGACTTCATATCTAAATTTATGCTCAGATATGAAGGACCTAGAACAACTGTTTGCTTTCAGATATGCTCTATGAAAAAATTGTACATTAGATAGAAGTCAGGAAAGCTGTGTTCTAGTCCTGATTATGTCAGGGAAATTCTGTGATTGCTTAAGCTTCAGGGACCTTATTTGTAATATGAGAAAATTAGCATCAACATCCTGTACTGTCTTCCATCAAAGAATCAATGACTTTATAATCTTCAGTAAAGAACAAGAAGAGACAGGCTTTTAAAATTCTTCTTCATGAAAAATGTCTATTTTTCCGTAAACAAACAGAAAGTTACTAACACACTGTAACCAGGATAGCTCTGAATTGTTCTTCCACTTGGCATATGTGTCTTTCTAGTCACCAGCATTAAAAAAATGTGGTTTCCATCCTTGTTCTGTTTGCTAATTACATTGAAAAGCTAGGAAAGAATGAAGAGCAGAAATCCTGTTTCCTGAAACATTTCCTAAGGAGAAAGAGGAAATTAACTTGTTCCGATGTTTTGTTGACAGGAAAACATTTACTTAATCCCTGCATCACACAGTTCTATTATTCTTTTTCAGCTTCATAGTTTTGCTTCAGAAACTTATGAAATTTCCAGATGGTTGCCTTCTCTAAGGTATGATGCTTCTTTCCATAAGCAATCTTTACCTCCTCCCCTCCCACATGCAATATGTTTTTTACGTGCTTGGTTTTTAAATTTTTTTTCAAGTTTTAAAAATAATCGCTGATGGTTTTGACTTGTTCTTTAATTAATATCCAACACTAGTGATGAGTGTTTCATTTCTATATCCCAAGTGCTAGATTTCAGTAGAAATCTGCTTCTAGAGGTTTATAGAGGATACTCCATGAGTTAATGCTAGTTCAGTGACGGTGATAAATCTACCATACTTGTCTTAATTTTTGGTTAGGTTAAGACTCCACAGCATCCCTTGGTTCCTTTGCTTTTGTTATAACCTGAGTTAGAGAGAGGAGAGACGATTGTGGCTCTGCTCTAAGCCAGAAAAAAGGCACATTTCATTCCATTGACTTATGCTGCCCATACCTCTGAAGCCAGCACATTCTATCTTTTCTTAAAGGATTATGAGAAGAGATTTGCTGAATATGGTGGATGATGTTTTAGCCATCTTTCAAAGAACATCTGCTACTGAAATGAAGGTAGGAAAATGGAACTAAGTGTTACTGGCCTTGCACTATGAATCAGTTTCTTAGCAAGATTTATGCTCAGACCCTGATTTAAAAACCAATTGGCTCTTCTATAGACCCACTGTCTACCACTATCACATTCACAGCCATCCCTACCAGCACTAAAACTTCTACCATTTTCAATCTGACGTCCACCATCTCTGGCCACGACAACATTACCATCCCCTTCTCACTCTACAATTCTGTTATCATTTTAATTCAATTTTTTTTTTCAGAGCATAATGACCAAAATTTTATAGTGAAACTGTCTAAAATAATAATAATATCTATTAAGTGCTTAGGATGTGTCTATAGCACTTTATGTATGTTAACTCATTTAATTCTCACAACTTTAAGAATTAAGCAATATTATTAATTGTATTTTGCCAACATATAAATTGAGGCTCATGGAGTTAAGTAACCTACTCAAAGCTGTGCAGCTAGTGAGTGGCAGAACCTGAATTCTACCCCAGGTTTTGTTCACTGGAAATATTTGGAAATAAAGTTGTAATACGTTTGTCACATACAAACAAAAGTATCACTTGTTTAAACTTATAAAATGTATTTGTCTTTGATTTTGTCAAGTTAGGTAAACTAAGTACGAGGAACAAATGATCCTTGAACTATCAGTAACTAAGCATCATAAAGGTTTGTTTCTTACTCAGATAAAGTCCAACGCAGATTGCTTGATGCTCCAGGGCATTGCAACGCCCTACAATGGCTGGAGTACCCATCTCTGAAGGAGTGCTGATGCGAAGGGAGATGGAGCAGGGGAAACTCTCCTACTTCTAAGTATCTCAGATGGAGAAGGACACACTTTACATCTGTTCACAGCCATTAGCCAGAACCAGGCACAGAGGCTCATCCTAACCACAAAGCAGGAAAGCACATGAACTGTGTGAGAGCACTACTATCTCTGTCGTAATGCTGGGAGAAACACAACCCATTCAAGTAAAGGATGCAGTCATAAGTTAATATATACAGAATTAGAATGTCAGGAGATCCTGGACAATCTGCTTCAGGAATCCAAGTCTCTTATTGACTTATGGCAATCCTTCTTTCATCTGAAAAATGTGTAGACTCGATAAACTCTCATGGGATATCATAATACCCCAAGGCTTGGGCTGTTGCATTCCTAAATGATAATTTATATGATTAACAATAAGAAGGAGGAAAAAAAAGCATGAAATCTTCAAAATTTTTGTATCTTCCTCCATGTCATGTCACCTGCTACTTTCTGATATTTCTAGATATTAGTGAATAGAAAAAGCCCCACCTTCAGAGCTACATGAGGAGAGAAGAGTTATAGTGGGATCTCATCACTGTCACTTATGTTTGTTATAAAAGAGAGACATGTCATCTAGCCTACAGGGAAAAGAAACTAGATTATGTCTACAGGGTTTGCTGAAGGACAAACCTCTCTTCTAATATTCTTGATATGGTGGAGTAGTGTTCACTATTTAGCCTTTGGAAATAATTCAAGGGAAAAAATTTCACCTGCAGAGGGCTAAAAAACTAGAAGTGGAGATATTTTATTATTATTTAATATAATTTTGAGCACTGTGTTTCAAACCTCTTAAATATCTGTCTCTAGAGTTCTAAGTCTTTTTCAGTGCCTTAAACTAGAGCCTGCCAAAGAGATTTGCCTAATTTTTAGGTAAATAAAAGGTGCTGAAGTTCTTAGGGTGTATCCTCAGTCTTTGTGGACAATACCATGGACGGTAGAGCAACCCATGCTTAGATTCCAGCCATCTCAGGGTCCAGCTGCATTGATTACTGGTCTGGCCATTAAGGAATCCCCTGGGTTTTTATGTCCCACACCTCATAGGTGCTCTGCTATATGAAGAAGGCATGGGCCTCCAAGCTTTGTCCAAGGGCCAGAGCCTTAGCTCTGGTTTAAACTCAGTAACTTTGAACATTGGCATTCCTCCAAAAAAGATATAGCGTGATCTCAGACTAAATGTGCCCTCTGTCCTAAACAGAAAAGTCCATAGTTCTGTTTGTAGATTTTCTGCTGTAGTTGCCACCTCCCAAAGTTTCTTTCCTAGAGACGAAGATTTCAGAATGCAAACTTCCTGATTGTCCCTGTTCCTTGTGATTGTTCCCATTTGATTAGCCGACTAGACCACAAAACTACTTTCTGTACTGTGAAAACATCTCACGGTACAAACTATTTTTAGAAAGATAAGTTATGGTCATGTGTTTAAACTAATTTGCACTCTTTATCTCAAGGCTGTTCTCTCTAGCCATCGCAATTTACATGCATTTCCCAGTTATTCTATAATAGCTTTGTTTTCCCTTTGACCACCAATCCCTTCCTCCAGAGTTGCACAAAAGAGTCTCCAGTCCTCTGTCTTTTTTACTCCTAGTCTATCAAGTCAGGATTATTCTCAAGAGAAGTGCTCCAACTCTGTCAAATTCTTCTCTCTGCAGTGTCTGGCACATGCACACATATACATTTATTTATACTATATAAACATTATAAACATTATATTGCTAAATAATAGACATTTCACCAGTCTTAGGTTGTGTCTGTACACATGATAGAACCACTTGAAAGCTTTAAGCACTGTTAAAAGAGCCAGGAAGAATAGAGACATACTCTGTACCTGGGAGGGAGGCCCCTGAAAATGGAAAATGGGGTAAATATTACTACTTGGAGATGCGTGGAACTCAGTTTGAAAGTAAAGTCCAGGAACTAAAACAGAGAAAACATTCTTCCTTAATGTCCTATGAAGCTGCAAGAGAAAGTGTTTTTTTCCCCCTCCAGATTTATTGAGGTATAATTGATAAATAAAATTGTAAGATAGTTGATGTGTATAATGTGATGATTTGATGTAGAACTCACAAAAACAGAGTAGAAAGGTGGTTGTTAGGGGCTAAGGGGTGGAAGAAATAGAGAGAGGTTGGTAAAAGTGTATGAACTTTCAGTTGTAAAATGAATGAAAGAGAACCTAATGTAGAACATTAAACTATAGTTAAAGCTGTATTGTATAATAAAAATAATTTTGATTCAGTTTCAGAATAGGAGCATGGGTGATAAAAATTTGGGATATCTAAGGAACTGAGATAAAAAAAATATAGCTTAATTAGGGCTGAGAAATAAAATAATGAACCTGTAAAGCGTGATTGAAAAGTTTAGCTCTGTCATGTCGTTTAAGTAGCGAGACTGGATACTTAACAGTTGTATTTTTTGCAACTAAGTTAAGATTTTTATTCTGTCACTCTGGATGCTTTTTTTTTGTTATTCAGAATTTGCCTAATCTGAAGCTCAAGGATCAAATCAAAACAAAGCCTCTTATTATCAACTTTAAAGTAGGCATGAGAAGTAGCGAGCTTGTCCTTCACACAGGACTAGGGCCAACCAAGGTCGGACAGAGCCATGGCCATGTGCACAACATGCTCATGAACCAGCCACTCTGTGGCATGATTGAGTGGGTCTCGGCTAGTTACAAAGCCATATAGTTAAAAGGTAAACTGATCAGTTTGTGAGAAAGTCCCAGTCGGAGGAATCCTTTAGTGACTGCTTTGCCACCATGTATGTAGATACATCGTAAGTACTGTCAATATGGTTATTTCATCATAATCATTATTGTTTTTATGATATGCCTTATCTCTGGATCTGATTTTACATTCCTTTTGGTTATAGGGTCACTCTAAGCTACAAAAATTACTCTGGAAGAGAAGAAATTTCTCCTTTTTTTCTTTGTCATTTCATTTCCCTAAAACTGAGATCTCTTAGTTTACCAACTAGGAATTCTTTTTCTGCAACAGAAAGATTAGTTAACTGACTTAGTCATATTTTCCCATAAATGGCAACATGAGCTGTCCTGAGATATATTTTTAGATACTGGATTAGTCTTAGAATGTGAGTTCTGCACTGTGGGAAAGAATGACATGACCCTGCTAAGATTTGAACTCTGCTTTCTGTCACCATGGTAACCATTTGATCATCCTCTCTTGCATACTTGGAATCCAATGGGACAAATCTAAATAATATCCTCTACAGACGGCAGGAGTCAAACTATAAAAAAGTTGTCTTTTATATGAACAAATATGAACCATGTATGATAAAAATGCTTGTGGAAAAAAGGAGCAAAGATATGTTTTGCCAGAAAATGCAAAATTTGGATCGGTCCTTATAATTAATTATTTAGGAAATGTAGGATGCAGAATTGCTTAGCAAAAGTAAAAATACGATGATAAATGCAGCACTCCAAATGTTTCATGGAGTGGACCATATGGAACATGTTTTTTACCTATATTTTGCTGCATTTTAAAAATTTTCTGTAGCACCTAGTTCAATACCTTGTTATCTGAGTGACTGTCTACACTGGCATCCTATTTTCTTAACATTCTTTATTAAAAATATCAATCTGAAGATGGAATAAATACAGGTTTTATTAAAAGCTATAAACTTGATAATAAAATATGCTAATTCTAAACTATCTGAAGCATGATCACTATTTCATAAGCTTTCATCCCATCCTTACCCACTTTTTGTGAGCATGAGTCTGTGACATCAATGGTAAGATTCTTATTCTCTCAAAACTACTTTTCAACCATTAAATTTCAGGAAAAGAAAAAATCATTTTTATTCAAAAGCCCCCCAGCAAATAGCTATTTTCAGAGAAGCAGTCAAATTTATACCCATACAATAGTTAATGTTGAAGGATCCCTGGCAATCATTACTTAACATTTTTATTTTGCAGAGCAGATCGTATTCACTCAGTGGTAATCATAACAAAATTGCATATTTGAATTTTTTTTTTATGGTGTAGGATGTTCTTTGAACCTGATTAGAAGGCAAGAAGACATTTTGAGAGTGCTATATCTGCTTTCCTGAAAAGATAAGCTTTTACATTTCCCCATGTTTCGGGGATTATGAAAGTTGTAGTTGGTAAACAAGTTGAGTAGACTGGCTTCATTCTGCATCATTTGTTGATTGTGGCATTAGCATGCACTCACACATGTGGGGGTTTGGCTCACTACAGAGCTTAAATAAGTAAGGGCCTTGGTTTCTCTCTAAGGGAGGAGTTCAGTCCTAGAGTATGTGTTGGAGGCTAGGCCAGGATTTCCTCCACTGGGTTTAATGACTTTCATTCAGGATGCAGTGGTGCTGGACAGTTCCTTCCTAAACTAAACAAGCAATGAGTGGCCAGGAGCAGGCACAGGATTTTGGGGTCAGAATAACAAAAAAGATGATATTATTTTGGTTTTGGACAATGACTTTCTTCTTTCATTCGTTATCCATTTCATGTTGAAATTATATTTTTAAAATTTTTATCTGACCCTGATTTAATTTTGAAATTTTGTTCAACAATAAAATATTTGAATTTTGGAACTAGAACTTTTGAAACAGTGCTAGTAGTTTCTGGAGTGGCCAGGCATGGATTTCTCAATCCATGCTCAGATTGCCCTAATTTACAGGGCACACAAAACACATATACTGCTGGCCTTCTCCAAGGCCTGTGATTTCACCATTCCTTTGGGTTTGGTATAGTTGGTCTAGGACCACTGTGTGTGTGTGTGCGTGTGTGTGTGTGTGTGTGTGTGTGTCAGCACACATGCACATGTGTGTTTAGAAATATGAATTTTAACCATATCAGGTGTTTCCAATGCAGGCAGTAAGTGAGAAACAATGGCACATAAAGAAAGAGTTTCTATTTTGCATTTGTCTATTCTATTAAGGAAATTGTTTCAGTTACTATTGCTGTGCAACAAATGACCCCAAAATATAGTGGCATATGATAGGCATTTTATTATGCTCATGGCTTCTGTGGTTCAGAATTTCAAACAGGGCAAAGCAGGGGCAATTTTTTGTCTGTTCCATGATGTCTGATGTCTGGGGCCTCACTAGTAAGATTTGAAGGCTGAAGATGACTTTATTGCTTTGGGTTGAAATCATTTGAAGTCTTCTTCATTCACATGCCTGGTAGTTGATAAAGGCTGCTGACTAAGACCTCAGCTGGGCTGTTGGCTGTAATACATTTATGTGGCCTCCCCATGTGTCTATTCACCTGGGATAATTTGGGCTTCTTTATAGCATGGCAGCTGGATTTCAAGAGTGAACATTTCAAAGAGCAAGGTGAGAGTGTATGGTATTTTTATAACCTAGCTTGGAAATAACTTCCAAAGTTACTTCCATCATACTGTATAAGTTTGAGGGAGTTGCAAAGACCTGACCAAGTTTGTGGATTGTCAAGATCTCATTATAAGTAAAGTATGGGGGATGGGATTATTGTGGTTATCTTCGGAAAATAATATCTGCCATAAAAACCAATCATTTAATTGAAAATTGTCCAAAAATTAATAAGGATAATTAGAAGCCCAGTATAATTGAAACATTATAATAGAACACTTTTCTTGCTCTAAATGAGTTAAAATATCTTCACCCAGATGAATTACATCTCATAGTACTAAGGAAACTCACAAATCATATATCACTGAGACTTTTCACCAGTCTTGAAGAAATACAAAAAATCAGAGACATTGGCACACTGAGAAATTGGTATATATCATTCTGTCTACAGGAGAGACAAAATACTCTATAAATGGCAGGCCAGATAAGATTCTAGAGTCTAGTAAATTAAGGGCTATATTTTCAAAATCCAGGCCAAGGATGACATAAATATGTTACAAGAGTGTTACCACTTTCTTATCCTATATATCCATGGAAGACATTACTAAATAATCAGATCATGGCATTCTTGACTGCTATGTTTGAACAGGATCTAGAATCATTGTCAGAATTGTGCTCTAGGCAGCCACTACCAATTAAATTTTTTTTTTTTTTGCAAATGAGTTAAAATGTACTCCTTGTGTAGAATAAAAAGTAAAATTTTATAATTGTAATATCATTTCAATAAAAGTAAATCATGTTATACTAATTTTACTTTTTTTTCCTTGTAAAAATTGACAGACTGACAGAACAAGGTACTATGGTAGACATGGTGTTTTTTGGCCTATCTATATCAAATAATTTGACACATACTTGCTCATAACATCCTTGTAGAAAAAATATGAATCTACCAGTTGAATGTAACAGCAGTGGAAGAGATGAGTCACTGGTATGGCAACCCCTCATAAAGGGTAATGACTCCAACTCAACTGGCACATTCTAGTATGCCCAACATTTTGTAAAATCAAAGTCTTGAGAATTTGAAGGGTATACTAATCACATTTATAGATGATATGAAGTTAGAGGAGAGCAGATAGGTTACATGACAGCATAAGAATAAAAAATTTCTTGATATGTTGTATTTGACAATGAAATTCAACAGGATATAAAATCTTACAACTGATTCCCCAAAAGTGTTCAGAACATATAAACTTGACTTTGCAACAGTACGCATAAAGAATACTTCCGTATTTTAATAAAGAGCAAGAGGAAATCAACCATGTGATGTGATCTCCAAAAAATCTGCCGCGAGTTTAGCATTTGTAGTTCTTTCTAGAACGAGGACTATGATAGTTCTAGTCTATAATTCCCTGCTCTGATCACAACAGGGAGAGTTCATTCAGTGGTTCATTCAGGGTATATAAAAAGCAGAGCACTATCCAGGATTTTTGTTTTCTGAAGAAGAGAAAACTCAGGTGTTTCATTTAAATTTAAATCAGAATATGTGCAAAACATTGTGCCAGGAACTTGACTTGTATAAACTACATGAACTGTTATGTTAATCCTGTAAGCTAAGTATTATTATGACCACTTTATTGAAGAGGAAACTGAATCACAGTGTTTAAATAATTTTTACAAAGGTACATAGCCATAAAGTGGAAGTGCCAGGATTCTAACAGAAGGCTGTTTCCCACAGAGCCCCTATAACCTTTTGTGACAATGGGTCACAAAATTCTAGCATGCATACGTGACACATAGAAACTCATACAAAAATGCAGATTTTTAAATGTTCTGAGTCAGCAGGTCTTGTATATTTTCTTTAAAGTATTTCAGCGTAAACTGTGTGATAGGAACATGTGTGTCTGTGTTAGTTTGAATCACTACCCTTGTTGTGGTCAGTTGTCTTAATCAAATATATACACTCCAGGGGAATCAGCTAGCATTTAATCAAGAGGCATTCAATTATATTCATTTCTAAATAACACTAGAAATTTTGGTAATTTGACTAACGAATGTTAGAACTGGGCATTTCTTGATGAAATTAGTAGATTTCAGCATATGTGGATTTTCTGAAAATATTGTAGAGCCTCTCACTGCCCTTGCCCATTTTATACACAGGGCATAAAAGTGTAACAGGCCTAGTAGTCTGCATCCTCAGAAAAGCCACCCAAACTTGATTCTTCAACGGCCTGTTTCACCTGCTAATTTGGAGACTTCTTGGCCTCCTGACTCCAACTAGATAGTTAGCTGAATTCTACTGCCAGAATGTTGCTTCCTTTGCCTCCAGTCAACTGTCCACAGAAGATTATATCAGAGCACCTAGAGGAATTGAGAGCTGGAACTCCATTGGGATTTGCCAGACTGGTAGTATGATTGTTGCATGTTTTCTGAGAAATGCTGGTGTGTGTGCTAGGATTCAGACTGAGACTTGCTTTCAGGGGGTTTGTGGAGAGGAAACCCATAACCCATAACCTTGACCTTGACAAACTGTGGAAGGCAACTGATGATTAGCAAAACTCCCCTGAAAATTGTGCCTAATCAAGTTGGATTAGGTCAGAATCTGAATTATTAGAAGCACCTTAGGTGATTCTGATTTGAGACACATTGAATTAACTTGTATCTCCTTTCCTGCTTACATGGAGGGCCAATGAACATTTGGCAGTGGAATGTGGAAGTGTTTCTAGAATGGAAAGAGTAACCAGATCTTTCTTAAAAACAAAACAAAACAAAACAAAACAGTCCTTTAATCATTGTGAGATTTAATCAATTAAAAAAAAAGAAATTTAATAAAAAGTATTTGTTCCGGCTAATACAAAGTAATAATGCTTTTCAACCTTTAGTATCTGCCTAAAACCCAAAGCCAGATAAAGTTTTCTGTGAATGCTTCAAACTGAACCACTGCAGTGATCCTCCATCTATGATCCAGTGACCTTTGCAAAGTCACAGTATTTTCACAAGTAAACACGAGTAAGTGAGTCATGTGCTTTTTTTTTTAAATTACTTTCTTATCTTCAAGTAGTATCAGGAAGCTAGATATATCTGGTGGAAAATAATGGGTTTCAAGAAAATGCTGTGCTTATAATTTTATTATTATTGTTTTGTCTCAAATTATTTTAAGTATGACACTTCAAGGCTAATCTAGAGAAAAAAAAAATCATGGCCTAATCTTATTTTTGCAAAGTTTCTCATGATGGAAAAGCATTGGAATGTTTTTTTTTTTTTGACTAAATATTATAGGAATAGATAAACATCAATTCTTGAAATATTTAAGTCTATCTTTCCATATTCAGACGATAAATGCAGTGAAAATAATGTACTTTACACATAATGAGAACTATGTTTGTTGATAAACGTTTTGATTAATATAGAGCAAATGAAGGAAGTAGAAAGGGTAGCAAAAAAGTTGAACAGGCACATAGCAATGATTTTATAAAATCAGTGTGTAAAGCTTCTGAAAATGAAAGAATGTAGAAGCTTCGGAATCTTGAGAAGTTGCTGACAGTGAGGAGATTTTAGTGTAGAAGACAAAATCATTGGGAAAAATAACCCTTCAACCCTAGGTGGAAAAATGACAGTTACTAAAATCCAAGGAGGTCTTTTCTGCCTTGGAATTTGTATTGAATAGAATCATTAAATTGATAGTGGGGATTTAAAAAAATTGAAGTGGTGCCCTTTGTTTTTCACCCTAACACAATAAGTTCCATCAAATCTGTTAAGACCATTTGCTTCTCATTATTGCTCAGTAGCAAGAGAGGTTATGCCTATCCTTATGTGAGACAGTGCAAAATTTTATGGTGGCTACTAAGTCATCTAAAGAGGATAAATTATATTGTGTATAGTTGTAGTAGATGTAATGATACATTTGAGTTGTCTGGATATTGCAATCAAACAATGAATCTAGTTCTCTTATGATTGGTGAACCTAACATCCTGGATTTTTAAAATACTACAGATGATGGTAACTACATATTATTTTGTTACTGTTCCTTCTATGTGGCTTTCTTTAACAATGTTTACTGCTCCTAAAACAACTCTACATTGAGAAAGACCTCCTTTTCTTAGGAAATAGGAAAGGTTGCTAATTTGATATGGTACTAATACCCAGTTTGTTGCTATTTTAACATTGATTACACATCTGATTAACATTGATTAATAATGATTATACATCTGAAGTTAAATAAACTACTCACTTTAATTTACCTGATGAATAAAATCACGCTGGTTATTTGGTGACATGAAAAACAAACAACAATTTGACTGAATTTTTCATTTCTTCATTAGTTGCTTGGGTTTTTCCCTTCTAAAATTGTTATATTAAAGAACTTCCTGTTTTGTATGTTGCGGTTCCCCAGAGAGTAGCACATTAAGAACAAGAAAAGTTTAACGATGAAAAGAGAATGGGAAATGAGGGGGCAATGTGGTGTCCTATGTCAAGAAAGTGGCAGAAATACTAGTTAGCTTTCTTGGTTTATAGTAAACAAAATAACCTGCTAAATCAGTATTCTATAGAATAGAATATTTCTTTTTTTAACGAATCATGACTGTAATAATGAGAATAGCATTCACTTTAAGATTTTTCTCTTTCGAATTGTTTCTTTGCTTTTGTCATTACATGTTGTGTTTAATAGAAGCTAGGTTTGTGCTTTTTAAAATGGTATTTATAGAAGCTATGTATGTAAACTCCCTACTCTGCCATGATAGTCCGACACTTGAGATGGTCCCTGCTGTTTCAAAGGCTATTATGGACCGAGAGAAGCTCTGCAATCACTCAGCTGTTGAACTCTGAAGACTTTGGAGATGATCTCGTCCAACCCATTTTACAGATGATGAAACTGAGGATGCAAAAGGTCGAGTGACTTGGTTAATGCTCATTATTGGCAGACCCTGAGCTAGTGCCTGATAATGTCAGTCACGATAACCTTTTAAAATTGAACTTTTATTTTGAAATTGTTGTATATTTACATGCAGTTGTAAGAAATAATACAGATATCCCTGTACCCTTTCCCCAGTTTCCTTCAGCGGTAACATCTTGCTGACCTATAGCACGAGATCACAACCAGGATATTGACATTGATACCATCAAGATACAGACTAGTTTTATCACCACGAAAATCCTGCACACTGCTCTATTACCGGTACCCCACTTTCTTCCTGCCCAACCCACTCTTTAGCCATTGGCAACCACCCTAATTTATTCTCCATTTCTATAATTTTGTCATTTCAAGAATTTTGTATAAATGGAATCATACAGTATGTAACCTCCCTCCCCCCCACAATTTAGCACAATGCTCTGGGAATTATCTAAATTGCTGCCTATATTCGTTTGTTTCTTTTTATTGCTGAGTGGTGGGGATGTACCACATGAATGCTTTTTTTCAGGCTATTTCTGTTCTAATTTTAGGAAATCTAATCCATTTCCACTTTCAAAGTTAAGGAAAATAATTATGAAGAAATAGTTGGATTTTGACAATCCTTTTATGTTTGGAGAGACCTGGGGAAGGTAATCGTCAGGATAGCAGAGATCCAAGCAGTATAAAGGGTGTTTTGGTGGTGCCTCAGCTTCCTTGGTTTTGTACTGAGACTGAGAAAG
The DNA here is from genome assembly GCF_000325575.1 of Pteropus alecto. Lineage (NCBI taxonomy): Eukaryota > Metazoa > Chordata > Mammalia > Chiroptera > Pteropodidae > Pteropus > Pteropus alecto. The sequence goes on from NW_006432943.1 coordinate 9,324,810, forward strand.
AGAGTGTCCATACTTCAGAAAACGTTTCCTGAGGGCTATGATTAGAAGGGGTTCTACTAAACACTGTGTCCACCGTGAGGCAGCCTCCTCAGGGGGCAAACATCTTAGCTGTTGAACAGGGCAAAGCAACTGCAGATCTTATCTCTGTGTCACATAAGGGATTTGCTGGTCTCTGTAGTCATTATTGAAAGAGGAATGTGGTCAGAGGACACAATTTAACATCTGTCCGCTCTCTAAGTGTGTTATGGGTTTAATAGTTGAGATTTGGCTCCTGCATTAAACCCCAAAGATAGATTCATATAGAAAGGCAAAATGCTTGTAGGTGAAGAACGCATTTCAATTCTTGAATTAAACTTTAGTTCAAATCACAGTGATCTGCATGGCATTTTTCCTGTGGACATTTGTAGGTACACTCAGTGGTAAGAGAAACTTCTAGAATTTCAGAACTGTCAATTAGGAGATGGGATATCACAAAGATACGCCCCCCCTCCCTGCCCCCCGCATGTGTTTTAACCATTTGAAGGTGATTTGAAGAGATTACAGTGGGAGGAGGAAGAAATGGCCTAGAGAATATAGGAATTAAAGTATGAGGTAAGGGAAGCACAGTTATTTAAAGAACTATTAGATAAAAAGATAAAGACTTTGGAAACATAAACAAGTAAAAGGGGAGAATATTATGTATCTCACAAAATCTGATAGACAGATCGTCTTCAAGAAATGTTTCTTAATGTACAGTGAGGTATGCCTGTCTTGTGAATCTAGAACGCTTGGGAGTGAGAGGAAGGGGACATGGGGGTATTGGAGAGGGCTTGGCAGGAGCGTGAGGGAGCCTTAAGGCTCAGTTGCATAGATCTCAGGCATTAGAAGATGCTAGAAGAAACTAGAAGGAAAGTACTGATTCATGTGGGTTTTTATTTTTACATCAATAGTTTTAATTTGAAGTTGCCTGCCTGAGACTCTAATTTAATGTCCTTTTAATGCTGATAGATTTTCCTGCCAGTGCTCTGAAATCCGTTGTGACGCTGACGGGGTAATAAGATTGGTATTAAAAATGAACAGTTTGGAGAGTCATTCCTGCAATTTTTGAGGAAAGAAATAACTTATCCTTTTTCAAAAAGTCAGACTACTTGTATCTCTGCCTGCTCTGGTTTCAGCTAGCCATCCCTACGGTTCAGGCTGGCTTTGAATTTTGCCCACAAACACTTAGACATGATTTTTATATAACTTGTTCCTTTTTCTAGTATTCCTCATTCCAAGAGACCTGTTCACATAAAGGCAACTCCAGTCTTTCTGGAATACAGAGTCACAACTTAAGAAGTCATCATAATATTTGGGACACTGGTTGGTGCTGCTGGTTGGAGTGCTGCCAGGTGTGAAGTTTCAAGTGAGATTATTACAAATTCCCTGGCACTTTCCACATTTAATGGTAAATGTGAAGGTCTGATCTGATTCTTATCTGGGGGTCAGATTCCAGTCACTATCCTCCACCCTCATGAGTACAGTGGGTCACTTCAGGGCACCCCAGCTGGCCACTGTGGAATTGCTCTTGAATATTTACACAATTCCTGTCTTTAAACATTAGATTAAACAACAACATTTATTGGTTTGTTAAAGCAACCTAGAGAAATTGGTGTTCTCCAGAGGTGCATTCTGTGCAGATAGGGGAGGTTAATCTTCCTAGTAAAAGAGATGAGGCAGATGAGAGGGGAATGAAGTGAATAGCTTCTCTGGAGCCGCCTCTAGCACCAGCTCCTGGCATTGCAGGCATAGAAAGGAATTGGTGCCAGTTTCTTTAAAAGGTTTGTGCTCACCCAGTCTCCCAGGTAAGGATGTAGCTAACGGCTAAAGGTAGTTTTGAATTGATGGATGCTACTTGCTTGAAAAAATAGCCCCTCTCCCATCCCTTTTAGCACTAGTTTTTCACTTTTTCTTGCTCTCAATGTCTTTTTATAGAGAAGAGGAGCATAAAAGAAGCAACATAGAATATAGGTTAAGAACATATGCTGTAATAAACCAAATGGTTGGGTTTGAAACCAAGCTTGGCCACTTACCTTTGGCAAATTACTTAACCATTCAATGACCTAATTTTCCCTCATCGGGAAAGTAGGGATAATAATGGCCTATTTCACTGGGTTCTTATAAAGATTAAATAAGTTTACTCCAATTATCTATTACTGCATAATAACTCCAAATAGGGTATTAAAATAACAATTATAATTTTACTATTATTAGTCATGGTTCTAGTAATTGATTGGGCTCAGCTGGACCATTTCTATTTAGGGTCTATTTTACACTTGCAGTCAGATGATTGCTGGGGCTGGAGTCATCTTGACATCAGCTGGGGCTATTGGTTGGAACACTTCCATCTGGACTCTCCATGTGGCTTGGACTTCCTTACAGCATGAAGACTGGGTTCCAAGAGCAAGTGTTCCAAGAGAACTATATGGAGGGTGTATCGCATTTTATGAACTAGCCTTCGAAATCATATGGGTTTTTCGTAAAGGTCCATCTGGTTCAAGGAGAAAGGTCACAGATTCTACCACTTGGTAGCAGAAGTGCCAACATCATTCTGTAAGAAGAACATATGGGATGGGATAGGTTGTGGTAGCCACCTTTGAAAAGGCCAATGTGTCACAAAATGTAGACCACTTAGAACAGTATCTGATTCATGGTGAATGCACAGTGAATGTTAATTATCATTTATTGGATTCTAAGTCTAATGACTCAAAGAGTTGAACACCTAACCACTTCTTATCCTAGCCTGATTTCTGAAGAAAGTGTTGGAGAAAGTCATTCTTAGGCCTATGGTTTTAAAAATGATACTATATACCTGTGTCTAAGGCTCTGTAAAGGGGAGCTCCTGGGTTCGAGGCTGTTGCATCTTTTGGAAGTGAACCTTGAGGTGAAGGACAAAGAAGGAAAATTCAAGCCAGCCTGAAAAATGTGCCTGGGTCATTTGGTTATAGCATGGTCACAGTGATATTGGAAATCACATACATTTCACTCCGGCATAATTCACTCTCTAAGTGACCCCCATAATTAATCTCTAGGAGGAGCTTACTGCAGTCCCACCCTTGTGTTCACTAAGGCTTGTAAGCTTTGGATAAAATTGAGTAAAATTTTCTTTGGCACTGGGCAGGGTCCCTCTGAGGTTGAATGCCCTGAGGCCAATCATCTCATGGACATCCTGGGAAGTGTTTGTTTGACTTTGGGGTGACCCTCATTTGAACCTGAATCTCAAAGGCAAGTGGATTAGATAGCTTAGTTGTGGGAACACCAGTCCAAAAACAGAGCTTTAGGGCTTTTTTGTTACAAGCAAATGAAACATAGGAAAAGGCTTCTTGTGCGCCATCTGCTTCTTTATAGACTAAATAGCACCAATAGCAAGACCTGGGCCCCGGGCAGTGTTGACAGGCTGAAGCAGCTTTCTCCAGATAAGTCTGGATTCTGCCTGACTCCCTTTACCTGTTTCTAATATAATATTTCCCAACTTAAAAAAAAATTTAAATAGATGTTCCTCTTTTTTACAGTACTCTGAAACAATTGAAAAAGCAATTGAAAAGTTTGGAGTGGTTCTAAAAATATTCAAATGTGAAAATCATTCAAGGGAGGCTTACACTGCCTCTGTATATACCATTCAGCTATGTGTAAATTTACCTAGGGTTTTTGTCACTTACGTATGGATCTTCTAAAGATCCTAATGGACATATTGGAATTAGAGTAAGCCTCCTGTTAAATTTTATGGAAACTCAGTAGTTCATTGTTGTTCAGTTCTTGTAGATGGATTGTATCGGCTTGATATTAATATGTAGGGAGAGAATAAAAGCAAACAGCCTAGACTTCTAGGCATCTAGATCGGTCAAAGTCTCTCATTAGCTTGTTCCATCTGTTGATAGTATCAAAAGGCATTCTGGGAAGTACTGCCTTTGTACAGACTGGCTTAGGAAGAAATAAAGGAATCAGAGGAGGTCATGGGTAAGTGAATCATTCTAATTACCTCAGGCTCATAGAGCAGAAGCCAACAAAGGATGAGGGGGCAATAGGAACAGAAATTAAAAAATAATAAGAGAGTATATTTATGAGGTGGCATAGCCATCTGAAGATTGATAACATTTTATTATTGTCCTAGGCTGAAATTGGCTGAAATTTCAGGCTGAAATTCTTACCCCAACACAAAACAAATATTAATTATGCAAAATTTTTATAGTGTCTGTGTCTTGGTTTGGATTTATTCAAAAGCAACACTGAGATAAGGATATGAGTACAAGTAGTTTGAAAGGTAGTAAGCACGAGTGAGAAAGTAAGGAAAAATCAATAAAAAGTATGTTAATGAAATGTGGGCATCTAGATCTCAATCCTGCTGGGGACCGTTGGAGGAGCACATCTCAGAATTGTCTCACATTTGGATATGAAATCTGGGGCATTTAGTCTTTTGTTCCAGTCCTTATTTGCTGATGTTTGCCCCTGAAAATATTAGATTTCCAAAATTTCTGTTTTTTCCCCCTTCCTCCTCTCCTCCCTCCTTTCTTGTCTTTCTTTCCTTCTATCCATTCATTCATCCATCCATCCATCCACCCATCCATCCATCCAACCATCCATCCATCCATCCATCCATCCATCCAATCTATCTATCCATCCATCCATCCTTCCACTCTAGCCTCCTGTGTTAATTGACTAACTCTAGTGATAATGTGAAAACCATGCCCAGTTGAGCTTTGATCAAATATATCTAAGTGATAGATAGATAGATAGATAGATAGATAGATAGATAGATACATACATACATACATACATACATACATACATATATACACACATACATACATACATATATATAAATGTCAATGGAACTGTGTTCAGGAAAGCATAGATGGCCTGTTCATACTTTATCTTATGAAACAATATTATCTCATTTATTTTAAAGAAAAGGAGATGATATTTTATCCCTCCTCCACTGTCTGGTCCCTGACAAAATCTCTAGAGTTTGTTCAATAAAGGTAATTGGCTATTCATTCTTGTACTCCATGGATTTTGCTTTTGAAAGACCCAATGTACTATGCATCCCCAAACTCACTCTGCTCTTTCTAGATCCTTTCAGAACCTGAAACTCCTAGAAAAGAACAAAGCAGGATGCTTTAGGGCAGTGGTCCCCAACCTTTTTGGCACCAGGAACCAGTGCTCCTATGAGAATCTAATGCCTGATGATCTGAAATGGAGCTGGGGAGGTGATACTAGAGCTGGGGAGCGGCTGCAAATACAGATGAAACTTTGCTTTCTGACCCGCCACTTACCTCCTGCTGTGCAACCCGGTTCCTAACAGGCTACAGACTGGTAACAGTCGTTGGCCCCGGGGCTGGGGACTCCTGCATTAGGGGACTGAAATAGTGCATTGAAATGCCAGAGATTTGGTCCTCTTGAATAAGACTAGACAAAAAAGGAGAAAGACCAGGCAGCATTGTATCTTGGGTATCATGATTTTTAACATACTCCAATAATACAGAGTATCAGAGAATCAAGCAATAGGGTTAGAGGGTAATTTTAATCTAGTATAGTAAAGCTGCATATGATGAAAGGCTGCTCAACAAAAGAAATAAAGGAGGAGACTGCTTATTATGCTGCTTTCCAGGTATAAATCTAAGAACAACCTTTCAGGAGGACAGGTATTCTGGCAAACATTAGTAACTCATTTTTCATTTGATGATGCAATGAAAAAGAAAAGAGAAAAACAGAAAGAGAAAAACAGGAATAACAATCTAGAATCAATGGAAAGGTGAGAGAAGTGAAGTATTCTGAAGTCTCATAGGTGTATAGCTTCAAGAATGAAGACAGTATATACCTAAGGATATATGAAGATATTTAATGATGAGGAATCAGAAGTTTTTTAAAAAGTGGAATTTCCTAATCCTTCAAGAAAACTCAGCCTGTGTGATATAGAAAATCATAAGGAAAGAACAGACTGAGATAGAAAGAAAATACATGTATGGAAAAATAATATAAGCCCCTCTTTACAAGGGGGAAGTATAAAATCAAGAATATGTATTGTCTTTCAAAAAGAGAGTCAGCTTTAAGGAAAACTAAAAGGCAAATCTTTTGAACCTAAAAATACTGAGTTTATTTATATACTATGCTATAAATTCCTTTCCCTGTTTTATAAGGACATTGAGTTTATGGTTTAGTAAACTATAAAAGAGCCTATATTAGCAGACTAGTTACTAAAAGTAATGTTCTCTACTAAGACTCAATTTGATTATTCTCTCTTCTTTATCATAAGTGACACAAACTTCTATTGTGTTTTCCTATTATTTGAAGTAAAGCAAAGAGGGTACCCTTGTCAAATTATTTTATTAGAAAGCTTGAATTTATCAGTGTGAAATTTAAACATTACTATTTTTATAAATATCAAAGTTGGTGAAACAGGTTTTAGATAATTGTAAAAGATGGGAAACTTGGCCAGTGTAGGGGATAGTAACAGTTCATTCATAATGCCTATAATTCATATCATACCTAAGAAACTCATATTGAACCTACTGGATTTTTTCCCTTGCTCCATTTCTGCTTATTTTCTGGCTTTTATTCCTCAATATAGATACACAGTGTAATTTATGGAATTTGAAACAACAGACCACTCTATTCTCTACAATGGTTTTAAAATAAAAGTGCTTCTGGTAATGCCTAAACCAAAAATATAATGGTAAGACACTAGAAATTAACAAAAAACTAAGAATGCAACAGCTGTACAAAATAGAATTTATACTTAAGAAATGTTATTCAAACATGAGAGATTTTCTAAGGCTCATGGTAAAAAAAGATAAATTAAAAAAACAAACAAAAATGAAGATTATTGACCTGGAAATAGAGAATCAGTGATTTATTTTCAGAATCGTCCATGTTTCTTTGGAGAAGAAATAAAACCAAGTAGAACAAAAATTATGATCAAAGAAGAGCTATTGGGAACTTGAGAGAGAAAGAGAGAGAATGAGAGAGAGAGAGAGAGAGAGAGAGAGGTGCAGACTGAGTTCCCTACATTCTAGGCTAAATCAACACTAGGAACCAGCATAGGCCCATATACAGTGGTGTGCTGGAGAAAGCTCATACCAGCTGGTTAGAACTGATTTTTAAAATTTTCAGAAATTCTGTGAGCTGATCATTAAACACAACAATTATTAAAAGTGAAAAATTATAAACTTACAATTAAGTAAATTATATTTTAAAAAGGTAATAAATACTCAAAACATCATTTCCTAATTATTTTACTACATTTTACTATTTGTGCTCTTACGGTTATTTACACCTCTTGTATCTATATGGAGGAAATACAATATAAAGGTGTGCTGCTACATGTCTTCCCACCTCTGTGCTCAGTGGTATCACGGTGGTATCAGCCATGGTGGGAGTATTTACACTGTTGAAATCAACAAATGCTACACATCAGGGCTTGGTTTGTTTTGTTGATTGTCTAAATTGTAGATAGTAGATGGAGAAAACGATAATCATGGAGATTAAATTTAAAGGTGTGCTATGTCTGTAGTCTTTAAATTGTGAATAGCACAAAAAATTGAAGAAACAATCTTCCGATATAGTTAATCTAAAAATTATCTATTGAGAAAAGAATTTACTTAGGTCATTGACAGATGAGTGAAGTCCTGAAGTAAGTCTTTGTGGTTTTGCTTTCTTTTTGTAAATGTAAAGAAACTATCCATCAGCATTCATGTTGGAACCATACGCTCATTCCTTGATTGCCACTGTAGGGCATCTATATAACAAGAGTTCAGTAAAAATCAAGGAAATCATTCAACAAACAGATTTAGAATAATTCTCTTTATCCTAAAGCTACATGAGCTTTAGGATAAAGAGAATTATATATTTTTATTATGTTTATAATTTATGTGCTACACACCCTATTTACCAGTAAAATTTATAATCAAGATGCATATGTATAAACACATTCTTTTTTTGGAAAGTTTGTTTTTAAACATCTACTGGTTTATTACTGCCATATCCTCTCAATTTTCGTGGATTACATGGACAAGGAAAAAAATCCTTAAATAATAAGAGGAGGCAAAACATAAAACTAATAAAAGAAACAAAAGTGATGCTTTTTCTCAGATGATTTTTTTGGAGACACCAAAAGCTAAGAGACAATGAAGGCAGCTATAGCGTTTTGAGAGAAAATATTGTTTAAAGATGAAACATTGAGTCACTGTGCCTTTCGCATGTGAGGCCACAGAATGGCATTCTATGATATCCAGGGACTCCAAAACGATGTCACCAGCATCTCCTTCTTGAAAAACTGGCCAAGAAAGAAATCAAAATGAGGCCAAGGATGAGAAAACTTTAAAGAGCAGCACCCAAGTAAACTAACTACAGAAGAGTAAATGACTGCTGTAAATCTGACAACTAAAATGTTTTTAAAATTCTTGAATTAGAGTATATCACAACTTAATAACAATTAAAAAGAAAAAATAGATCAAATAATGGTCATAATTTTTTAGTGGCTATACAGATTTCCTGGCTCAAGATGTCTAAGATATAGAGAGGTCCAGATTTTCTAAACTCTATAATGTTATTTCTTGTATGTTTTTAAAAAGAATTTGCTTTAACGATTTCCTCAGTTTCCTGAGAAATATCTATTTTTTAAAATCTTGTCCTGCTTGCTATTTTTTTTTTGTCTCAGATAATTTGTAAATTAAGATAGTACTTCTGTCTTCTATGACACTTCTGTTAAATGACTTCGTTTCTTTCCATTTAGAACCATGCGGTGCTCCTATTCTCTTCTGTCTCCAAATATATTTATTTATTTTTGTTTCACCATATAGATCTTGCTTATTAGTCTTCAGTAACCTTGCTCGGTTATTTATTTATTTATTGGTTTGTTTGTTTATTTATTTATTTATTTATTAATTATGGTGACATTAGTTAATGAAATCAAATAAGTTTCAGCTGTGCACTTAACAGTAAGGTATATACATATTTACACTGTGTATTCACCTCCCATAATCCGTTATTTTTTTGAAAAATTTTATTAGAACTTAATTGTTTTAGAGTAGTGTTAGGTTAGTTATTTATTTGTTTGTTTGTTTATTTATTTATTTATTTATTAATTATGGTGACATTAGTTAATGAAATCAAATAAGTTTCAGCTGTGCACTTAACAGTAAGGTATATACATATTTACACTGTGTATTCACCTCCCATAATCCGTTATTTTTTTGAAAAATTTTATTAGAACTTAATTGTTTTAGAGTAGTGTTAGGTTCACAGTAACATTAAGCAGAAGGTACATAGATTTCCCATTGCCTTCTACCTCCACACATGCCAAGCATCCTCCAATATCAACAACTCCCACCAGAGTGGTACTTTAAATTGATGAACCTACATTGACATATAATCACCCAAAGTCCATAGTTTACATTATAGATCAATCCTGGTGGTATATATTCCATGGATTTGGACAAATGTATAATAAGATGTATTCATCATTATGGTATCATACAGAGTAATTTAACTGCCATAAAAATCCTCCATGCCCTACCTATTAGTCTCTCCTCCTTCCAACTCTCAACCCCTTGCAACCACTGAACTTTTTACTGTCTCCATAGTTTCGCTTTTCCAGATGTCATATAGTTGGAATCATATAGTATGTAGCCTTTCCAGATTGGCTTATTTTACTTAGTAATATGCATTTAAGTTTCCTCCATGTCTTTTCATGGCTTTATAGCTCATTTCCTTTTAGCATTGAATAATGTTCTATTGTTTGGCTATACCACAATTTATTTATGTATCTGTACTGTCTCCATAGTTTTGCTTTTCCAGATATCAAATAGTTGGAATCATATAGTATGTAGCCTTTCCAGATTGGCTTATTTTACTTAGTAATATGCATTTAAGTTTCCTCCATGTCTTTTCATGGCTTGATAGCTCATTTCCTTTTAGCATTGAATAATGTTCTATTGTTTGGCTATACCACAATTTATTTATGTATCTTGGTTGCTTCCAAGTTTTGGGACTTATGAATAAAGTTGCTGTAAACATCTATGTGCAGGTTTTTGTGTGGATGTGTTTTCAAGTCCTTTGGGTAAATACCAAGGAGTACTATTGCTGGACTGTGTGGTAAAACTAAATTAATTTCTGTAAGAAACCACAAAACTTATCTTCCAAAGTGGCTGCACCATTTTGCATTCCCGCCAGCAATGAATGAGAGTTCTTGTTGTTCCACATCCTTGCCAGCATTTGGTGTCATCAGCGTTCCAGATTTGGGGCATTTTAATAGGTGTAGAGTGATATCTCATTGTTATTTTAATTTGCACTTCCCTGATGACATACGAATTGGAACATCTTTTCATATGCTTATTTGCCATCTGTATATCTTTTTTGATGAGGTGTCTGTTAAAGTCTTTGGCCTATTTTTTAAAACAGATTGTTTTCTTATTGTTGCATTTTAAGAGTTCTTTGTACAATTATATCTATTTTTTCTATTGTTTCCTCTTCATCATGTTATTTGTAAGGGCAGTGCCTGATAGGATCAACACCTGGCAGGTGTAATTTTAGGATCACTTCTCTATGAAGTGGCTGGTAGCATGTTATTTAGGTGGAAGAGACGAGGCAGAGAACAAAATATCACCAACTTTGCTAATATCCTTCATTCTGCCAATCAGTGACTTAATTCAAAAGAGATTCTAGCCCCCAGGTTATCTTGCTCTTGCTTTAGAGGTGAGTAGATGGAGAGAAAGAGTTTCAAGGGAAACTGTTGGTTAACCACAGTTCAGAAAATCTAAGGCTCTGAACTCTCAGTTACTAGTTAAAAATTATGCCTTGGTTTTTCCTTATCAATGAGAACTATAAATGATAAAGCACTGGGCGGAGAAGAAGAAGGAGATTGTAAGGGCTGGAAGGGGCCTCCTGATGAGGTTTCTATGTGCTCTGATCTAACCAGTGGTCAAATTACCTCATGTATCTCTCCACCTTGTTTATCATTCTTCTGCTAAACTTACCATGTTCTGATCTGTGTTTTACTGTCATAACTATTTTAATATAAGTGACTTTCTTGGTGTGTGATGTTTTTACATTCTTTGTAAGAGATCTCTATTTCTCCTGATAATTTCTGTCACTCATTGCTCAGTTCGAGCTGCCTCATGTTCCTCTTAATGGTCTTATCTCCAGAGGGCATTAACTAGATGCAACTTTGAATGTATGTCACATGCTTTCTTTATTTCCCTTTCTTATTTTGGTTTTTCAGGGTTTATTCAATCCAAGATTCTTGGAGGCTCTTCAGATTTAATATACAATGCTTCCTAGTTTGGGTTTGAATTTTTTTTTTTTTCACTGCCTCGTTGATCAGGTTTTTATTCAAAATTAGCTGGCCAAAGTGATTTGACTTTTATGGAATAAACTGATTTCAGTTTATGCCACAGGCTTCTTTTCTTCTGTGGTGAGTTTCTTTTCCACGGGCTTCTTCTTAACTGCTGGTTTCTTGTAGCTGCAGCCTTTTTCCCCGCCACAGTCTTTTTCTGCTTTGTAACACTAACAGCCTTCTTTCGTTTCTTCTCCACCACAGGCTTCTCACCTGGACCCCACTTCTTCTCAACTGATTTGGCTTCTAGCACTGCTGCTGCTTTACCCACCTGGAGCTTATGATTCTTGTCTTGGTGAAGAATGGTGTTCTAGAGCATGGTCTTCGCATGTAGGTTTGGCTTCAACACGATTCTCAGATTTTTCAGTGGATTCTTCTTTAGGCCTCTGCGATGAATCTTCTTGAGTGATACATGGAAGGCTCTCTGGATCTCTAGGCTTTTCAAGATTCTGCTAAGGTCTGTACTGAGTGTCTTGTGTATGGGAAGGTTGTAGTTACTCTTGAGAGAGGCAGCTTTATGCCACGTGCCATACAGATCATCTAACTTGCAGAAAGCACTTTCAGTCCAAATGTAGAAACGGCCCCCTACCCACCAGGAACAAGTTTCAAAATGTTCAGTTTGCTTACATTAAGCAGAGGAATTCCAGGAATGTTTCTGAAGGTTTCAATGATGCCATTGTCCTCATTATAGATGATGCGGGATCCTCTGTGCTGGATATGATGACAGTTTCTCATTTTGCCCTTGCCAGCTCTCATTTGCTGAGAGGCATAGACCTTTTCTTCATATCCTTTCAGGCTAAAGTTTCTTAAGAAGCAAAAACAGCATCCTTGGTCTTCTTGTAGCCTTCAACTTTATCTTCAGCCACCAACAGAAGTTCAAGAACTTCCTTAGAACGATGACCTTTAGACATGACCAGCGCTGGTAAGGTTGAGGCAGCCAGGGCAGAACAGATGGCATATCGCTTCTGCATTGTGTTCACTCTGAGGTGCCAACAGCACTAGGTTTTGATTGGTGCAAACATGTGGCCCCCACGGCACATATTGCCAAAAGCACCCTGGTCAGAACGATGAGTCTCATCGCCTTGAACTCTGGGAATTTGAGCCACAGCTCTGCCAGTACTCCACAACTCAGCACTGGTTTGATGACCTGGTAATTCACTGACAGCCTGAGGCTGTATTGTTATTGCGCAAGTTGGTGTGAACAAAGTTCACAATATCTGGTCAAATGGGAGGGAACCCTGAACATAGCTGGCAAAGTGACATTTTTCCAGATGATTCCTCCTTTTTGAAGTACACTGATATCAGTGGATGAACACACACCATGGTGGGGAGAGGAGGAGGCCACCCTCCCCTCAACCCCACGGCTCTCACAGAAAAAGCTGGGTTTGAATTTTTTAAAAGTGTATAGTTCAGTAGTATTACATATATTCGCACTGCTGTGCAACACATCTCCAGAATTTTTTCATCTTGCAAGACTAAAACTATATACCCATTAACCCTTTTCCCATTTAGAAAAAAGTGCAGCTTGCTGCCAGTTTTAATTTAACATCACATGTAGGATTTGACATTTTCAGCAATTGAGAATTACTATATTTTATAAATGGAAATACCATTACTAAAAACAGAATGATAAGTGGAATGATGTCATTTGTTTCCAAGGACTATCAATATACCAGAGCGATGCAAGAATAATATTAAAAGTAAGATATTTAGTGGCAAAGTTTGGGGGTAAGATCAGGAACTATAATCCGCGAGTTATCTTGAGGTGAATGCTGCAGCTACAAGGGCCACTGGTGAGTATTCTTGGGGCAAATGGGAAATGGATTAAACAATTTCCTCTTTGCCTCTTAGATTTGATTTTACCTAATGGGATAACAACACATAATAAGATGATTCTCTGGACTGCTATCAAAGAGGGAAACAGCTCCCAATTCCTAGGACCTAGTTTAATGTAAAGATGCAGATGTTAGTATGGTTATCTTAAAATTAGGGAGAAAAACTTATCCAGAAGAAACTTTCATGTCTTTGGGTACAATAGTCATCATCTACCTCTGTTTGTCTGCCTGCCTGCCTGCCTGTCTGTCTGAATGTCTCTCTGTCTATCTATCATCTATCTGTCATCTACCTACCTACCTACCTGCCTACCTATCTACCTACCTACCTACCTACCTGCCCACCTATCTATCTACCTACCTACCTACAGGTTGAATGATACTTGGCTTCTGAATCATCAATATTTTAAATGCAAACAACCATAGTCATCAGTGGCAGGCAGCAAAGAAGACTCAGACCTTTTTTCTGACAATTCTTAAGTGCATTTGTAGTTATGACACCAACTTTTCCTGGTGTTCTAACTTTATGCAATTTCTATCTATGAGGCAGCCATAAATCTTTCCATTCCCAGAGGAGACCTGCCATCTGTTCATCAGACTTGGAGTAGTTGGAGGGAGCAGCTGCAGTTGCTATCTGAATCTGAATGTGTATGTGTTAGTCATTAAGACAAAAATTTGTGCTCATTTATGTTTTGAATCATAATAATGCCATCAACAGGTCCCAACAAAACTGCCAATGGCAATCCCAAGGGAGCAAGATCTCGATTCTGTTCCCAGCAATACTCTCCTAGTGTGCTTTGGTCAACTCATATAAAATCTCTTTTCTTTGTCCTCATCTAAATGTAAAAAAATGTAAAAGTTTCCCTTGTTGAATATAGAGAGACAGAATTTTGAGCTCCTACTTCATTGTTTCTGAGAAGCAGCTTCTATTCAGCTCTGGGAACAAAGTTCTTGGAAGAGAGTCTAAGGAACTATTGTGGCTGAGAGCTTGGAAAGGCCTTGGGGATCAACTAGTCCTGCACTCCTCAATCTTCAGACTTATATACAATCTTGCTAATTTTTGCAGTATCTTTATATTACCTATTATTTACTTAATACATATTTAGAGTTCAGATTGATTACCTTTTAACACTTATTTTTGTTTTATGTAATAATATCTGTAAGTTGTTGATATACCATATATATTAACCTTATGTCATAAATTTAAAAATATAGAATTTATAAGTATATGTTTTCCCCCAAATCACATTAAAATAAACACACAATTCGAAAGAAATAGTAGGTAAACACTGTGCTCACCTCCTCCCATGACCACATCAAAACTGCAACTGAAGTACAGAACAACCATCATTTGCCTGAAGTGTAGCTGAATAGAAGTCCTACAACTAAGGACATACAGAAGAAGCCATAAAGAGACTGGCAAGAGTGACGAGACAAGAAACAAGCTGGTCTCACACTCACCTGTAGCAGTTAAAAATTGAAAAGAATATCTTGGCTGTAGAAGCCCCCCCTGAGGGGGGATCCTAGCTGCACACCAAAGTCCCCAGTCCAGGGTTATAGTGCCAAGGAGAGAAGACCCCATAGCTTCTTGCTATGAAAACCAGTGGAGATTATGGCTGAGTGATACAGAGGGCTGCTGGAGTTCCAGGTATTCCTCTTAAAGGGCCTGCACATGGACTTACTTGCTGATGGATTCACCTTCTCTGAGCTCCAGTGCTGGAACAGCAGTTCAAAAGGGACATAAAGGGAGGAACTGAATTGTTTGGCATCAGGGCGAGGACTGGAGGGACAGCTCTATCCCAAACAGAAGTGCAGGCAAAGGCCATTATTCCTTTGTTGAATTCCCCGCAACCCAGCCTACCTGTGCAGGCTGGGGCCATATCTGGGTCTCCATTAACCTGCTAAACATCAATCCCCATGCCCTGGTGATTCTCTGAGACTCTGCCCCACTCAAATTACAGGCCCATCCAACCTGCTTCTACTGTTTTTTTCCACATAAATAGCTTGTTTTGGTTCATGCTGAGGACTTTCCTAAAACCTCTCAAAGGTTCACAAACCTGAAACAAGTAGCATCTGGCCTCTATGTGGCCCATACATCTTGCTAAGCAGCCCCAAACCCGACACTAGTGGCAGCCAGCCTTGGTTCACAGCTTAGTCTCTCCCAGGCACCTCCAAGCCCAGCACAAGTGGCAACCATCTTCATATTACTTTGTAGCTCATACCAAGTGGCCCTGGGGAGGGCACAGGTAGCAGCTGACCTTGGCCTGTGCCAGAGCCCCTCCCAAGAGTCCCCAGAACAAATGTGCCTGGTGATCAGCTTCAGGCCACACCAGAGCACCATCAAACTACATCCACAAATGACACACCAAAAGGACAGACTCAGCAGGCACCAGAGCCTTGCTAAAGCCAATCCTGCTCAGTAGGATCAGCTTCTGTACAACAGCTCCTCCACTGTAGTCACATCTATCCTTACAACCAATGAGCCCAAAGGTTAATCCTTCTCAATGACTTGCCAACAGCAATCAAGTTTCAACTACAGCAGGAGGGCACACACAAATGATGCAAGGAACACACCTGGAGCACTGGCTCAGGTGATTAGGGAGACTGTACCACTGGGCCCCACCCTCCAGGACACCTAATACATAAGGCTACTTTACTGAGACTGGGAGACATAGCAGCTCTACACTATATATAGAAACAAACACCGGGAGGCAGCCAAAATGAGGAGATGAAACATGTCCCAAATGAAAGAACAGAACAAACTCTAAAAAGAGAACTAAACAAAATGGAGACAAACAATTTACCAAATGCAGAGTTCAAAACACTAGTTATAAGGATGCTCAGTGATTTCAGTGAGAACTTCGACAAAGAGATAGGAACATAAAATGGAGATAGAAAACATAAAACAAACAAACAAACAAACAAACAAACAAAACAGCCAGAAGTGAAGAATACAACTGTAATAAAGAATCCTTAGAGGGAATCAACAGTAGATTAGATGAAATGGGGGATCAAATCAGTGATTTGGAAGACAAGATAGCAGAAAACACCCAAGTAGAACAGCAAAAAGAAAAAAAATTTAACATAGTTAAAGGGGTCTCCAGGACAATATCAAGTGTATCAACATTTGCATCATAGAGTTACCAAAAGGAGAAGAGAGAGAGCAAGGAATTGAAAACCTATTTGAAGAAATAATGATGGAAACCTTCCCAAACCTAGTGAAGGAAATATATATATAAGCCCAGGAAGCATAGAGAGTTCCAAACAGGTGACACCAAAACACATCATCATTAAAATGCCAAAGGTTAAAGACAAAGAGAGAATCTTAAAAGCAGAGAATCAAGAGAAAAGCAGTTTTTTTAACCTATAAGGGAACTCTTATAAGACTATCAGCTGATTTCTCAACAAAAACTTTGCAGGCCAGAAGTGCTGGCACAAAATATTCAAAGTGGTTAAAAATAAGGACCTACAAAGAAGATTACTCTACTTAGAGAAACTATCATTTAGAATCGAAGGATGGATAAAGAGTATCCCAGACAAGAAATATCTAAAGGAATTCATCACCCCCAAGCCAGTATTACAAGAAGTGTTAAAGGGACTTCTTTAAGAAGAAAAAAAAAGATAAAAATATGAACAATAAAATGGCAATAGCTATCTATCTGTCAACAATTACTTTAAATGTAAATGGATTAAATGCTCCAATCAAAATATGGGGTTCCTGAATAGATAGGAAAACAAGACCCTTACATATGCTGCCTACAAAAGAGTCACTTCAGATTGAGAGACACACTGACTGAAAGTAAAGAGATGGAAAAAAATATGTCATGAAAATGGAAACAAACAAACAAAAAAAGCTAGGGTAGCAATGCTTATATCCGATAAAATAGACTTTAAAACAAAGGCTATAACAAGAGACAAAGAAAGACCCAGTAATCCTACTTCTAGATATTTATCCAAAGAAACCCAAAACACTAATTTGAAAAGACATATGCACCCATATGTTCATTGCAGCATTATTTACAATAGCTAAGATTTGGAAGCAAGCTCAGTGTCCATCTACTAATGAATGGATAAAGAAGTCGTGCAGATATACAATGGAATGTTAATCAACCATAAAAAAGAATGAAATCTTGCCAGCTGCAACAACGTAGATGGGCCTAGAAGGTATTATGCTAAGTGAAATAAGTCAGATAGAGAAAGACAAATACCATATGATTTCACTTATATGTGGAATCTAAAAAAACAAAATAAATGAACAAACAAAGTAGAAACAGACTCAGAGAGAACATTTTGATGGCTGTTAGATGGGAGGGGGTTTGAGAGATGGATGAAAAAGGGGAAAGGATTAAGAAGTACAAATTTGTAGTTGCAAAATAGTTATGGAGTGTAAAGTATAGCATTTAAGAAATATAGTCAATAATCTTGTAATAACTATGTACGGTATCAGATGGGTATTAGATTTATCTCGGTGATCACTTCATAAGTTGTATAAATGTCTAATCACTATGTTGTACACCTGAAAATAATATAATATTGTAGGTCAACCGTAGTTAACAAAAAATATTTAAAAAATAAACTCACAATTCTTAATATAAAAAATAATAAACTGCGTGCCATTTAAAATTAGTGGTTCACATATCATACTTTGGGAAACATTGATCTAAACCACTCCCATCAATTTGTACATGTAGAAACTGAGCTTTACAATGAATGTAGCTTCACAAAGTTCCTTAGCTAATTGGAATCCAGTGCTTCTGATTTCCAGTTCAGTTTTCTAAGGCATAGAAATGTAAATGGGAAAAGCATCCTGGGTGATAAATCTATTTGAAATTTAATTAGGAGAATTTGGGGAGCTGAGATAGCTGGGAAGCATAGTTTAGGAAGATTGTGGAAAAACTTAGATGTTAGTTGTGGGAGTAGAAACTTCTCCCCGAGTTTCAAGGTTTTAACCCTGGGATCTAAGAAATATCTGCAAAATTATATGTAATGTTTAGTGCATTTATGCACATGAATATTTGGATGGAGTGAAAAGAGTCTTCCATAAATGTTAGGAACCACTGCTCTTGGCTATGAGAGCTATTTCGGTTCTCAAATAGGGGAATAAGCGTGTTTTAGAAAGCTCATGATGAAGCAATCTAGAAAATGAAACGAGATGAGGATAATCTGGAAGAGAGAGAGAGCAGGAGGTGACTGAAGCCATTTTAGCAAAAGTGACTGAGTAGGGCTTAGGGAGTCATTTTTTGGGGGGTGGATTTAGGGATGTAGGCATAGGTAGCAGTGAACTGGAGAGAAATCACATTGGTTTTCTTCATTTATTTTCTGAGAGTTACCCATAGAATCTAATTGTCGAGTGAGAAAGTTAAATAATGTAAATATTATCCAAACAACTATTGAGTTTTGTGTGTGATAAGGGGTTGGGTAGGGCAGGGAGGAAGAGGAAATGTAGAAGGAGGGGCTTCTGCACCCTTGAAGAGCTCATTGTTTTGCAACTAGTAGGAGCACATGGGGAAGGATGTTTTCTGTTACTTTTGCATGAGGGTTAATAATTTTAAAGCAACTATTGGCACTTGTGGTGCCCCCAAGGTGAGAAACATTTAACAGACAAAGCAGCCCGCATGAGTCAGGCAGGCACTGCGCTGGGTGCTTTTGCAGGTTATTTCATTCGGTAAGCACAACTGAAATGCTTCTACTAAACATTGAGAAATGCAGAATGAGAATTTATTCATTCATTTACCAATTACTTATTGAGTATTTGTTATGTCCATGGCACTGATGGGCAATGGGGCCACAGACAAAGAGAAGTCGTAGTCTTTACGTTTAAGTAGCTCACAATCTATTTGGAATAGCAAAAAAATAAATAAATAAATAAAAGAATCCATTTGTCTGCCTACATATATGGAAATATTGCATAGCAAGTTAAATTAAGAAATAAAAATAATCTTACACCCAATGATTAATTATATATCACCTTTTGATAGCTTTTCGGAGGAGGAGTGCTGTTGATTCCCCTTCTCCCCAAAGATCATTATCCGAATTTTTCATTGCAGTTTTATTGAAAACCTAAAAAAACAGGGATAATAGAGAAGATTGAATATAGGAGACCATCACTTAGGGACTTATTGATGACATAGCTTTCACTTAGAATAAATAGCTTTGCATCTAGTTCGAACTGCTACCAGTGGAAATCCACCACAATTATTATTTAATACTTTAGAGGTGACATCTATGTTCGAGAGACTGCTTCATAAACAGCAAGCTCCCATAAATAATAAAGACCTGATCTGCTTCAGAAAACTGCAATCGAAAGCCATAAATGGCTTAGTAAGAGAAAATAGATGGAACATCCAGGAAAGCTATTCGTGGGTGGGCTGGCTGGACCTGGGAAGCGCTAACGGTGCAGAGAGTAGGCCACAATGGGCGACAGAAAACTGAAATGGGGACTGGTGAAACTAAGGCAAAAACTCAGGTTGGAAAAATTCGGAATCGTTTTCTCCTCGTCATAAATAAGGTTAAATACCCCAAGGATCCTTTTGGAGTTCTCAGCAATATTTTTAATAACTTTCTCAAAGATGGCATTTGCAACTGATCTGTGTTACCACACTCATGGCTGCAGAAGGAAAACTTTTGAATGAGAGTAACATGAATAATGTCAAGCTCAATATGTCAATAACATGTACATTGGTTAGCTGTTGCTACGAAGCAAACTACCCCCAAACTCAGTGGCTAACAATGACAGTCATTTAACATTATAGCTCCTATATCTAAAGATCTGCTTTGGGTTGAGTGGGAGGCTAGGCTTGGCTGGGGCGGCTCTGCTTTATGTGTCTCTTTTCCTCTTGGGACGAGTGAGCTAGCCTGAGCATGTACTTCTCATGGTGATGGCAGATGTCCAACAAGGCGAGTGGAACACATGCAAGGTTTCTGAGGACCTTGGCACATAATTACTTCAAAATTACCTCTCATCCTATTGGCCACAACAAGTCATATGACTGAACACAAAGTGAAGGGGTGGGAAAATATACTTAATCTATATAATGAGAGGAACTACAAAGTTACATGCAAAGGGTGGTGAAAATGGGGCTATTAATTCAGTCCGCCTCATCATGCCAATATGAGAAAGATTTAGGTATAAATTTCAGCTCTATTGTTTATTAATCACTTGTCTTAGAAAGGTTGCTTAATCTTTCTGAGTCTCTTTACTCATATCTAAATATAAAAAATAAAACATTTAGATTTTGTTTGTAAAATTTCTGGAACTTAAGCTAAATTAATTAATCTTATTAATTAATTTACTCCCCTCCCCGCATTTTGCGTATATGGCTATTTGCTTGCTATCATCAAATTCTTGTAATGATGCCCATATACACTCTATTATGCTGCTCAGGGCTGCCTCTATCACTTTTCAAAGATTTGTTACTGAAAAAAAGGAAAAAGAAAGAAAAGGAGGTAGAATTTTTCTCCAGTAATATAGTGTCTCATAATCAAATCTAGATAGGTGAGATCATTCTCTCCTGGCTTTCAGAGTGACTATCAACACCATGTTAATTTTCTTATTTTCTTTCCAGCTCATACTCCTATCCAGGAATCTGAAGGCTTTACTTTACCTGAATAATTAGTGCTTTTCTAACATATCTCCCACTTATTTCTATCAGAATACTATTTGATATCAGCAATGACAATAATGTAAGTGCTACCTCCTTGTCCAGTCCAGTATGAGGTCTCTAAGGGAACGTATAGCTTCTGCATGGAGGATCATTTTAGGAGAGTAATCTAGGAAGGCAGTAAAATGCAGTGATTAGGAACATAAATTAAGTAGCTGAGTGTGCATCTCTTTTACCTCATTTAAGTCCCAGAACAGCTCTGTGAGGTACATACCCATTTTACAGATGCAGACTTTAAGGCTTAGAGAAGTGGGTAACTGGCTTGAAGTCATATAACTAGCAAGTTGTAGAAGCTAGTCCTTGTACAGATCTAATTTTAAAGTCTATCGTTAACTACTCCCCCACCTTTTTAAGAAGAACAACAGTGTTATAACCATAGTTATATTCCTATCAAAGATTTAGAATTAGATAAACCATAGATATAATCTTTGGTGTCAAAGAGAAAAATTACAACAACAAAGACATCTAAAGTAATTGAAGGTATTATTTTATTGTTTTATGAAATGTATGTAAGTATTGTACCTATAAGTCTCCAACATATTATTAATGATACATATTTCACATAACTTTTAACTCCACAATGTATTTGACTTGTCACAAACTACAATAATTGTCACTTAAACATTTAAGTCACAGTAATTTTACTTGCCTTTGACAAAATTTTAAGGCCTTTTTGGAAATAATTTTATTGGTTCAGTTCTCTTTTTAAAGCAGGATGAATCCTGAACTGATACTTTCCCTTTTTCTTTGTAAATTTCTGGGTAGGAAGTGGAGGCCTTCTAAATTATTTGATTGACCTTAGCTTGTATGCCAAATTGAGATCATTCTTTTCCAAAATAGCCATTGCAGCATCTAAAGATTTGAAAGCCTAGCTAAATGTTCTAATGATGAGAGTCTAGTAGAAGAGACATCCCTCTAATTCTTTCTGTCTTTCTCTTCCTCCTTTCTCTTTCTCTCTCTCCCTCCCTCTCCTTCTCCTGTACCAACTTCTCAATCAAGAAAGTTATAAAGTTAAATTCGGGGTCTGGGTGTGGAAGTTATTTAAAGGCAGATGTTATGGTAATGGGCTTTCTCTTAGACCGACTGGCAGCCCCCTGCATCTTGTCTTCCTTTGTTTTCTTGAGCTAATGCCCAATGTTATTCTTGTTGTCAGCAACACAACCAGGGAATAAACAGGCAAAGTTAGTGAAATGTGTCAATTTATAGGATAGGATAGCAGAGAGTGGAGAAATATTAGTACCCAAAATATGCTAAAAGTGGGGTGAGTTAACTAACACAACTGAGAATCAGGTAAGTTTCCTAAATACAAATAGGGAGCACATTGTTCTTTTTAGATTTCATGGCACCCGGGCCATGTTTTTCATCTCTCTGACCACAACTCCTCAGTGTCTTTTGCATGCTTTTTCTTGGCTCTACTTCTAAATGTAACAGTGCTTAGGATTCGATCCTGGGTTTTCTTTTTCAGTTCACTCTACACTTATTTTTTTAGGAAATCTTACCTTCTAACAAGGTTTTACATGTAATTTATATTTCAACAACTTTAACTTGTTTTCTGTCTCTAGCTTGGTCTTTCTTCTAAACTTCAGATCCATATATGCAGTTGTGAACTTGATCTCAAGCTCAGGTATCTCAGGCATCCCAAACTCAACATGTTTGAAACTTGCTTTTCTCCTCTCATTGGCTCCCTTTGGTCTGTGCTGTCTTAAAAAATGCCTACTCCATCCACCTGGCTGCTCATGCCAGAAACCCAGGAATCATTCTTTTTCTTTATTTTCTCTTTTAAAATAGTTAAATTTATTCCAGCTATAATATGGTTTCCCTGGCATATTTCAGAGCCCATTACCAAGACATTCTGTTGTACTTGTCTATCTGATTTATGGATCTGTGCAAGTTCTGGCACTAGAGTATCATCTGAGTTTGGACCAGATAGCAGTGATCAAATGAATAAGAAATAAAGAAATAAAAGAATAACTTTAGAAATAGTTAAAGCAACAAACCATTGTGATTCTAAGACAAATGTTCTCACTGTTATTTAATGTTTGGGTGATAAATTAGAATCCTTAGCATTTAAATTTTAAATATTACTTAAATATTATTTAAAATTTAATATTTTGTTAATATTTGGATGAATTCTTATTGGAAATGCAATTGTCAAGAAGCATATACATTGATAAGGACTGTCATTAGGGCCTCTAATTGTGATTTGCCAATCTATCACAGGTCAAACGGTTCAGTTCCTTATTAGTAGTTTTAATGTCATGATCTGTGCTGTTTTCTTTGGTTTTTCACTCTCAGTGTAGATATCTGGCCAAATTCCAGGGCAGTCGGGAGAGGCTGTCCTTTTGCCTCACATCATCTTTGCTGAACACAAGTGCTAAATGGATGGCAGGTTGGAGGGGAGGATGGGCTGAGCGGTGGATCAAAGCTGAGGCCAGTGAAGAGGAAGTGAAAACCTTTATATACTGGGAGTCATAATCAGTATCTCCTTTCCTCATCCAAGCCATTACTGGGCCTAGCAAAATAAGATTGAACCACCACTCTTCTCCATCCCACCAGCCATCATTATGTCTCCTTGATCCATTGTAGGAAGCAGCCATCTAGGGATCTTCTCTCTTTCATTCTTGCCCACCTTGAATTCATTTCTTACACTGCAGCCAAAGTGAGTATTTTACAAACATAAATCTAATTATGTCTTTTCTCTTTTTAAAATCCTTTGATGAGTTCCCACTGAATTTATGATAAAATCCAAAATTCTTATGTGTGCTATGCATATACACACAAGTGCTAAATTACGCATATACATCCTGAACCCTGCAAACTCTGACAGCTTCTCTACACTTCTCTTTTTTACTAGCACCCTTCCTTTTACTCTTTATACTCCAGCCACATTTTCTTCAACACACTCATTTCTTTCGGCGGGGGGGGCGGGGGGGGGGCGTCTCATAGGGGGACATGCTGTTCTCTCTGCCAGGATGCTCTTCTATTCTCTGCTGAGCTAATTAATTCTTGCTATCTAGGCTTAAATGTCACTTCCTTAGAGAAATAGTCCATAACTTCATGATCTAAATTTTCATTTTCTGTTATATTCTCAAGAACACTTTTCCTTAAAATGCTTATAAAATTTATAATTTTTTATTTATTTGTGTAATAACTGTCTCCCCTACTAGCTAGTGGCTGTAGGAGGCAGGAGCAGTATCCATTAGCAGGTTCTAATGCTTTGTTATCATTAGCATACATCTAACATGTAGTAGTTGTCAAAAATATTTATTGGAATAGGGGCAATATAACATATTATAAATTTAAAAACATATATTTTTCTTGAAAATCTAATTTTTAGAGGGACCAAATTATTCTTCGAGGACTTTATTACAAAAGTCCTCATATAAAAGACATTATTAGGTGGTACAGCAATATATTCAATTAGGATTTATAAGATGTATGAAAATATTCATTAAATTGATATTAAAAATTTAATATTGGCAGATTTTTTAATCATAAAAAGATACACTTGTGTAACTGGTGCCTTGAACAGTCAGGACTCTTGGAATAGATCTAAAAAGTATATTTATTTTTTATTTCTCACTGTTTAAAATATATTCAGTGAAGGGAATCATATTAACCAAGGAGGTAGAAGATTTGTTCTCAGAAAATTATGTCACTGAAAAAAAAATCAAAGAAGATACAAATAAATGGAAACGTATACCGTGCTCATGGGTAAGATAAATCAACATCATTAAAATGGCCATACTACCCAAAGTAATCTATAGATTCAATGCAATCCCTATCAAAATACCAATGGCATTTTTCAGAGAGCTAGAACAAATAATCCTAAAATTATATGGAACCATAAAAGACCTTGAATAGCCAGGGCAATTTTGAAAAGAAGAACGAAGTTGAAGGTATCACATTACATGATATCAAACTATACTATAAGGCTATAGTAATCAAAACATCATGGTACAGGCATAAAAACAGATACATTAATCAATAAAACAGAATAGAGAGCCCAGAAATAAACCCACACCTATACACTTACTTAATATATGACAAAGGAGGCAAGAATATACAATGGGGTAAAGAAAGTCTCTTCAATAAATAATGTTGGGAAAATTGGACAGATCCATGCAAAAAAGAAAAAGAAAAAAAAAAGAAAAAGAAACTGAGCACCTTCTTGCACCATATACAAGAATAGACTCAAAATGGATTAAAGATTTAAATGTAAGACCTGAAACCATAAAAATTCTAGAAGAAAACATAGACGGTAAACTCTCTGACATTATTAACAGTAATTTCTTTTTGGATATATCTCCCCATGCAAGGGAAACAAAAGAAAAAATAAACAAATGGGACTACATCAAACTAAAAAGTTTTGAAAAGCAAAGGAAACCATCAACAAAACAAAGAGACAAACTGACTGATTGGGAGAAGATATTTGCTAATGATACATCTGATAAGAGGTTAATATCCAAAATATATAAACTCAACAACAAAATAACAAATATTAAAAAATGGGCAGAAGACTTGAACAGACACTTCTCCGAAGAGGTAATACAGATGGCCAATAGACATATGAAAACATGCTCAAGGTCACTATTCATCAGCGTCACTAATCATCAGAGAAATGCAAATTAAAACCACAATGAGATATCACCTCACACCTGTCAGAATGGCTATCATCAATAAATCAAAGAATAACAAGTGTTGGCGAGGATACAGAGAAAAGGGAACCCTCAAACATTGTTGGCGGGATTGCAAACTGGTACAGACACTATGGAAAACAGTCTGGAGGTCTCTCAAAAAATTAAAAGTGGATCTACCTTTTGACCCAGCAATTGCTCTTCTGAGTATTTACCCAAAGAAAACCAAGACAATAATTCGTAAAGATCTATGCACCCCAATATTCATGGCAGCACAATTTACAATAGCCAAGATATGGAAGCAACCTAAGTGCCCATCAACAGATGATTGGATAAAGAAGTTATGGTTTATATATACAATGAAATATTACTCAGTCATTAAAAAAATGAAATCTGAGGAGAAAAAAAGGCATAGATGATAGAGGCTCTGTTCATCCCTCTGGCAACCAAATCGAAGTTGTGACAGACACAAGGAGCAAATAGCAAGTAAAAATTGCCTGGGATCTAGATGAACAAGCCATACAACTAGGGAGAAATCCAAGAAATCACCTTGCAATGGCAGAAGGTAGGACAGGGCCAGGACACGGGGCTGCCCGGTCTTGAGCAGCTGAGTGGGACTGAGGCTGCAGCAGTGGCAGACACCTCTTAAAAGGAGGGGCCGCATCTGCAAGTGAATTTTCACAGTGACAGACCTGCTCGTTCTGAGCACCAGTGCTATTTGGCTGCGCGCAGGGGGCACCAGGGACTTACAGGGAAACATTGTAAGTGTGAGGGCCAAGGTGA
The DNA here is from genome assembly GCF_000325575.1 of Pteropus alecto. Lineage (NCBI taxonomy): Eukaryota > Metazoa > Chordata > Mammalia > Chiroptera > Pteropodidae > Pteropus > Pteropus alecto. Next base: position 9,351,073 of record NW_006432943.1, read on the forward strand.
GACTTGCTCTGTAGAGAAGTACCAGTGGTATCAATTGTTCCCTGTTGAGTCCTCCCCACTTCCGGTGCACGGACACAGCGCTGCCATAGCCGTGATGTCATCAAACTGGATTATAGAGGTCGCTCTGCCCAGAGGATTCCTTGAAACCCTGCCTCCCCCAGCTCACAGTCCCACCGAAGCTACATCCAGGTATAGGTGCTGAGCAGCACCTAGACTCACATTGGAGGCAGCTGGCCTTGGTTTCTGGTGTGGCCTTTTGAGGTAACTATAAGCACAGCATCTGTGAATTGCTTGCTGAATCGTAACAGGTGGCCCTGGAGGGTTAGAGGGCTAATTTAGCTTGCACTAAATTTGGCCTGTAGCTGAACCCATCTCAAGGATGTGCCACTGGACACCTGGCTCATAAATCCACACTAATAAGACCAAGAGACTTAGGAGCTTTGCTTAGTTCATAGAAACAGACATGGAAAGGCAGCCAAAATGGGAAGATAAAGAAGCGGAAACCATATGAGGGAACAGAAAAGAGATCCAGATATAATGGAGTCAAGTAATCTAACAGATGCAGAGTTCAAAACATTGATTATAAAGATGCTCAATGAACTTTTGGGAAGTGTAG
>NW_006432943.1:9352548-9369200 GCF_000325575.1 Pteropus alecto
CCCTGAATCTTGGCATATTTTCTTACTGCAGTGGTTCTCAAAGTCTGGTGTCCAGAGTAACATCATCAGAGAACTTGTCTGAAGTGCAAAATTTCCAGCATCATCCCAGTCTTACTGAATCAGAAACTCTGGGGATGGGCCCCAGCAAGTCAGGGGAGGGAGAGAGAAATTGGGGGGATCATTTTATGAGCTATATAGATGTCTAACCAATGTACTGTATACTTGAAACTAATTAAACTAAATAAATTAAAAAAATTAAATTCTACCATTTGCAACTACATGGATGAACCTAGAGGTTGTTATGCTGAGTGAAATAAGTCAGATAGAGAAAGATAAATATCATATGATTTCATTTATATGCAGAATCTAAAGAACAAATAGAACAAACTAATCGAAAACAGACTCACAAATATAGTGGACAATTTGGTGACAGACAGAAGGAATGGGGGTTAGGGGACTGGGAAAATAGGGTGAAAAGTTAAAGAAGTACAAATTAGTAGTTGATAGATGGTCATGGGTATGTGGAACATGGCATAGGGCATGTGGTTAGCATTAATATACTGGCTAGGTAGAAAACCAGAGGAGAGAAGGGTCAATTAGGGGGATCGTTTTATAAACTAAGTAAATGTCTAACCAATATACTGTATACTTGAAACTAATAAAAAAAAAAGTTAAAATATATTCAATGGAGGAAGTGTTTCCTTGCCACAGTTTCCTTTTACATACTAACAATAAAAAAGTTGAAATATATTCAATGGCAGAAGTGTCTCCTTGCCACAGTTTCCTTTTACATACTAACAATAAAAAATGATTATACAATCACAGCCTAAGTTTTAATTCAGAAATTAAGATATCTGGTCTCAAGTAGTAATCCCGATTTAAAGTAGAAAACTACTCTCACTGGTAGTTTTCTTTGGGCAGGACAGCAGGGAAGGGGTGGTGTCCCCCTTTTCTCTCCCTTCTCAATTTGGGTTTCCATTCCTCCTTTTTTTAAATTATGCTAATTCGGTTTCCTATCCTTACTTGGGGGTTATAGAGCGGGGAGAAAAGTCCTTCTTGGTTGGATATTGTCATTTAATGACTGTACCTTCTTTGTGCTTGGTAGGTATTTAAAATTCTGCTCCCCTGCCCCCCACCCCCCCAGCCTGGAGGCACCTTCTGCAAATTTTTGAATGCATGTTCTGTGAGGTGAGAAATGTATATATGGGGGAGGGGGAAAGAGGAAGAGAGAGAAAGGGAGGGTGGGAGGAGGTAGAGAGAGAGAGTTCCAGGCTGACGGGATGAAAATTCAGGGAAGAATTGATGTTACAGTTTGAAATCCAGGCAGAGTTTCTATGCTGCAGTCTTGAAGAGAATTCCTTCTTTGGGAAACCTCAGTCTTCGCTCTTAAGGTCTTCAACTGATTGGATGAGGCCCATCCACAATATGAAAAGTAATCTGCTTCTATTGACTTAAAGGTTAATCACATCTAAAAAATACCCATACAGCAACATCTAGACTAGTGCTTGATGAAATAACTGGGCATCACAGCCTAGCCAAGTTGACACAAAATTAACCAGAACATAGGCTATTTCCAGTAAGTCTCATATCATCTACAAGGTACCGTTTTGGGCAAGATTTAAAAGGGCTTTAGCCTGCTTTTCTCTCAAGTGCCACATCAAATTTAAAAGAAAGAGTTATGCATTCTTTTCCTAACAATTTTTTTTTTTGCTTTTTTAATAATTTGCTTTCCCCCCCCCCTCTACCTTTATTGAGGTATAATTGACATAAAGTTAGAAAATATTTAAAACATACATTCTGATCACTTGATATCCACATACATTGTGAAAGGTTTTCCGCCAACTAGTTAATTAACAAATCCATCACCTCACATATTTATTCCTTTTTTTTGGTGGGGTGGGGGGAGAGTTAGAATGCTTAAACTTCACTCCCTCAGCAAACCTCAATTATATAATATGGTGTTATTAATAAGTCACCATTAACCTCAGACCTTATCCATCTTATAGCTGAAAGTTTATACTCTCTTACCAACCTCTCCCTATTTCTCCCACCCCTCAGCCTATGGCAACTACTTTTCTACTCTCTGTTTCAATGAGTTTGACTTTTTATTTTTTTAGATTCCACTTAGTATTTGTCTTTCTCTGTGTGACTTATTCACTTAGCATAATGACATCAAGATCCATCCACGTTGTTGCAAATGGCAGAATAGAAGAGTGGAATATTATTCCATTGTGTGTGAATCTATTTTTATTTTTTTGAGGAACCTTTATGCTGTTTTCTGTATTGGCTGCACCAATTTATATTTGCACCAACGGTGCAAAAGGATTCCCTTTTGTCCACATCCTAACCAATACTTGTTATCTCTAGTATTTTGGTGATAGTCATTCTAATAGGTGTGAGGTGATATCTCATTACAGTTTTGATTTGCATTTCTCTGGTGATTAGTAATGGTGAGCACTTTTCATGTACCTGTTGATCGTTTTTATGTCTTTTTTGGAAAGATGTCTATTCAATTCCTCTCATCACTTCTTAATTGAATTTTTTTTTTGCTATTGATTTGTATAGTTATATTAGTTCTTTACATATTTTAGATTTTAACCTCTTACCAGCTATACGCTTTGCAAATATTTTCTCCCATTGCATAGGTTGCCTTTTCATTTCATCGATGATTTCCTTTGCTGTGCAGAAACTTTTTAGTTTAATAGAGTCCCACTTGTTTATTTTTGCTTTTGTTTCCTTTGCTAAATCATTGAAAAGACCAATGTCAAGGAGCTTACATTGTTTTATTACTATGTTTTCTTCTAGGAGTTTTATAGTTTCAGGTCTTATGTTCAAGTCTTTAATTCATTTTGAGTTGATCTTTGTATATAGTGTAAGATAGAAGTCCAGTTTTATTCCTTTGCATATCAATATCCAGTTTTCCCAACAGTATTTACTGAAAAGACTATCCTTTCTTCATTGTGTATTCTAGGTTCCTTTGTCATAAATTAATGCGCATAGGTTTATTTCTGGGCTTTCTATTCTGTTTCTTTGATCTATGCATCTGTTTTTATTCCAATAGGGTATCGTTTTAATTACTATAGCTTTGTAATATAGCATAAATCAGGAGTGTGGTACCTCTAGCATTGTTCTTTTTCCTCACATTTGCTTTGGCTATTCAGGGCCTTTTGTGGTTCCATACGAATTTAGGATTATTTGTTCCATTTTTGTGAAAAATACCATTGGCATTTTGAGAGAGATTGCACTGAATCTGTAGATTGCTTTGGGTAGTATGGACATTTTAACAATATCAATTCTCCCAACCCATAAGCATAGAATATCTTTCCATTTATTTGTGCTTTCTTTAGTTTCTTTTATTAATATCTTATAGTTTTCAGTGTGCAGGTATTTCACCTCCTTGATTAAATGTATTCCTAGGTATTTTTTTGATGCAGTTGTAAATGATATTTTTTTAAAAAAATTATCTTTCTGATAGTTTTATTATTTACATAGTTCAAAATTCAATCCAAATTTTAAGTCATCTGGATGGGAGTTATAGGCTCTGAACTAACTTGAAGTTTAATAATAATATGAGCAAGTCTATGCAATGTAGGTTATGTGGCTGTCTCCTTTAAATTTTGGTGCCTTTGATACAGTGACTATAAATAGGACCCTTTCTATCAGTTTAATAGACGAGGATCTAATCCTATCCAAGACTGATGTCCTTTGGTCATTAGGAAACTTCGGCAAACTAAGAAGACAATGCTTCTCCCGAGTTATTTGGAAGGACATATTTGCTTTTTTAATTGGTCAGCTGGATATTGTCTTGTTCTGTTTATTCATTAAGGTTCACTCTTCTTATCTCTTCACCGTCCTTTGTTCCCAGGAGGTTAGGTCAACATGTATTACCCAGGCCACTAAAGTTCCTTTGCTTCCAGAGGTTAAGAGAGTGCCAAGGGAAATAGAGGCAAAGTATTTATTTCCATGTCTTCCTCCATTCCAGGCTTCAGGTTGGTAGTGGCTGGGTTCCCCTATCATGGCTACAGCTCCTGTCAGGTGACTTCCCAATAACTAAAGGTCTTACTACATTCTAATAACCACTCCATCTCTTCAGACCTAGGTATAACATTCAATCTCTTGTTGCTATCCTGGGGTTCTTCACCATTCTTGTTGGTTTCTACCACACTTTTGTCAATAGCCTCTCAAATAAACTCTTCTCCATTATCCTGTTTGAATGTGCCATCTGTGTTATCTTCCCAGCACCCTAATAGATTACATAACTGGTACCAAGAGGGACCCCAGAAATAAACCTTTGAAATGAACTTCTGGAATTGAGTTTCTGACTTATACGATGAATATATGAATGACTTCTTTTTTTTTCTGGGGGCATTAGGACATAGCTTATCCATAGTAAGTGGTGCCATCATGATTATGCAAAGTATCACCAGTATTAGCATATGATTGAATACAGATGGAGGGCAAGGTAATGGGAGACCAAGTCATTCAATTCTCCCAATATCATTTATTTAATAACACAATCTTTCTTTAGTGATTGGAATAGTCTTCTTTATCATAAACTAAATTCTTTTATTTACTGAGGTTCTGTTTCTAGGCTATCTATTTCGTTCCATTTATTTGGATAAGTCTCACATGATCACATTATTTTATTGACCCTCTATGTGAGTCAAGGACATAACATAACATTGATGCATAATAATAGCCTTCACTTTGATAATGCTTACTCTGAAGAAAGCGCTGTTCTAAGTGCTTTATATATATTAACTTATTTCATGTTCACGACAACTCTATGAATAGAAGATATTATTATCTATGTTTTGCAGGTGAGGCATAGAGAAATTATATGACTGGAACCAGGTCCCACAGCCAGAAAGCAGAGGATCTGAGATTTGAACATAGGAAGACTAGATTTACTAACCACTATGCTATACTACCTCTAACCCTGAGGTGGTGAGGGCATTTATTTTGGGAACTAGAAAGGTATGGTTCAGATGACCGCTCCTGATGATCTAAATTAATTAGATAGAACTTAGATAACCTAGAAAAATTGACAGTTACTATATCTCCTAGACTGCCTCTTTCGATTATCTGTTTCTCAAGTAAACTTCTAGTTACTGTCAGACTTTATCTTCATCAGACTAGCTAATAAAGTCCAAAACAATTACCTGCCCATCTTTCCTGCTGTTCATAATATTAAATTAGCCAAATAAATTCAATTTTTTTCTACTGCTTGTTTCTCACAAATTGTGACTGGCATCTGTATATTTATGAAGGTTATATTGCATTGCTAGATTCTCAATGTATTATTATAACAGATCACAAATTATATTGATGAATGCCATAGTGAGACATGATAAACAGTCCATTTTGACTGGGTAAAATTCTCTTTAATTTCCTGGCCTATAAAGCAGGGATAAGAACAATTGACTCATAGTGTTGGGGCGAATATTACAATAAGATCATGTATGTGAGAGCAATCAATAGTGCCTGGTATGTGGTAGGTGTTCAAGTAATGTTGGTAGGCTCTGAATCATTATAGGCTATGGTTATTATATGGCTAAGTCTAAAGACAGCGGAGGCGGGGAGGTGCAGAGAGAGAGAGAGAGAGAATTTTTCATAGTCCAGACACTATGCTTGGTGGTTTACATGCATATAGTTTGATATTATGGAATGAATAAATACTTTTATAAGATAACTTCCCTGTGTGGTATAAAGCATAAAATTAAAGTCCAATATTATATGCTGCCTTGATGTCTGGTAAAATCAAGGTGGGAAGGGTCTTCATACATCCTAACCACAAGCCTCTCTCCAGCTCTACTCCCATGGGTAAGCTCCCCGAGCCAAATAACATTTCTTATTAATTGGACAGATATATTTCCCGCTTATCCCTCAGTAGCAAGTTTCTGTTCCCTGGCAGCCACAGGATTATTCATATAAACCAGTTGCATCTTTCCACAGGAGATAAGAGTACTTCACTCTCTTGATACCATAAAGCCTACTACCCATAGTACTTGGTTGTCCATTTGTTTCTTGATACAACCACTGTGTGGCATGTGAGGTGTATGTTGTCCTTCCTGCCTCTGGGCTGTGAGTATCTGTGACTAATAAACTGCAGTGATCTCATCTGTCCAGTGTCAGGTGTTGTAGTTGGGCCATCCACCTTGGCCTTCTTTCACCAGCAAGATGAATGGGAGGTGGTCAAATACTCTTAGAAGAAACTGAACTGAATGGGTCTCCACTGAATGCCCTAGATCATTGCTTCTCAAACTTTAATAGGGAAACCAATTATTTAGAGATCTTGTTAAAGTGTCCATTCTGAGTTAGTACATCTGGAGTAGTTCTTGTGTGGGGCCTGATATTTTGGATTTCTAACAAGCTCTCAGGTGTTGCAGTTGCTCCTCAGACCACGCATGGAGTAACAAGGCCACAGAATCCAGGCCAAGAAGATCTGGAACATTCACTGTATCACTCATCTATGACCTTCTAATCATCTAGGAATCTGGCAGATCCAAGAATGACTGATAGAACCTTCCAGAAACTGGGATATTCCACCTGTGGGATTGGAAACTGACCAGGATCTGTATAAGATTCTAAGGTGGAATTATCCCACCCTAGTACCAGAAAAATGAAATAATAAGTACCAGGAGAATGAAACTGCTTAGAAGTCCCACATGTAGCTGGAAGAAAAGGTATTTATCAATCCCTGCCTTGCTCTAGCCATTCTATGATCAAAGAATATGGCTATTTTAAAGAAGGAACTATTGATCTCCATAAATCTTATCACTGGACTTCTTAGGATTAAAGAACTTTATTTCTATTAGTTTTTTAGTAAGGTTCATTGAGAAAATGTCTGACTCAGGGGAAAGGGGAAAAGAGAGGATTTGTTGCAGAGCGCTCTAATAAAAAGCAAGCCAGATACTTCTCATTGAGAAGGACAAGAGGAAAAGGAGAAAAGCAGAAAGAAAAAGGGCTGGATGAAATCAAATCATGTTTTCTCCAGGAAGCCTGACCTCTGTGAAAATCCCAAAGCAGAGCTGCCCCAAAGGAGTTCTTCTGCTCCCAGGAGACAGTGCTTATTAGATTGGCCTTAGCTTTGCAGACAGGCCTTCATGCTAATTTCTCTTGACCTTCTCCTGTGATTCTTGTCAGCCTGGCCCTCATTTGTTAAACTTGCTTTAATTACTTGCATAATGGCTCATTATTTTTTATAAAGGAAGCAGCAAAGGAAACAATTATGCAAATGAGTGAGGTTTGTTGTTCACTGCGGAGTTGTGGGCTAATTGGGTACTGGTACAAAACCACCATGGCCAACTAAGATAAACCTAATGTCCAAGAACAGAGATAAAATGCCAGAAGAACTCACTAAAGGGCTTTGATCAAACCAACAAATCTTCATTGCTAAGGTTGAAGGATTGTCTGAGTTGTCCAAGATCAAGCTGTTATGGCGCGAACGATTCTGAGACCCACGGAGCCAATTGAGATTAATTATGAGCCTTTATTAGCCAGCCAGCGACTGACTCTCTACCACGCAGGGCTAGAGGAGATCAGCCCCGAGCTTTCAGAGCAGGCAGCTGATAAAGCTCAAGACCATATCCTGGTGGTCTCCTTAACAAGCCAGCAGATTACAGAAGTGGGTGTTGGCTTTTAGCATATCTTTGCCCGGAACAACACCCTTAATTAACAAGTAAATGGATTACAGAAGCAGACATTGGCCATCTACATATTTTATACAATACACTTCCTAAACCACACACAAGCAAGTAGGACAACTTCTGATATCTAAAGATATTTCTTCCCTGTAGCTGACTTAGCTAGTTTGCTCACTTGAAAATTTTCCACCCTTAACAAAGCTTCTCCAAGTAACATCTCTTTTTTAGTTTGGTCTTCAGTTGTCAAATGGAAAGAATTTCTGTATTCAAACCTGATATTCTTTCCTCTGGTTTTTCCTTCAAAATATCTCATTTATTCACTCATTCATTCAGCATGTTTTAATTCCATCTAGTTAAAATCTTTATCAACAGGGCCCTGCATGATTTGGATCCTTTTTTGATTTAAACAATGTCACCTCTTCCTGACTCAGCCTATCACAGGTGGGCTCCTTTCAGCCTTAAATAGCCAATTTCCTTTGATCTTTTACCTGCAGTGGATTAACACTACCCTCACCTTAGTGTACACCCTAATTCTGATTCGTTGTATTAGATTAGGAGGAGAAGTCATATGCTTCCATGTTACCCTATATCTCTCCCTTAGGGTATTTAAAATATTTGAAATTAATCGCTGTTGTAAAATGACCTAAGCTAACTTGGTCATTTACAATTATAACATTTTCTTCAGAACTTACCACCAGCAGGGATACTACACTGAAGGCCAGTCTCAAAAGGGATTCTGCATAACAAATATCATCAAGCAGACACAAAAACCATCACATAGCCTATGCTGTAAGCTCAGTGAAATCTTAGCTCTCTTTTTATGCACCTAGATGAACTTTTAATTAAAGGGTTCATTTGAGGAAAATGTGAAAATATTCTAACAGCAAGATTCAGCTAAATTTTTAATCAGAATCAAATACTGTCTAAATGGTAGGATATGGTGCCAGAAGAAATACTGAGGCCCTGGGCATCATTTCAAAAGATATGAGGCTATTAGCTTTGCTAGATTCTTATATTTGTTTATGCAAATGCCTATACAATAGTTTTAGTCATTACATATAACTGGGAGATCATTTATTTCACCAAAGAAAAATAATTTTTAATATTTATTATACTAAGTGACAAACCTGCTGTCGATCAGATAATAAGTTAACTTTAGCTGTGTGGTAGCTGTCCCTGGAATGTAGATTTTGATTATAATCTTTTAAATGCTAAGTAACCACTCTGGAGCATATATTTTTGATTAGGGTAGTTCAGATATTAACCAACCACCCCTAGGGTATAAATTAAAGTGCCCACCTATATATCACAAACTACTGTTAAATAATTTAAAGTAAATTGCAGACAACATAGCAATTAAATTTGCAGGTTAATATCTGGCTTACTTACTGGAATATAAACTGCATGGACTGGGAGGTGACTTATTCATATCACGTACCCAGAGTCTACACAGTCTAGACCCAGGGCAGGTGACCAAGAAATGTTTTTGTAATAAATGGAAATCATCTGCCAACCTCTCCCCTTTCCTTCTTGATTCTGACTTTTTGCTTCCCATTTTCTTCTATTACTCTCCTTTCTAGTTTTTTTTTTTCTTTCTATCTCTCTCTTGTCATCATTCCCCCTCCCTTTCTCTTTTTATTTATGTGGGAAAGTCATGTGGCTTTTTCAGAATTCTGGCTGAAAATTCTGCTATTAAAGAAGGGAAATGTTTGAAGACTTGCTTTATCTTGACGTAGTCATGTCGAGGCTTTATACTTTCCTTGTTTCCTGATCTGTGAAAGGAGGATAGCAGTAGCCTATCTTACAGTGTCGCTGTGAGAATTCGTGGAGTGTTTCCAGTATGCTTAATTCTCCCCCCACCCTGCTCACCTGCTTCTTATTTAGCCCAAGGCCCTATTTCACTAATTATTTGATTAATTTCCTAAGCTATGAAGTCATCATTTCTTTCTGCAACTGGTCTTGAAAATGTGAAAATGTAGCATCTTCTTTGCTGAGTGTGTATATATATATGTGTGAAGTGGGTGGGGCAGGGAACGTCAGGCCAAGGAGAAATGCTTTATTCTGCTCATCTTTCTCTTCTATCTGGGTTCTCTTAGGTCACTTAATCCCTTTCAGCTTTTTTCTTTTTTTCCTATCTGTAAGAGGGGGTTATGATGACAATCTTACATAGATGTCATGAAGTTAAAATGAGATTAGTGTATATGAAGACAGCCCAGATAGTTGCTCGATAAATATTAATGGAATTGAATGATCCTTTGTAACCAATTGTAAAACCAGAGTTCGGTTAGGCAGCTGACCTCTCTGAGCTATGAATAAGGGATTTATTGCAGGAATTAGACCCTATGCATGTGTGGGGAAGTGAAAGTCTAAAGAGTAAGTTAGAGGATCATAGAAGACACCAATTAGTCAATCAGAAAGCCGAGCACATCCAGCTGTCAAAGTTGAGAAGTCTATGGGGAACTATTGCCTGTCTGGATCCATAGCCACACATCTGTTGATGAACTTGGGATCTCTATTAAACAGAAGGATAAGCAGTCAGGAAGAAGAGCTTGACTTTGAATGGAAGAGAGTGACAATATGTGGAACCCCCTGGCACTTGCTTCTATCTGCCACTCATGTCTAAGCATGATGACTTTCAGAGAATAATGGCTTCTGTTTCATTCCCACCATACAAATTCCAAGCAAATTCCAATTTTGATCAACTTTAACTCCGTATAATATACAAGCTTAAGAATTCTGAAAAATGTAGTTTCAGCTTTACCAAGTTGACCTGGAAAAACCATCATACTAATATTTTTCATTTTACAGCTAACTCCATTTGGCTTTGATTTAAGTTGCTATTTTTTTCCCCCTAAGGAATGCCAAAGATCAACCTTTGACCATGACCTTAAATTTATGGAGTTATATAAAGTAACATCTAAAGAGTTTAGGCCCCCTACTTCATACTTGAAATGCATTGTCATACAAGAGAAGGATTTTTAAAGTGATCTTATATTAGTTTTTTTACAAATAAGAAGGGGGAGATTTTATTGATTATAATTTCATTTAAATTTCATTTAAATTTCAAATACACTCTAGCAATTACCGTAGCATTAATTATAATTTTAATTTCATTTAAATTTCAAATACATTCTAGCAATTACCGTATTCAGGGTTTTTATAGTTTATTCATTTGTTTGCTATTTGTCTCCTCCCACTAAATTATAAGTTTCATTGTCTATCTCACTTTTCTGAGCCCCATGAGACTCTGGCATGAGAACCTGGACTCTTTCAAACCTTCTATATCTCCAGCAGGCCCAGAACAAGTGTAATAAGTACCACCTTTGATTTGTTGAGGAGAAAGAAGTGTTAAGATTCGTAAGTCCTTATGGGTAGGTCCTTAAATTTTTCTTAATAAAATGCTCCTCCTTACTTGAGACTACTAGCACAACTGTGAGGCCTCTTACTTTAGGAGTTCAGTGTAGTTTAAAGCATTAATCATCTTCCTTGTTAAGCAATGTAGAAATGGAAAGATGAATAAGATGCTGGCATTGTCTCAAGGGATTTAAAATCTATTGTGTTTGGGGGAAGGCAGAGGAAAAACAATAAGATAATTTATGAGCGAGGTACCCTAGTGGAAAACGTGGCCACTGAGGAGGAGACGGCAGAAATCGGGAGAGCAAACTAGATAAGGTGCCTTCAGATTTCATTATGAGAAGAGAGTAGGCAGGGTGTTTATTCCCAGTAGAGGAAACTCAAGGAGATCTGAACATTCAATTAATCTTTTAATAGCCTTGGTTGCATGAACTCAGAGGTGTAGGTCTCATTTTAACAAATTGAAATTTGACAAGAATAGATATAGGAGAAGATAAAGAGCAAGGAAAATAGAATGAGTTTGTGATTGCAAAAGGTAAATTATTAAGGAGATAAAGTTTATTTTTAGCATCTCCATTTATACTCTGGGGCCTCTCTAACTCCCCAGCACTGGAGGTCTCAGTGCCCTTATGCTATGGCCACTCTCCCTACTTTAATGCCATACCTTGGCTCACCAGGACTCTCCTCCCCCATTAAATCTTACTTATCTTCATCTATTTTTATGCTCTGTTGTTTATTAGACTGTAGTACTTCTTTTTTTTTTAAAAAAAATTTATTTATTTAAATTAGTTTCAAGTATATATAGTACATTGATTAGACATCTATACACTTTGTAAAATGATCCCCCCAATTGCTCCCTCCCTCCCTTGGCCCTCTGCCTAGCCATCATATTAATGCTAACTGCATTCCCTCTACGGCAGTACTTCTTTACCGAAACACTATCATCATTCAAATACCTTACGTTGTAGAATTCTTTAAAATGTGCTAAGTGCTTTTCAGTATATCATGTCAACTTATCAGGTCAACTTATTAGAATGGATTAATATGTTAATAAGTCAGTCCCTCTGTGTAACACAACAATACGTTATCAGGGGGCTGCTGGGAGTAGTACCATACTCCCTTACCTTAGATCTGCATGCTTCTTCTTCATTTGTAAAGTGTTTTCAGATCTGTTTTTGAAGAATTTCTAGAGTAGTGGGAATTGGGCACTGGGGTAAATTGGAAGAGAAGATATCTTAAGGCAGAGGGACCTTTGGGGTGAAAGCCATCACACTGTGCAGCATCAGGGGAACCACTGACAATGGAGTCTGGAATTGGCACTCCTTTAGTTGTGTGGGGTGCCACCTATGAACAGCCAGATGCAGCAGATCTGTTTATGGTCTTCAATTCATTCCTACTAATCCCAAGAAGATGGCTTATTCCTGTTAGTTAGGACAATGAGGGGACTGGCTGCAGAGGATCCTATCTCTATACTTTCCGGGATAGAATAACCAAAGCCTGCACAATACACTCTTCTTCCCCAAGCCCAGGGACCGTCATAAAACTAAGCTTGGCAGATAAAAATTTTTCTCAATGCTCAGAGTAAAACTTCTTGAAGTTACAATTAGAGGCCAGGGACTATAAAAGCATATAAAGCACATGTGAATCAAAAATTTTTTTCCTTTTAATATACAATCCCCATTCCTAGGCAGCTGTGATGTACAGCTCAGTCAGTCTACTCATGTTGCCACGGATCTGCAGAGAGACTGTTGTGATCTTCAGTTTTCCTGATGAATTCGAAGGTACTTGAGTTTTAGAAATGTTTGTTTCAGTGCTGTGCAGTGACTGTCAGAGCTCCTCATTATCAGTTTAAATTTCAACCATTTTCATCACAGTGGTATTTTCAGGGCTCTCTGGTTCTTCTGCTATAAACTCCTTCTCTCACTGTGACATTTCTGCTTCAGAGGTCCAGGAGAACTAAATGGGCTCCTGAGACTGCTGGTTGTCCCAGTCGTTTATCAGAAAGTGTGGTAATTTTACAGGAAAAAGTGCTGAACATTTTGTCAATATATATTTCACATATTTGCAATGTAAGATTATAGACTTCAGAGAATTCTGTTTCATTCCTAACCAACCTATATATTCTAAAAGCGTTGCTTATGTCAAAAGGACGCGTGGTCAGCTGTCCTTGCCAAATTCTGTTAATCTCCATTACTGTGTTTGTGTTGGGTGTAAGTTTCAAAAAAAAAAGTTCACAATCACTTCTCCAGACACAGACAGATTTTGTTCCAGATGACAGGAACAAAGAATAAATGGCAGAAGCAAGATTTCATTACACTTTTAGGCACTCTTTTCTTCCTACATTTCCTCTTGGTCCAGGTAAGGGATGCAGAGGCGTGTGCACTTTTCTTCTTCTTGGCTGGAAGCACGGAGACCTGCAGAGATAATGTGATAGGTTTGAGCAGTCGCTGGAGGCTTACGACAAATGAATGTACAAGTAGCAGATGCTCTTCACAAATACTTACGTGGAAGCTATTCATAAAGCTGCTTCATTTGAGGGTGGTTTTAAAGGCTGAAGGGAGAGGATCTGTGGGGTGTAGGAGCCTAACTTGCAGGCCCAGCTGCCGTACCTTTGGCCAGAATGGAGATTCGGTCCTCCTCTGTCTGTCCACAACTGCCTTCTTTGAACTGTGTTCTCACATTCAATTCCTGCCAAAACTTAAAAAACAGTTTTCATTTCATATAGATGCGCATTCCTTTGTACTTTCACACCAATAAGTTTTTACTTTACAGCTGTCACACTCAAAAGCTCTTCATCCATCTCACACCTAAACTGAAGGTGAGGCCATTTCAAACTATCGTGCATGGAAAATCTGGCAAGTTGAATATTTTTCCCCAATACCTCTCTACCATTGTATTTTATTTGGTGTTATTGTTTACGTTTGCTATTTTTTATTTTGGTTGTAACATGATATCTTGATTTTATCTAAATGATTCAAAGGCTTAAAAGGATTTACAAAAATAAAAATATAATAATAACAAGTCATATAAATACTATAACTCAGAATGTATGAATAGAACTTCTCAATATAGAATGTGAATATAATGAACATACATTATGAATTTCCATCAACTGGCACTAGAAAATTCATGCGAATGATGAATTTACACAAGAAAAAAAGGTAATATTAGAAAGCATGACAATAAAAATTTGAAATTTGAATGTTAATGGGCTGACAACTTAATTTTCCCTAATACTTACTGTATTACTCATTGAAAAGTGTTGTCTAATAGAGGTGTGAAGACATCGTTGTTTTGAATCTTTCTAAAACAAAGTATAATAGGAATAATTTCAGTTGCATTTAAGAAATTAACACTAAAACAACAGTGATTTGAATAAGAAGAGATTAATTTCTCTTTTTCAAAGATGTCTTGGGGAGGATAGTCTAGGATTCATGTACTAGTCCCATGGTGTCATTTAAGCCTCAGGCTCTTTTCTCTTTATTCTACCATATTGGTGTATGGCCTCTGTTCTTACAGTTACGTCGTGGTCAAAAATGGCTGCTGGGGTCCCAGGTATCACAATCCCACTCTAGCCAGCAGGAAGAAGTAAGGATAAGCACACCCATTCTTTTTCAAGGAGACTTTCCAAGAATCTATACAAACACATCTATTTATACATATCAGCTTAGTCATATGACCATCCTAACTGCAAGGGCATGGGCAAGTAGTCCTCTATCTGAGCACATAGTGTCCATTTAAAATCTGAGGTTCTGATACTAAGGAGGAAGGGGAAACTAGACATTGTAAAGTGGTTTCTTCCACAAAAGACCGTCAAAGCAAACTAATCAATTTTCCAAGAATAAGCACAAAATGATGTTTTTACTTTTTAATACAATACCAAGAAAATTTGTTGCTGAAGGCAAAGAAGAGACCAAATTGGAAGAAGAATCATTTAAAGTTGTACAACTCATGACAAAAATGATTACTTATTACACAAATCATTATATTTATTATTAACTTTGTAACTAATTTTGTAAGGAAACTTTTTGTAAGGAAACTTTTCGTAAGTTTCCTTACAAAATTAGTTACAAAGTTAATTATATTTATTATTAAATTAAATAACAAGTCATATAAATACTAATACATATAATAACAAGTCAGATGACACCATGGGACTAGTACATGAATCCTAGACTATCCTCCCCAAGACATCTTTGAAAAAGAGAAATTAATCTCTCCTTATTCAAATCACTGTTGTTTTAGTGTTAATTTCTTAAATGCAGCTGAAATTATTCCTATTATACTTTGTTTTAGAAAGATTCAAAAACAACGATGTCTTCACACCTCTATTAGACAACACTTTTCAATGAGTAATACAGTAATACAGTACCATATACAAAATATTATTAAATTTTGTAATTATATTTATTACAAAAAGTTTCCTTACAAAATTAGTTACAAAGTTAATAATAAATATAATGTCTGAGGGTTATTGGTAAAATTTCTTTATAAAATGTCCCTGTTGTGTATTGCTCAATATCAATAAAATAAAATATGAAGGGCCAATTATTATTACAAGTACATAATAATAACAAACACTTTGACTCGCAGTTCTTGAAACAATGATTTCAGAGTCTTAAATAGCTGCTGACACTTGTCACATTATATCTCAGGGGAAATTGCTTCACAATTTTTTGTTCTATTTATTCTTGAAAACCCATGATATAGGAGATTTTGTTCATTTACTTAATAATAACATTGTAAGTCATGGTATAGATAGGAAAACATACATTGAGATTAGTTCTGAAGGAGGACTAGTCATATTTGCAGTGAGTAAGAGAGTCCATTCAAATGTGAAATCACTCATTGTTTTATTCTCATGGACTAGTTGGCAGAGAAGTAGGCCACAGGTTTTAATTTTAGAGGGAATAGTGAAAGTCGCAAAGTTAAATAGTGGCTACTTAGTGTATTATGTGCAATGTATTGTGCAAAAAAATTGGGTGGCAAGTAAAATCTGCTGATTGCAGATAGTACACAGATAGCCTGTGGCAGGTGGCAGTGGTGTAATTTTTTTTTAATTAAGTTTATTGAGGTAACTGGTTAATACGATTATATAATTTTCAGGTGTACATTATAATTTGACATCTGTATATTCTATTGTGTGTTGACCACCCAAAGTCCAGTTTCCTTCAGCTACCATATATTTGATCCTCTTTACCCACTTCACCCCATCCCTCCCCGCTATATTTGACCCTCTTAACCCCATCTATCTCCCCCCACCTCCCTCACCCCCTACCCTCTGGTAACCACTAGTCTATACTCCATGTCCATGAGTTTCTGTTTGTTTGTCCTCTTCTTTTGTTGTTTTTAGGTTTATATCCCACATATCATATATATCATGTGGTTTTCAACTTTTTCTGTCTGGTGTATTTTGCTTAGCATGATTATCTCGAGGTCTATACATGTCACAAATGGCAGTATTTCATCTCTTCTTATGGCCGAGTATATTCCATTGTATACATGTATCACAGCTTTTTTAGACAATCATCTATTGTAGTACATTTTGGTTGCTTCCATGTCCTGGACACTGTGAATAATGCTGCTATGAACATAAGTGTGCAAATATCTTTTTGGATATGAGTTTTCAAGTCTTTGGGGTAAATACCCAGC
>NW_006432943.1:9373120-9499121 GCF_000325575.1 Pteropus alecto
TTCTATGTCTGTAAGCTTATTTTCTGGAGATTTTTCTCTTTCTTTCTGAGATGCCTTGTCACCTTGGTTGTTCATTGTGTTTAATGGACTATTTCTCCACTTGGGCATTAATGGAAGTGCATTCTGCTTTTTTTCCAGAAAGAAGATTTATTATACAAAGGTCTCTCTTTAGCCTGCTGCAAAGAACATTCTTTTCTTTTGATTTCCAGTAGGTGGCGCCTAAGCCTCTTGGATCACTGCTTTATATAAAGCCTTAATAATGCCTTTATATAATACCTTTATTTTCTTGTAGATATTTAATCACACTCACTACTCTCAGTTTCAGTCCCTGTCAGTGTTAGCAGCAGTTTTGATAGCATTTGCTTAGATTCCCCTGGTACTCTGCTGTGATCAGTATCAGAGGGTATAGGGGGAGGGACCTCTGGGTTGGGAGTAGGGGACTGCGGCTCAGCCTCTGTTTTGCAACCATGGCTGGTAAAAATCAACTGTTGTTTCTCTGCCGTCCGCTTCTCTGCCTTCTGCCCTGATGACTGGACCCTGCCCCCGGCTGCGTGGAACTCACAACTCTCCCAGGCAGGGCTGTTCATGGAAGCTGCTGCACCTTCTCCCCTTCCCCTCCGCCTACAGGGGCTCTGGTGGCTGCGAGAGACAGCTTTTTTATTTCTCCTAGTCCACTGCACGACACCCATGGTTCTGACCTGTGGTAGCTCTTATGCTCAGATTCCATGCTCAGATGTGTTGGTGTGCAGTTTTGGTGTTTTTTTGTTGAGTTTTAGATGTTCAGCTTATTGTCGTTTCAGGGGAAGAGATCTGGGGACATCTCTCACTCCGCCATGTTTCCTCTGAGTATCTGCAATTGTTAAACATTTGAAGAGTGGTGAACTGGGATGGCTTGCAGCTGACAACTTGACTTTGGCCTTGCGAGACCCTAAGCAAGCAATCAATTGAATCTGTCTGGGCTTCTGACCTATAGAACTGTGAGGTAATCTACAGGTATTTTTAAGCTGTTATTTGTGGTAATTTTTCATGTAATGACAGAAAATCAATATATCGTGTTCCAGAGAATGGGCAATAAACGCTAAGAAGATTCAGGGGCGCATAGCATCAATGTAATTTTTAGTCTAATGGTCTGAGGCATGCTGGAACATTCTGTCCAAAGTTAAGGGCAGATTATTGCATCTCTCTCTTCCCATAATCAGGAAGAAATACAATTACTGATGTCTTCGGTTTCTGTAGACAGCATATTTATTGCACACTTGGGAATATTGATTCAGTCCTTTTACTGGGTGACTCATAAGACTGCCAGCTTTGTGTGGGGCCCAGAAAGGGAAAGGGATCTATGGTAAGGCCATGCTGTGGGACCTCTTCCACACTGGATTTGACAACTGTTCCAAATATGGATTTGCCTTTTCTGCCTGGAGGGCCTCAACCAGCATCACTAACCAACAGCTCAGAAAGAGTTCGAACCACAGGCACGAAACCCCACATAAAATTGCATTGGACCAAGAGACCTATTTTATAGCAAAGAAGGTGAGCACTGGGTACATGACTATGGTCTCCACTATCCTATTACATATCCCACCACAGGCTGCTGGACTGACAGAGCACTGGAACAATCTGTTGAAAGTCCAGCTGAGGTACCACCTTGTTGAGAACACCCTGTGCAGATGGAACGCTGTCCTCTAAGATATACTTCAAATCATTAAATATTAGATAGTGCTGTGTTTTCAAAATGTAGAAGGCATGCATGCACCCAGGAAGAAAGAGGTGAAAACAGAAGGGATTCTTCTTACCATCAGCCCCAGTGGCTCCTTTAGGGAATTTGCTCTTCCCTTCTTTGAAACTCTGGATTCTGACATTTTATAATCTTGGTTCTTAGAAGGGGAATGGGTCCACCAAGGAACACAGGAAGATCCATCAAGGTAATTAATAGGATTAAGCTCTTACTTGGTTACTTCAAAGATCTTGTCCCAGCAGGCAAGGAAAATAGTCACTATAGTAGTAGGAATAATTCACCTGACCATCAGGCAGAGGTAGAGCTGCTTTTACACACCAGGCCAGGGAAGAATACATTTGGCACTCAAGTGATCCACGTGGTTGCTCTTGGTAACTGTTTGCCCCATTTTGATGGTAAATGTGACAGCAATCACAGCCTGAGAAGTTCATGGTGACCAGTGGCCCATGGTCACTCTTATTTAGAAATAAGTGTCTATGTTACCTTAGCAGGTGATAAAACTGGCTTAGCCACCTAGACCAGCAGAGGTGCTATTTGTAGGTGAAGAGACTCTAAAATAGATGGTGGAAGACAAGCACGATGAATGTCTGTAACTGCCTCAGGATCAGGTGCAGTGGTGAGGATGGTAGTTTTTCTCACTAATACTCCTTTAGTAAGATTCCCCAGGAGAAGAAACCAGACAGAATACTGGAGGAGCTTTTCAGAATATATTATATAAAGCAAATAGATACAAGTGGAGCAAGAAGTTGTCGATAGAGGATGCCATGAGTGCACCTAGCTTCCTCACAAGGCCAGTTCATTCATTCCCCCAAGTAGATGGAGTGTTAGTGGAAGATAGCGTTCAGCTGAGTTCCCTTTCTGGGACTTTCCACAGGCTGGAGAGAGCTGCCTTGCCCAAAATAATAAAGAGGAGAGCCTGCAATTCATGTCACAATTTGAGACACCTCTAGAAGGGTCACCTCAGCTCCCTGTAAGATTAACTGAGACCTTCGTTGCAATGGTCTTGAAGTTTCAATTCACCTCTGCCCAATCCTGCTTCTTTCCTTCCTTCTCAGGTATTGATCCCCAAATCACTCCCCAGTAAACCTCCTGTACATAAATCTCTGTCTTGGAGCATGATTCTCAAGTTTCTGACCTGTGGCAGAATTTGTGCCAAATTATGTCCTGCTAAAAATATATGAAATAATAGTTTCATCACAGAATTTCTGGCATTGTATACTTTGGTTTTTAAAGTTGGAAATTTATTTATTTTTTGTTGAAATTTATTATGCAAAATAGTGCATTAGTCTTATTTAGAATTTTTAAAAATTGCTAGTAAGGTTGAACATATTCTTACATGTTTATTTGTAAAATGTCTGTAGGCATGACTATTGTTGGACCTAGTCATTACATACCATCCAGACCAATGGCCATTTCTTTTTCACCTTTCCTACTTCTTTCACATGATGCACAGTAGGAGATTTTGAAGTATGCTCGTCTTGTTTACCACAAATAAAATACTATTCCGTCCTCTAATCTGTCAAGTTCCTAGAAGGGCCAATGAAATAAAATTAATGAAATTGGGTGGAGAATTGGGTTGGAAATGTGCTAAATATAAATAGACTTTTTATTAAAGGACTATAAACATACTTTATGACTTCTTTTTTGTTTGTTTAAGCTTTTCAAGCTTGTGATTTCAATTTTTCCAAGACTGGGCTATTTTTTCTGGATGAAGGGCTACATATTTCAGGACTAAATGTGCAGACACGGCTTTCAGTTTCCATCGCCCTGTAGTGGAATCTCCTTTAAACTGACAAAAACTTCAGCTTTTATCTGACTTCATTAGGCAAGTTAAACAAGCCCAAGGATATTTGGAATCTTTTTCAGAAGTTAGAAATATTTTAATGCCTTTCAAATTGCCACTGACATTTTAAAACTAGATTATGCAAAGAACTTTATCTTTGGGACATGGAATTACCTACTGCCAAAAATAACTCAATTGAGACCTGGAATCTTTTTCTAGCTCCGAGAAAAATGATGTTAGTAGGATTAGTTAACAGACCAGAATCCTCATTTTGAGCAAAGACATCGTATGTGATTAATGGACTATTTGGAAACAGGCACCACCTCACTTAGGATGGCTTAACTGGAGAAGTTCAATCTTTATAAGCTTATCATAAGCAGCACTTTAACCATAATGAACAAACTTATATTTATGATCATCTAAGAGCTGAAGCTGATGTACTCTTAGGATAAAGTCAGTGCAAATAATTGTGATAAAACAATGCAATGTGGATTATAGATTTGAGAGGTGAAAAACTTTTGATGATGTGAATTCAAGATTGGCTAAAGAGCATACCCTTGAACGAAGCTGTAAATTCTGGTAAGGCATTGATTGTCACTTTTTAAAACTGTTATGAACAGAGCTTGAGAAGCCATCAAGACAAGGTGATAAGTAGAGGAAAGTGGTTTAATCATTTAGAAAGAGAACTGGCTAGAAAATTCTTAGATTTCAGGGGAAGCTGAAAAGGCTGATATAAAGATATGGATGGCTTCTCCATAGAAGTTAGCTGCAGTCTTCAAAGATGAAGGCTATTGTACAAGATATGTGTAAGAGAAGTCACCTTTGAAATTCCTCCCTCAGAACTGACCAGTTACACTCATCACATCACCAACGAAAAATTTTGCCCCCACTGAACTGAATATCGAAGATTTCCAGGAACAGTGAGAACTTGCCAAGTCCGACTACGAAGGAATCTATTAGGAAAAGAAGACATTTTTGGTCTACACTTAAGTGGACTCACATTTTTAGGGATCAAACAATTAGTTTATACCTATACCCACACCCCAGATATTTTAAAATATAAATTTATATTGTATGTTTGGTTTTAAATATTAAATATAGGTTTGTCAAAGTGTATATCCAAAGCATGGGGTTTTCCTTTTCATGATTATGTGGTATTTTAATGATAGGAAATGGATTTTTAGGAACAAAACTCCAACTCAAGAGTCAACTGTGGAACGCCTTTAGCTGTCATCCAGAAATTTTATTGTAAATCTTGTGTCAGCAATATCTGCATTTCTAATTCCAGTCTGTCATTCTTTCTGAGGCACAGAGAAAGGAAGAGATGGGGTTAATGGTTACTAAGTACTAAGCATGAAGGGCCTTATTTAGTCTTTATAAACACCATTGTTAAATATTATCAACTACATTATTTTTAGGTATCTGAGGTGCAGGGAGATGTGCCCAGAGTCACTAAAATTAGTAATTGGCAGAACTGAGATTTAATTGCATGTTTATTTTCATGCGCTTCTCTGTCAATAATCAGTCCTACAAGAAGGTAATAATACAGCATTAAACTATTGATTTGTAAGTAACCATTGTGATTTTTATTTCTTTTTATTACCAAATATGCCTAGCTCAGTGCTGGGCACATAGTAGATGACCAATAGGGTAAGTGGGGAAATGGATAATGCATGAGGTTGGAACCTAAAGCACCAGGGTCCAGAGCCAACCCCCAGCTCAGTTACTGGATTCACCACTAACCAAATATGTACTCTTAGACAAGTCAGTCTCCTCAGATGGTAAAATAGGGATAATAAGACATATCTTCTAGGATGATTGTGCATAGTAATTGAGTTGATACTAGGAAATCACTTAGAATAATATCTGGTACCTAATAAGCTTGAGTGAATATTAGTTTTTACTATAGTTAATTAGACAAATTCTATCACTTTGCAGCTGTATGAACTTGGGTAAGCCTTGATTTCCTCATACGTAAAATATGGAAAAATAATTTACCTTGCACAGCTATTTTATTTAGCAAGCATTATCTTTTATAGTCTTTGCTCTGTGCTAGGTAATGTTCTATGCATTCTATAGGTGTTAATTTAACTTTCAGAGCAACCTAATGAAGTAGGTACCATTCTGATCCCCATTTTACAGATAAAGGAAAGTATGAGGTTAAATATTATTTTCAAAGTAATACAACTAGTAATGAACTGAAGTGAAATTCAAACCCAGACATGCTAGCTCCAGAGTCTGAGTTTATAATGACTTCCGTGCCATGGATGCAGTGAAATAATATTTGTAAAGCATCTGCCCTGTTTCCAATGCATATCAGGAGCTTAGTAGATGTCAGCTCTTCTCTCACCGTCTCAATAAATATCTTTTGAAATTCTGTGGAATACAAAACGATATGAATTCATTGGCTTGTCTACATGCTTTCATAAAATGTCTAAGTTTGTGTAATAACAGCATCCCTGTGTTCTTTGGGGGCACCGAGAAATATGTGAGCATTCCTCTCTCTGATTAGGCCCATCTTGGGTCATCTTGTCTGCTGACACGTTGGAATTCCAGGAAGCAAGACATCAACATGTAGTCATGTGTGTTCAGTGATGCCCTGTAGAGCAGCTGTCAGTGATGACAGTTTGGAGCAGAACAACTGGAGGGCAAAGCTGATGTTTCTAA
Source organism: Pteropus alecto (assembly GCF_000325575.1). NCBI lineage: Eukaryota > Metazoa > Chordata > Mammalia > Chiroptera > Pteropodidae > Pteropus > Pteropus alecto. The sequence goes on from NW_006432943.1 coordinate 9,379,306, forward strand.
TGACTGAGAACAAGTCATGGAGATAAGGCAGCGGAAGGGATCACTCTGACAGCTGTGTGCACACCCCACGCTGCTGGTCAGGGTTTCTTAATGAGGATCCTGTAAAAATTTTAGGTGGAAAAATTCTGTGCTGTGCGACTCAGAGAACCTCAAACTGGATTATTATACATCATAGGATTTGGAGGAGAGGGTACGACTCCTCCAACAGCCCAGGGCCTTGGGGCCTGAGATTAATTGCCGTTGGGGATAACTCATTTTGTAACAGTTAAATGTGTATCATTTCATTGCATATCAGCCCCAGAGCTTGTTATCATGGCTCAGCAAAACCATCTGCAGCCTGGAGTCTCCTTATGGTAGGGGAGGGATGGGGGTTTAGAGGGATATTGAAGGAGGAATAATGACCTGTGGAACTCAAATGTTGAAAGTGAATAAATTAAAGAGAACCCTGTTCTTACTCTCTCTTACTCTTCCTAGTAGGTCTTTTATCAAGTTCTAGCTTTCTGAAAGATGTATCATTTTCCTCAGAAGACTCCAAGAAGAAATGGGGGAGCTGGGAGGAGTTGACGGGTGGATGGGTGTGCGGAATGACCCAGGGCTCTACATGTAGCCAGCTAAGTGCTGAGATGGTTTTGAACCCCTTCTCTATTTTTTCCCTCTTAGCTTTTTTTTTCTTTCTATTTTTTGCGAGTGAAAGAGGTGGGATGGAAGGATAGGAGAGGACAGAGGAGAGAGTAAGGAAAGTAGAGAGGGGAGATAATTTGGCACATTATATACAGTGTGAGTCTATCTAAAAAAATCTCTCTCTTTTGTTCATTTGTTTATTCTTTCCATATTTTTTAAATGGTAGAAACAGTATTCAGTATAGTAACTCTTTTGCTCTTTTCCAGTCCCTAAGTTTTACTCATACTTCTATAGAAGATTGAGTCATCTGCCATGTTAAAAACCATGACCAGATGAAATGTTGGCTGAGGACAAAAGAAATGTGCAATGGCTAACAGAAGGAAAAAATTATATATCAACATTGTCACATGACTATTTACAGAAAGGATCTTTCATAATTATGCATATTCTCATCCTTGCATGCATGTATATACACACACACACACACGCACACATACACACACATATATATAAGTAACTTTTTTCCTTTCCTTTCTCATCCCCCCTCAATTCCAAGATACAGTGGTTAACCTTATAATTTCCTATGTAAGTCATAGGCTGTCAAAGGAAGATTGCCTCTGAACTAGGAGTGACTATTCTCAGAGCTGAAGTGACATAGGGACACTTTCTTTTTAGGGAGCAGTGGAGTGAATCCTCAGTTGTCTGAGGGACAGTTGTATCACATTAGGGATAACATAATATTGTCTTTTTTTGGGAAGTTCTCATCTGGGATAAGAAAGGTGAACTGTGCTCATTTGTTTATTTTCAGCTCCGCATTGTTACCATTCTTTTCTAAGATCTCCTTTACAATACAGAGGAGAAGCCAGGAACCACATTTCTTGCAATCTTCTTTCTTGTATGGTTCTGGCTAGAGCTTGTCTATGAGAGCTTCTCAGGCCAGATATGGAAAAGGCAAAGTCATTCTTTAAAAACTGTTGGCGTCAGGTGTGGAGGCAGCTGTGGCTTCCCACTGAGCTCTTGAGGACCACCCACCTCACTGCTGCAGCCTGAGATGGTGGTGGCAGCTTCCCAAAGACCCAAGAATTTCAGCAGTTACCTGCTAGTGGCTTCCCTCACCTTTTCTCTTCCTGGTCTTGCAAAGTTTGTGTGAGACTCTAATTCTTATATGAAATTCTTAACTTTGTGTTAAGATTTTAATATATATCCCAGGAATACATGGAGAAGTTTTTTTTTTCTTTTTTCTTTTTTTACCTTTCCCTGATGAACCCCTATAGAGCTGAATGTCCTGGTACAGAGGCTGAGGTGGCCATTTGTCTCTTACACCACTCGATAACACCTGGCTTCTGACTGACTTGAACTTTTCAACACTCTGCCCAGCAGCGTTTGTTGCAGTGAATTCCCGTCCAAGTGCCAAGGTCGAAATGGCTAGTGGGAGAACAAGACAACAGTCTGGATTGTCTCACCACAGCTGCTGTGTGGATCTGATGACAAGAGAAGGGTCAGTCTGGAGTCCTCTGCTGTTGAATTAGCCCTGCTGTTGAGTTGGTGGATGTCGAGTAGGTGACCTTGGTTGGAAGTGCCAGCATCTCAACAGAGGCAGCTGAGAGTCTGCCGGGCCAGATGTTCTAAGAGTGGGCCCCTTTGGCTACTCTAAAAACTTTCCTTCAGGTAAGGACCTGGCTTCTGGTGGGTGCCAAACCTTGGCCTCTGGTTGTCCACACTGGGTTCAGACACAGATGGGCCTGTCTGATGGCTGGCGAGTGTGTGTGTCAGGAACCTCTGGCACAGAGTGAGGGCTCTGTGGAAGCAGTCATGAGCATGGACTCTGGAGGCTAATCACTGGCATTTGAATTCTGCTCCACCACTTACTAGCTGCATGACCTTGGGCACGTTTTTATAACTCTTTGGCCCTTAGTTTTATCATCTATGCAATGAGGATATTAATAACATCTGCCTTATAGAGATGGCAATCCAGTAAAGTGCTTTGAACAGTATCCAGCTCATAGTGGGTGCCATGTGAGAGTAAGCTATCATTATTATTATGCACCAAGGAGGGACAAGTTGGCACAACGATGGAGCCTTAGGGTAAGGGGGAGTGATTTCAAGGGCTGCATCCTTAGTCTAGGCTGCTGTGGACTCACCCCTGACTCAACTAAAAGAGAGATGTTCACTAACACTCTGAGAGGCAGAGGGGTCCTAACAGAATGAGGTGGTGGGGGGGTGGGCGGCAGTCTCTTTCTTGGCATAGAACACAGCCCAGCCGGGCAGCATGAGTTAGCACACATGTGCTCTGGAGCCTATGAGGCTTGCTGTTAGCTGCATGCCAGATACCTTGAGACTACCCAAAAGAGCTTAGGGGGACTTTGCAAAGGGTGAAAGTTCCCATTTTAGCAAGAAGTGTGAGAGTCTTAAGAGCTGGGTTATACTTACATCCGATACCAATCCCTTGGGTGGCAAAAGACCAAGGACTCTGGTGACAGGAGAACCGGGTTAGAATCCTACCTGTGACACTTACTAAATTGTAAATACTGGATTGTAGGGGCTTCTTATTCATTATAGAGTACACAGGATTCAGTACATGCATGAATGAGTTTAACATAGTGGAAACTCAGTTCCTCATCTGTAAGATGGAGAGAGTGTGATGACCATTAAAGCTGATGCAAGGTACCCAAAGCGCCCCCCCCCAAATATTAATTAGATTCCTTCTTTTGTATAGTAAATATTTAGTGTCTTGTTTAAAATAGAAACACGGTACATTTGTCGACTAAAATTGATTAATGCTGTTTAGCGCAACAAATGTACATTTGCCAAAGACTAGATCCTTTAAGAGAACATACCACTACAGGTTTTTTTCCAATTTGATCAATGCTTTTCAAGTGTCATTTATGACTAGATGATTTCTGATAATAATCAAAATACAGCTATTGGTCAGTACCATTAGATTTCAAGAGAGTAAAAGATTATAGATAGGTTACTAAAGAATTGAAACAGAGTATGATCTGACTTGGAAAAGCAATAATACTGGGAAAAATATTGATTTGGACCCAAAAATCATATAATGTAAACACTGTGTATTATTAAGCCTTTTCTTTCTATGCACATTTAAAGTGCTTTCTGACCGATCCTCTGCAGACAAACTTGGAATGGTGGAGTCTTTACTGCTTTTGTGTTCATGGCAGATTCTCAAGAAATGACCGAATGAGCAATGGAAAAGGGTCTATTCTATGCTTCTTCTCATTTCTCATCTTGATTCTTCACAGTCAACCCTCCAAGCTGTGCCCCTGGAAACCAGGTACCTAAACTTATTAAATTGGAACTTGAGTTTACATCCATCATGAAATCAATGAGCTGTAGTTTGCAAGTGGTTCCATTCCTCTCCTGCATTTCAAAATGCGTGGGCTTTGTTGTTGTCTTTTCTTCAGAATTAGAATAATCTTTGGTTAGTGTTTGGGTGATTGATATTGCTTGCTGTTTTACTGTTAGATAAGGGTGGGTATGCTGAATATAATTTTTTTGAAGGAGAACGAACCAAGTGTTATCAAATGTACTCCTAATGCCAGTATACTTTCATAGGACTTAATTATGCTTCACTGTCTATATTGAATCAAAGTGTTTATTTTTACATCTATTTTATAAGGCACAGTGTATAGTTAAGAGGAAAATCACTGCTTGTAAAATTTCTTCATTTCTGACATTTTTCAATTTTTTTCAAGATCAGGAAGACCTTTTCGCTCTGCAGAAAATATTATTTATTGACGTGGGATAAGTTTTCTATAAAAACAAGCCAGGGCTACTTAATATAAGCAGTATGGGGCTTATCAACTGAATGGCTTGAATAACACAACATATCAAAGTGTGAATCATCACTGTCAGACACAAGCTTTTAACAATTTTAATTGATATAATTATAATTGATATGCAATATGCCATACAACAAAAGTAGATACAATTACATTAAATATCAAAGAAGTTGCACATCTTTCCATCCTTAAATGATGTTGGCCAACTCACCCCAAGAAAGCAATCTGGTGTTGGTCTCTTAGCACTATAACCAATATCACCTAGCACTTTGAAATCAAAGTTGAAATGGTACATTTATTTGCCAAAAAGAAGTTAAAGGCAAAGAAGGTGAATCATCGTACAAATCTGCATCCGGCCCAGTTGCAAAATTCGTTTCCCAGATGCAAGGGATTGAACCATGCACCCTTGCAAGCAAGATGAAGGGCAAACAGATGACATCAAACTAAAATCAACTCCACAAAGGAACTCAGAAGACCCCAAGATGGTAAAGGCCAGAGGTCTATTTCTGTTAGTGTTCAGGTATCCATACCGTGCTACCCTAACCTCTTGAATCCTAACTCAACAGCCTGTGAAACCTATGTCTAGGGCCATCCTTCATATGGTGATGGAAACTAGCCTTTGTGGTCCCGAGCACAGTTAACCCTCAGTCAGTCAGCTACATTGTGGGGGGTAGCCTAGAGCTGAAACAGCTGTTTGATGTAGCTATGACAAAGCCGTTGTTTTATAGACAAGTAAAAATGACACACCAGTATGACAACAGATAAGAAACTGAGAGCACTTATATACTTGTGTAATACTTAAAATACTTAAAATGTCTATAAATATTTTTCTGAAGAAACTTAAAACACTGTAGACATGATTTCATTAATCCTCACAACACATTTGTAAGGTAGCATGGGTGAGGTCAATAAAAAAGCATCACCCTCATTTAAGAAATGATGGCACAGACATCCAAGGAGGGTAGGAGACTTTATTGGGGCCTCAGGAAAAGAAAACAAAATTGAATCTGCTATTTTATCATTTGCAAGCTGTAATCTACAAGAGGCTGCTTGCCTCCCTCCTGCTCTGACATTCCCTCTGATGCTTTGACTAGTCTTGTCCCTGGAGGGTATGTGGTTGTTTAGATCCACTGGAACTACTTCCCTTGGGTAGAGCTGGATAGACTCCTTGAGGTAAAGGTCGTCAATTATCCATATATATTTCAGGTGTGTGTGCATTGTGTACATGTGTGAAGCAAAGTTTGTTGAATTCGGTTGCTAAAATCCTTTGGCCAACTCAGAAATAGAAAAAATACATTTGGCAAAATCAGGTTCAACCCACTGGTACTTTATACTAATATAACAAAGAATGTTAGAGAGTTTTTTTTATAGGAAGCTGTCACCTTGCTGAACAGATCTGCTTTAGGTCCAAATCCCTGCCTTTGCCATAGGGATTTGGAAGTTAATCAGAGCAACAAATGCATCAAGTGCACAATCAATCCTAGCCTTCAGTAAGGAAAGATGCTGGCTGAGTCCATGGCTTATAACTGGTCAGGATTCCTTGGAAAGAGGCTGGTCCCTCTGACCCAGGATTTATGACGGAAGCAACATCCAGAAGTGCATCTATTTCTTCAAAGGTGTTTCATGGATATTTTGTCAAAATGTTTGTGACTGAGGGAGAAAAAATATATGTGGAGTGTCCTGTTTTTATTGACTCATCTTTTGCCAAACTGAAAGCCTATATAGGGAGTGGGGCCAGGAAAAAGGGACAATTATTTAGGTCAAGCTCAACCAGAGGAGTCATCATTGGTCATTCCTGACCATTTTTTATTTTTTGTTTTAAATAATAAGAGATATCTGAATTCCATTCCTTGTTACCCATTCCTGTTGTAACATACCTCTGGTGGTTGCTCATTCTCCTTTGGTACCTAAGGCATTTAGGAATAAATTCTTACCAGAGTGTGGAATGGCAGGTTTGTAGAAATGGCCTGGATACTGGTGTCTTTGATACCAGAGGGGTTTAGGACAGCACGGCAACTGTGGTTCACATGCCAGTACTTTGCTGGGCCGCAGCAAGTGACAGGTTGAGCTAAGGGTCAAGTTTCTGGAAACTAACAGAGTCATGGCAGCAAGTCCAAGTTTAAAAATAAAAGTTCACCAGTGTCAGGTTCTTTATGACATTGTCAAACAATATAACACATTTCAAAACAGGACCTAGTATATGTTTTCTACTCCACGAAATCAGAACATCAGTTGCTAATATCAGCTGTTATAGGAGGGCCGAGGTACAGCCATGAAATAAAGCTATCTCGAACACACAAGGAAATAAAAAGACAACCATGCATGCTCAAAACAACCCATCAGCCAACAAATTAAAAAGGATAAAAATGTAACAAATCATTTAATTTAGTTAAAAATCTGGGAGTCTTGTTCTGTCACAATGGGCAATTGCAATAAATTAGAATTCCTCAAACTCAGCACTATTGGGCCAGATAATTCTTGGTTGTGGTGGGCTATCCTGTGCATTGTAGGATGTTTAGCACATCCATAGCCTCTGCCCACTAGTAGCACCCTCATGTTGTGACAATCAAAAATCTCACCAGACATTTTCAAATGTCCCCAGGGTACAAAACTGCCTGTATTGAGAATCATTACAATAAATGGATACCTGTAAAAATGATCAGTTCATTCTCAAAATTTGTTATACAAGATTTTAAGACTATCTAACTAGGAGTTTTCATTTATTAAAGGGCAGAATCAGTAAAGTAAGTGTATGCAAAGAATAAATGGATTAATCACGGTGTCTTTTTCAAATGCCTCATGAGCAATTGCAGATAGACTAGTGCCTTAGAAAAATCGTCTTTAAAAACAGTTTACAGCCATTATCCGACAGACAGTAAGGCAGTGAACCAGTTGCTTTGTGGGGATAAAGCAAGGATTCTATGGGCTCCTCTGAGAAGTGGTTGCCTCTGATAGTTACTGAGAGCTGATTCCCATTTTCTTTAATGAGGCACTCAGTACATGTCAGCTTCCTCCCTCCTCCATTCACCCTACCGTACATTCACTCCACACTCCTCTCCCTTCCTTTTCTCTAACTAAGCTCATCTCATTGCTTTCTGTGGACCTACAACCCCACTGTAAGCTTGTGGGCTGGGAATCCAGCTGCTGTGGACTAGGACAGGCATCCTGGAGACAGGTGACCTGGAGGGGAGAACAGGTAGAGGGTACAATGAAATCTGACAGCAATCAGCTACTCTGCCCCTTGGCTGGCTGGCCTCCTCTGGAGCACTTTCTAGTTTCCCCTTTCATTAATTAGGCAGGTAAGAAACAGGCATCCTGTCAGACACAATCAGATAAATAGAGATTAAAAAGGAATCTGAGAAATTCCTGCTTCCTTACCTGCAGGGTGAAATCCTCCCAGAACTCATTTCTTTTCCCCTCATTGAGATTTAATGTAATTTTCTAAATAAAAGTTTAAGAAATCCACAAACAAAAAGTTCCCCTAAAAGTAACCCCCTGACAAAACAACTTGATTCCTCTTCCTCTGTCCTTTTTGCAGTGGGTCCTGTGGTGGGTACAGAAGCCTCCATCGCAGTGGTCTGGCTCCACTGGCTCAAGGTCGGCCCATTTCAGCTGCAACTCAGCCTCCACTCACCTTTATGTAATGGTTCTTTTCGTACCAGAAAGGGTAAGTTGTAGCATCCAGAGGAGAGTGAGGAAAACAAGATAACCAAACCAACAAAACAGGGCTTAAGATTGTCGCTCAATGCGCATCAGGTACTTGTCATTAATTCTATGGATAAGCACTTATAAATAAAGAGCAGTTATTCCTCATCCCAGGCCACGTTCCTTTGTTAGGAGTCGTCGTACAGAGGATTGTTGTAGTTTCCCCAAGACCCATAATCGTGATCATCCAGAAGCCTTCCATAGGAGGAATGCCTGGTGAGAAGGAGAAGAGGGTTACGGTTATTTAGAGAAGTTGCCCATCCGTAGACAGCCTGGTGCTCTGCAGCCTGAACTGAGGAGGTTCACAGAGCCAACAAGAGGGAAGCCAGGATCTTCACTATGACAACCTCTTGGCGACAGACTCATCAACTGTGGAGGCCCCAGTCTATAAACACCCTATAAGTTACCAATGATCAGCTGGAAGCCCAAGCGACGCCTTTTGTTGAGATCAGCAGAGTCCTGTCTGTCTCTCCGTGCCCTCCAGTGCTGGAGGAGGAAGCCCCATTCCCTTGGCTATTTTATAAGAAGTAATGGGAAAGGGAAGGTTGCATTCCTGTCATTTTGACTTAGGTCCTGAATTTAATTTTCCCTGAAATAATAATGCCACAACCACAGCCACTGTTGCTCTCACCACCCCTCCTGATATTTACATATTGTTTTATTATCTACAAAATGCTTCTATGTTCTGTTTCTACTTGATCCTCAAAATAAAGCCATGAGGCAGATATTGTTTATCCTTGTTTCTCCAATGAGGAAATGGGGCTCAGAGACGTTGATTGACATGCTCAAGGTCACCCAACTGAGCTATGACTCAATCCCTCACCTCCTGGATCCAGTGCTCTGTGCTCAGTTTCTTAGAGTCTGATTAGCATCTTAGTTGAACTACGATATGGCTTTAACAGTCTTTGGTGGGGTATTCTGGGAACTTGTTCCACAATTAATATTATGTCTTTAATAAACTGAAGTTAGATTGTTCTCATTCCTTTGTTCAAAATCTTTGAGTGGCTCCTCCTCTCACACAGAGTAAAAGCCAGTCATTACATGGATTGCAAAGCTCTACAGGATCTGGCTCCTGTTACTTTTCTGAGCGCATCAGCTACTATTCCAGTCCCTCTCACTCCCTCTGTACCAACCACTCTGGCCTCCTTGCACTTTCCCTTCATACCTGGCACACTCTTGCCTCAGGGCTTTTACACTTATTGTTCCCGTAGCTTGCAACAATTGTCCTCCATGTCTCCACATAGCTCATCTCCCCATCTCCTTCAAGCCTATGCACAAATGTCACCTTCTCAGTGAGGCCTTCCTTAAGAACTCAATTTAAACTTGTGCCCCCTCTCCCCGAGCACTCCCTGATTAATTTTTCTCATAGAAGTCACAATCTTCTAACAGACTTATTTATTTTGTTTTCACCTCTCTCCCCTAACTAGATTGTAAGTATGGGTCATTTGCCAATTTTGTTTGTTCTTGGCTCTATCTCCAGCATCTAGAAGAATATCTAGCACCTAGTAAGTCCTCAATAAATAAAATAAATGTTGGTGGAAGAAAGAGTGACTAGAAAAAAATATATCATGAAAAGCCAGTCTGCTCACAAGATGAGAGCTTCCTGGAGAGGATTATGGTCATTTTAAGACCATAAGAACTAATGACAGGATTGGGAAAACTTCACAAATGAGCATATGGTGCTTCTGAGGTTCATGTTAATGTGTGAATTATTACACCTTGCCATCAGAAATCAGCTATGCTATATATAGTACAGATAAACATTCCCAGTTCTCCTAATTTTTGTCTCAGCTAGATATGAAAATTAAATGAAATGAAAATACAATCTGAGAGGCATGAAAAACATTTGCTGTCCTTATATCTGTTGCTAAAATAATTGTCGTCACTCTCTGAAGCTTATTTCTATCTGTCAGGTATTTGAAAAGAAGTGATCTGTTGAAAAAAACCAGACGCTTGATGTGCTGGTTTCAAAATTTAGCCTTCAAAATTCTGATTTCTGTCCTGAAGGCTGGCTTAGCTGACCCAGTCTATATGCCTAAAACCTTGAGGATATTCCACAATTATGTTTTGTTTTCTTTAAAGGTTCACATTCATTTCTGCAGGTATAAGAAGGCAAGAGATCACAAATAACACACCACTGATTTTCTGATTGACAGGAATGGGGAGGCCAGTTTTGGTAGACTGGGCCACTAGTCATTGCCAATAGTACCCCACATTTAAAATTTCTAATTCCAATCAAATTCTTTAATGGAATAATTGAGAAATGGAAGGTATAGAAAGCTATAGAAAGTAAAAATCTGGGGATTACAAAACTGGATCCGGGCCCAAATTTCAGTATGACTTAGTGTTGCAAGCCTGGCCAACGTTTACCTAATAAACATGTTCCTTTATTGACAGGGTATTCCTGCCTCAGCTTTGTATGGTAAGTTACTTTCTCACAGCATTTTTATATCTATCATATGATTTTATTCCCATAAGATGTCAGTAGGGCCAATAGATGTATGTCCTTGAATGTGTTTTTAACCTCTCGTTTCTTCAGCTATAAAATGGAGAAACTTAAAAAAAAACTTCATTAAGGTTATTGGGAGGATTAAATGAGGTAATATGTATAAAAGGCCAGGTACATAGTAATGCACAATAAGTGTTTGACAATGTTGCTTTTTAATTTTTATTATAATGAAACTTATACAAGCATATGACGAATCTGCAAGTAATTAAAAAAAAAAAAAAAGACATTCAGTATCAATGAGCCTTCCTCCCACAAGGAACTCCTGAAACTACTCCTCAGGCACAGTTATAAAACCAGCTTCTTATATTATTGTTATTTGAATTAAAAAAAAATTATTATCATGCTGGAGTGAGGTTGGAGGATTAAAAATCTTCTGGTCACCAGGTTTTACTGATAATGGTTATTTTAGGCAAGACTATTTGATCAGAGCTATACCTCAGTCTGCTGTATTAGAAGAGACATCTGCTATACAAACACTAGTAAAAAAAAAGAAAAAAATGAATCTTTCATTTTTCTTTGCCTTCTCATTCGAATGAACAGTGACTCGAGCAAATTACTGATAAATGAGGAAAGCAAAGCAAGAGATATAGATAAACCATATTTAGAGATGTACTGAACCCATAGAGCTTGTTTTAATATATTAATGAACCTAAACAAAAAACATAGGGCATGCTGGGATTCAAGCCAAGTTGGGATAAATTCTATCATATTATAGAAAGGGTAAGACACAAACACACACATACACATACATGGGGTAAAGGAGGGGAAAGAGAGAGATAGAGGTAGGGAGAGAATAATTAATGATCACTTTAAACTATCTAGGTCAAAACTTCTTAAAGCGCGTCATGTTTTAGATGGAAATGAGGGGGGAAGATTTTCAAACTGGTGTTTGTGGAACCTAAGAGGTGGAAAACTCCCATTCGGAAGATCAGGAAGGAGGGCCTCAAGGAATCTCGATGACTGTCTATGTGATTTAATGGTAGAGCTGTTATGAAAACTTAGGTCTCCCAGCTCTATTACACAACATTGCTTCATCTAATTTCAATCTGAATAGCAATCTGTACGAGTGACATCATTGTCAGGTGAAAGCAGTTTTGTTTACTCAATTTCTTAGGGAAGACTGGCATTCGTCCAATACAGCTCTATTTCTACTTGCTGTGCCTTGGCTCCCTTAGATGGTAAACCTCTTGGGGGCAGATTATGCCTTATGTTTCTTCTTATTTTCTGAACATCTAATATGCTGCTCTTAGTGCAATGGTTCTTTTATAAATGTTTGATGATAGCTGTGTACTCCAGTAGCACGTAAATAGTACACATGGAGTTTGTTTGGTTGTTGCCAGCAGAGAGTAGTATGTCTTGTGGCAATTAATTGTGGCAAAGTGAAAATATCTTATTAAAGAACACAAAGGATCAAAGCCACCATTTCAACCTTAAATATAGGAAGAGGAAAGAGAATTACAGCTAAATTCCTCCCATGTGACAGTGTGTCTTTAAGCACTCAGCACAGTGCTCATAGTCCCTTTTAATCAATGGCACTGTGCTTATCATCAATATTATTTTACTGTATTGCATGGTTTAGTTAGCTAAAAGCAGAACCTGCGTGGACAAAATAGGGAATAATTTATGTTGTCGTTGCCTCATTGCTTCCTTCTCAAGTGGTTTTGCTCTAATAGGAAGCAGCTCTCCCACTTCTCTTCTCAATTGGTGATGCATTGTTGATGACAACTGGTATATATAGTGGCAACACTGCTTTAGGCCTTCTCCACCGCTGTGAAGTGATACCTAGTTTAAGGTAACTGTAGCATTAATACTTAGTGGAACTCAATTGTCTTTGAAAATGAAGGAGATTTTACTTTTCTTGTGTTGAAACAAACATTTTAGAAAACACCTTCTCCTTTCTAAGTTTCAACCCCAGTTCCCCATTAAGGCTCCAACTTTATTACTTTTCCTCCCCAAACCCTCTCCTCTTTAGTTAAGTGAGCCTTTCCATTCATTTATTAGTGCTTATTAGGTGCAAAGAAGGAAGGATACAAAGATAAATAAGATATGGCTTAGTGCTGGGAAAACACAGCTGAACCCGTAGCTCATTAGTCATTATAATTAAGCCTTAGACACTTATCATCCATTAGCGAGGCTAGATTGGTGCAGCTGTCACTGTCTCCCTTGTTTCCGCTGGTGGCTTTCTTTCTCTGAATATCATTTCCCTGCCTGGATCTTTCCAGTTAACTATTCATTGAAAACTTACCATCCATCAGGCTCTATTCTGCTGTCCTAAGGGAGCTTATATTCTAGTGGGGACAGACACAAAAAATAAGACATGAAAAATAATATGTCAGGTGGTAATAAATGTAATAGAGGAAAATAAAGCAGGGAAGTTCTGGGAAGTGAGGAATTCCAAATGGGAGGTGGGGATTATAATTTTGAATACAGTGACCAGGGAAAGTCTCACTAAGATGACATTTGAGCAGACACATAAAAGAGATGCAGATGAGCCTCAAGTGGATGCCTGAGACAGACACTCTACAGACAGAGAGGACGCCAAGTGCAAATGCTCTGGGGCAGGAGCAGAGAACACATCTGTATGGTAGCTGCTGAATTATAATTTTTTAAAAATAAACTTTTGTATTGGAATGATTTTAGGTTAAGAGAAAGACTGCAAAGATCAATATACCCTTTACCCAGCTCCCCTTGTCGTTAACCTCTTAAATAACCATGGCACATTTTTTAAAACTAAGAAATTGACATTGTGAACTACAGCTTTGACGCTAAGAAAGCTGTGACCATCAGGGGTGATTTTAACCATTACCGTAGCAAATTAGTGGCAGAGTGAGTATCATAATTCAGGAATTCTATCTGTTCTATCTTCCTTTCATCAGAATCCCAATGATGGAAATGTTTCTAAATGTTCACTTTCCAAGTGCTCTTTGCATAGTCTGAGTTTCCTTTAAAAAACAGTGACTTTCAAACTTATCTTAAATACCTACCTCTACTTTTAAGGGGCAGATAAAGTTTCTTGTTTACTTTACTTTTAAGTTATCTGCCAGATATCATACTTGCAGACACTCATCACAGAACAGGCTTGCACACTGGAACACTTCCCTATTTGTAAACAGGTTCAGAGTCACGAGGTTACCAGTGCAAGTGTAATGTTTAACAGATCCCCGTGGCTTCCCCTTCTCTAAACCTAGTTTCTCCTGATTTGGAGGAAATGAATACTGCTTCTGCACCCTAAACTTGCCTACCTAGAATCTTTCACTCAGGCAAGAAATATTTATAAAGCAACTATTATATGCCAGGTACTGCTCAGGGCTTTACATCTTTCTGGTGGAGGAGACTTGGCAGAGAACAAGACGATTCCAGTCCAGGGAAGTGAGTGGTACGAAGGGTGTGTGTGCAGCAAGGAACTCGCCATGGAGAGGGTGGGGAGGGGACTTCCCAGAGGGGCTCTCTTTTGGGTTGGACAACTTGGAATCAGTCAGATAAAAAAGAGGTGAACCAAATACCTCCGACAGAGGGATCACTGTGTTCAAAGTAACAGAGGCCTGAAACAGCAGGGCAATCTACCTGAGAAACTCTAGAGCAAGGTATTTGGAGTGTTAGGAGATGAGAGCAGAGCAGGGTTACTCAGGTGTTTGCTCTTGGACCAGCAGTGTTGGTATCACCTGTGAGCTGGTGAGAAATGCCGATGCACGGGCCCCATCCCGACCTACTGAAGCAGATCTGATGAGGATGAGACCTAGGAAACTGTATTTTTAATAAGCTCTCCCATTGATTCCCATACACATTAAAGGTTGAGGACCAGTGAGGTAGACCTGCAGAATGCCAAAAGCTGATCTAAAAAAGTCAACCTGTAGATCACAAATTCTAGAAGATCTTAGCCTTTATGGCTGGCTGGGCCTACTCTTTAAACCTAACAAAAACCAGAAGGAATCTAGTTCTATAAAATATAATCACTAGAAGACTTAAAGCAAAACATGTGACTTCTAACAAGATGCCTTCAGACCCAGGCCCTGTAGTGTCTATAAATCAATATCACATTTATTTTTGTGAAGGGAACAGCCGTGTTGTCTGTCTGGGTTACTAGCACACCTAATTATAGCAGCATCCATGTTACTGGTGATTGCAGATACGGTCTCCTGCACAGGAGATTATCTCGTGGCTGAATGGTTTTGAGCCAATTTAAACAAAACAAAACTGACTTACCTCATTCTTCAATCACAACTAATTAAAGACACCTTTCTGCAAGAGGCAGGCAAGGCTTTGCTTTCTTTTAAAGTTTCACATAAGCCCTGGAATAAATACTGCTCAGAGATCGTTTCTCTTTATGAACATATAACATGGATGCAACTTCACAGGCCTTTTGAAAAAGCACAATTGAAACTGCGCAAATGGAACATTAGAAAACTGAGCTGCAGTGCCATCTTTCTCCTTCTAGGATTCCCCTCTCCTTTGAATCTTTGATGCCTACTGGATGGGACTTTTTGCAGCCACCGTTTTTCTGAGTACCTAAGAAGTAAGCATCATTTTAATAAGAATGGTTACAATAATAGCAGTAGTTAATGCTTCCATCGCCCTCCTCTAGCACCTGTCACTGAAGGTTTATCTGTATCATACTTAATCCTCATAACAATCCTGAGTTAGGTATTAGTATAGTCCCATTTTACAAACGGAGAAACTATGCACAGAATGATTAATAAACTTGTTCCAGAGTACATGTCCTTAACCAGTATGCAGTCTATTTCCTCCACATACTCTCCACTCATTACATCAGTTTCAAAATGAACTGGAAAGATAGGTATGATTAGCTCTATTTTTGCAGGTAAAGAAATTAAAGACCGGGGTGATTGTAATTTGCCCGAGGCCACCTAAATAGTAAGTGGAACTTGACCACAAAGCCCATGTTCCTCCTTCCACACCACACTGCTGCTGGCTAAAATGGGGGACCCACCGATAATAGAGGAGAACCCAGGGCAATTCATTTCTAGAAGCAACATCAAAAGTGGCTTAGATCTCAGAAAGATATGGTTCTCCAGGCAGGGGACACTGTGATAAAACTAGGGGTCATGGTCCCCAAAGAATAGGAGTGTTAAAAACAGATGCCTAATGTTTACCAATGCCTTCGGAGGGAATTAGAGCTTGGGAAGAAAGTGAAACTACTGAGCTACTGTTAGCAGAGCTTACAAATCATGCCCTTTTTCTGGTTGCAAGGCTGTGCTTTTTAAGTGGACCTTTCTTTTACGTTAGTAGGGATGTAGCCCAGGGTTTCAGGCCAGATGCTAATGGCTCTCTCATGGCCTGTGATTTCAGTCAGCTGCTACTCTAGCCAAGTGAGCTACAGGACCACAGACAACAGACTTCTTGTTATGTCATTGTTCTCAGAAATCTGGGATGACAGGAATGAAATAAATTTCCATCCAAGGCAAAACTCAGCCTTAAGTACACACACACACACACACACACACACACACACACACACACACACACACACAATTGTCAATTGAGCCAAACGTATTTGATGAATGATTAGTGGGACTTTCCAAGAATCTGGCAAAATAACACTTGAAGGGGTTTAGCACAGCTTTAAGATTCATGAAAATTATGAACCTACTTGTTATCATTTTGCCAAAATAACAGCAGCAGAGTGGGGTTTTCCTTAGGGGGTTTCTAAACAGGGATTTGGTCACTTTATGCATCCTTAAGTTTGTAGTGCCAAAGATAAATAGTAGCCTTATATCTGTACCACTGGGGGCCTTTCTACATTTTAGAGGGAGGATATATATGGGAGGGAGAAACTATGACCCGTTCAATTTAATCACTCATCGAATTTATACAATGTTGAGAATGCCTGAAGAAAATATGCTTTACATTTTTAAAATAAAATATTATTTCATTTTAATCAGCACTTATTAGAATCAATTTTAATAGCCTACTAATAAAATTTTCCAAGCACAGTAAGTTCTGTGATGGCAGGACTGTGTCTCATTACTGATGTGAACCCCACGCTTAGAAGAGTACCTGGCACACGGCTAACACTCACTATCATTAAGCAACTGTCCTACTGTTGGGGTCACTTCCAGTTGACCACTTTGATAATATGATGATGACAATGATGATGATGATTATGATGGCAGGGATATGTACTTGCGAAGCAGTGTCTATTAATCTCCTAGCAATGCTACTGAGTAGTTAAAATTTTCGCCCTTATTTTACAAGGGAGGGAAGTGAGGGTTAGTGAAGCTGCGTCACATGCTCGGGTCACACTAGCACCTGCTACAAAGTGGTAGAGCTGGGATTCGAACTGAGGTCTCTCTGCTGTGGAGTCTGAACTATTAATCACTGTTCTAGACTGCCTGTCTATAGTCAATGGCAGGTTCGAGATGGTAAATGTGAATTCTTGTCTGAAATCAAGAGGGAGAATCCTTAGGTTTTTCGACATTATTTTTGGCGAGTGTGTGGCAAGAAGAAAGAATTTCTATTTCTTCCTTCTTTCCAGTGGAGGTAACATTTTTGGTGACACAGCCCTTCCGAAACTCACCACTGGTGAGTCCAAAATGACTCTAAGTTAATCCGTAAATCCCTTTTTTGGCGGGGGGGCCCAATGCAAAGAAAAATTTCGTTACAAAGTGCGAATGAGGTTCCAAGACTAGTTTGTAAAAGCCAATTTAACTCATAATAAAAATACAATATATCTGCAGTGATAAACTAGTAATTAAACCAATGAAAAAGAGTGCCATTCAGTAAGATATAATTCATAAAATTAAGTTTGCTGCTCAAGGAAATATAGACTTAACGAAGAGATTTTTTTAAAATAGGAAGGAGACCTAATGATGCTTTTATAAAGGCTTTTAAACACAGGTAGCACTGGCCCTTTAATTCCAATTTCTCTTCAAAACCTGTTTTTCCTATTCTTTGAACCTTAGATGCAGGTGATATTGCAGGGCATTCTTATACTTGACACCGACATTAGATTGATTTGGTGCACATTTAGAACAAAAGATGGAGGGAGATAAAAGGGAGGGAGGAAGGAAAAGTTCCCTAGTGGGCGTTGGAGTGGGCTGGGGTGACTAGAGGAGATGAAAGAGGGTGAGGAGAGAGGGCAGCAAAGGGGATGTGTGCATAAAGATGAGAAACTAAATACACGAGCTACACCTGGGGAACGAGGACAGGAGGGAAGGACAGGGTGTGCACACCCTCTTGAGGAAGAAGAACAGCTATGGGGAAGAGAAGTCAGGAGCGTACGTGTGTGACTGCGTAGCCTTATGCCCTGTTGTTCACTCATTCGATTTATCGAGCATCTTTGTTGTGCTCACAGATAAAGTCTGGGCTCTCATGGAACTTACATATTTGTCAGGAAAAGGAACATAAACAAACAAATATATATATAAAATAGACAGGTAACAGGCAGGATAAAAGTAAGAAAATAAATAATGGGCATCAAACTGGAAGGCAAGTCTTCTGGAGGATGTGATGTGAAAGCCATATATGAGGAAGAGTTAGAAGCAAAGCATTTCAGGGAGAGGGACCAAGAAGAGCCAAGGGCCTGGAGAGAAAAAGAGCCTGGTGTATTCTAAAAATCGGCTAGAAAACCTGCATGACTGCAGCCCAGTAGTTAAGAAAGAGAGACAGATGTGATGAGAGAGAAGAGGTAGGCAGGGATGGGTCCATGAATGAGCTTGGAAGGAGTTAGGATTCGATTCTAAGTGCCTGGGGAAGCCACTGGGGGCTTTTAAGGGAGGGAGTGAGGGGGTCAGAGGAGCTTCCGTAAAGGGCTCCTGCTGTCGGGAGGCAAACGTGTTAGAGGTCAGGGAGTGGCTGTGCTCATCATGGCAGCACATGTCCTTCTGCCTCTTTTTATGTGAACTGCACAGACTGGCAAATAAGACTGTCACTTGCCATTTGGTATTTTACAGCCGGAAGGACATTCAGTGTGAGTAATGTGATTTTGAGACTGGGATTTCACAGAGCGGTAGACAAAAGTGGAAGCTCACAGAGTACTGCAACTTTCTATTTGGCTAAAATAAAAAGAAGTGAAAACTCAGCTACCATCTGTGATCACCTTCATTTCATAACAAAAGATATTTTAAAACCAAAGCTATAAGGACATAATCTCGGGGTGGGGGGACCAATTTTATAGAAAACGCTGCACTTTCCTCATATTTTCAACAGTTTGCTCTAGTGCCAGAGAGAATGTCCTTACAGGCTGGTACACATCCACACATCAGTGTTCAGAACTTCAGTATTTAGGGACCATCAAACCCACCCTCTCTCCCATTTCACAGATGAGACAGCTTGAAGGTCAGGAGTCGTGGCTCCCTCAGGGTGATGGGGTGAATTAAAGGCAGAGAGCCAGGGCCTCAGTCTCTGGACTCCATTACATAATCATGCTGTGTATTTCAGCTTATTTATTCTGCTTTGCCAAGGTTCAGGTACTGTACCATCTATTCTCGTCCAGTGTGGAGGACACTGGCCATTTTCACTTCTCTGCCAATATTTCTGAGAGCTGAGATACTTATTAAGAAATAAGCACTCAGCAAAACAGCTCTCAGCCTGGAACCCAACAAAATGGAATTCTTTTTTTCATAAAGAAGAGTAAGGTGCCTCTCACCTGATCTTCAGATACGCTGCAACTCCAAACACCAGCACCACCACGGCAACGACGGCCACTGTAATGGCAGCGATGCTGCCTGTGAAGGAGGAAAGGCAAAGGAGAGAAGATGAGGGAGTGTATTCATTCCAGATCCTTCTGAAGTCAGAGCTAGAACAAAACTCAGGGTCTTAATTCTTTTTACCAAAATGCTCTTTTCACGCTAAATGAAGTTCAGTAAATGGCCAGTATTTATTAAGTCTGTTTGGCTGGCCAGGAGATCAGAGAACAGTCTACAATAATATTTGATTATTTTTAAATAATAACACCAAGCTATTTCTGCTGCTGCTGTTTGCTGGAGTAAGGGATTTAAAATCTCCCAATTTTATTTTCTTATTTTATAAGCTCTGGCTCCTCTTCTCACCATTTGCAAAATATTGGGAGACTCAGGATGTTTTATTCAAGGGTTACTCCAAAGTAATGTGGTTGGTTTTCAAATAAACTAGAATCATATAGCTATATAAGCACTGTCCACTTCAAAAGAACCATTTTGGTAGGAGATGCTCTAATTTTAATGATGCCATCAAATCAAAGCATTTTTAAAATTCCTTATTGGGAACTGTGTCCAGTTTTCATTCTTGAAAGGTAAATTTGATTTTGTAGAGAATAAAATCAAGTCTGGTATAAAAATAAGGTCAAGTCTAGTAGGTAACAGTAGTTTTTATTTGTAGAATTAACCCAGTGCAATTATAAAGTAATGTGAATATTTTATTGTATAGTTTGAAATCTGGTTCTAAAGGCAACTACTAATGGGCAGTTAAAAAAAAACCCAAAAAACCCTTTGAGCATGTAGCCATCTAAGAATAACCTATTGCTTCCAAAGATTACTACTTTGAAGCACAACAGTATTTTTGTGCGAGCTTTGGACTAATGTATATACTTCAGTTTTATTTCACCTTAGAAATGCCAAGAATCAATTAGGGTCTTGTCCCCTATAGTTAAAGTGGCTTTTTGGCACTAATGCTGATGTTAGGGACCCCGTTTATTCTTTCAGGCCACAGAGAAATTATTTACTACTTCAACAAATAAACCAGACTGTGAAACACACTGGAAGGAGCATCAGTGGTCTGGAGTCCAAATGTATGGATTCAAGTGTGGTTCCACCATGATCAGCTATGTGACCATGAGCTATTTACTTAGCCATGTCCACTTGTGTACCACTCACCTGCAGTAACGAAAGAAGAGCTGCTCTGCTCTCTCTCGCAATTTTTGGAGGATTAAATGCGATGCCATGTGCATTAAGCTAAAGTCCTCTCCAAATGTACCACCCTGGACTGGAGCCCGTCTCTTATAGACTATGTCTCAAAGGTGATGAATCTGTCCCACATTTTTGGAGATTTATCGTTTGTAGATTATTTTACTATTCCTCTTTTTATTTTTCTCGTCTCTTATGAATGGCTTTTGTATACTGTTCTTGTCATTAGCCCTTCCACCAAAGGAATTAGAGTAGAGCTAAGAAGCAAATCAGTCTACTAATTAACTCTTTAGTAACTCCTCAGAAGTTTTGGGTGAGAGAAGGCTATGTCAGTGATCCATGCCCCAACTGGTTATAATTTCTAAAAGAAAGCAAGTAGGTTCATTGCTTACATAGAGATTAAGATAATAGCTTAATGTGTCCGATTGACCACTTCAGAGCTTCTACACTTCTGGACACTCACACGCCCGTCTCCTCACTCCTAGAATCCTTTAGAGTATGATCGGTACATTTCTTTTCTCTTTTTTATTATTGTAAAGATAGAATTATGACACTAAATGCTCAAATGTGCAGACCAGATCAAACAGAAAAAGTTTCAGGTCAGTTCCCATTACGAAAAGGCTCCACTCCTACTTTGAAAGGCCGCACTTAGCTTCTTGGCCTCCAAACTGTGCTGAAATTAGAACAATTCAAAGTTCAATGAAGCCTCTTAACAGCTCTGTTAGGAGCTTGTGAAACAAGGATTATTATTGCAAGGTAAAGTGATGAGAGTATTTCAAGATTCAAAAAGATACAGTGATTGCAATTAGGAGCAATTTTTAAAACTGACCTTTTAATTTAATCCCCTACCCTTTTAAGAGTTGGAGAAAAGAAAGAATATAGTTGATTTCCTTGTAAGACCCTTCTCTCTTGCTCCAGGGATAGTTTAATATAGGAAATTGTAGGTTTGACCTTTTTCAAAGTTTCTTCCCTAACTCCGAGCAGTTGGATCTCCTTCAGCTTTCTGCGATGTACTGAATTTATTTATATACCACCTCTTTCTAAAGATAAATCGGGCAGTTCCCCAACTCGAGTGCTGCTTTTTTTTTTTTTTAAACAGGTGATAGAGTGACCTGCTTCTCCTCTATGTGACCGGTGGCTGTCTAGTCTCAGTGTTAACAACAGTCTTCAAATGGGGCTCTTTAAGGCCACCTTTTCTTGTTCACAGAGGATAGCCCATGCAAGCAGAGCTAGAATTAACAGGTGCTTTTCTACTTGATGGGCTCTTGAGGGCAGCTAGGCAAAGGGGCCCTTCTGAGGGCTTGATATTGCCCAATATGAGGCTAATGCATGGCAGGTAAAATATATTGAAATTGCACTATGGACCGTTTTGTTAACTATTCTGCCACACATCAGCTCTCCTGAGGGGCTAGGGGCCTGATAAAGGTCTTCTAGTTCCAGAAGACCCTGGCTCCCCTGGCTGGCAGCCTTAATGTGTCCGATTGACCACTTCAGAGCTTCTACACTTCTGGACACTCACACGCCCGTCTCCTCACTCCTAGAATCCTTTAGAGTATGATCGGTACATTTCTTTTCTCTTTTTTATTATTGTAAAGATAGAATTATGACACTAAATGCTCAAATGTGCAGACCAGATCAAACAGAAAAAGTTTCAGGTCAGTTCCCATTACGAAAAGGCTCCACTCCTACTTTGAAAGGCCGCACTTAGCTTCTTGGCCTCCAAACTGTGCTGAAATTAGAACAATTCAAAGTTCAATGAAGCCTCTTAACAGCTCTGTTAGGAGCTTGTGAAACAAGGATTATTATTGCAAGGTAAAGTGATGAGAGTATTTCAAGATTCAAAAAGATACAGTGATTGCAATTAGGAGCAATTTTTAAAACTGACCTTTTAATTTAATCCCCTACCCTTTTAAGAGTTGGAGAAAAGAAAGAATATAGTTGATTTCCTTGTAAGACCCTTCTCTCTTGCCCCAGGGATAGTTTAATATAGGAAATTGTAGGTTTGACCTTTTTCAAAGTTTCTTCCCTAACTCTGAGCAGTTGGATCTCCTTCAGCTTTCTGCGATGTACTGAATTTATTTATATACCACCTCTTTCTAAAGATAAATCGGGCAGTTCCCCAACTCGAGTGCTGCTTTTTTTTTTTTTTTAAACAGGTGATAGAGTGACCTGCTTCTCCTCTATGTGACCGGTGGCTGTCTAGTCTCAGTGTTAACAACAGTCTTCAAATGGGGCTCTTTAAGGCCACCTTTTCTTGTTCACAGAGGATAGCCCATGCAAGCAGAGCTAGAATTAACAGGTGCTTTTCTACTTGATGGGCTCTTGAGGGCAGCTAGGCAAAGGAGCCCTTCTGAGGGCTTGATATTGCCCAATATGAGGCTAATGCATGGCAGGTAAAATATATTGAAATTGCACTATGGACCGTTTTGTTAACTATTCTGCCACACATCAGCTCTCCTGAGGGGCTAGGGGCCTGATAAAGGTCTTCTAGTTCCAGAAGACCCTGGCTCCCATGGCTGGCGACCTTTATCAGGCCCCTAGCCTACAACATCTTATGTCCTGAGCTCCCTGTCACCTCTATAGCAGCTGCTCCCTTTAGAAGCAGCCAGGACCTTCACTCTGGGAAGTTCCACACCTCAGGGCATTGCAGTTTGAACATATGAAGGGTAGCTGAGCCAACATTAGCACAACTTTATATGGTAACTGAAAAAGGCTTGATTTCCTCCTTGTGAAAACAAATGTCATTTCCCCCTGAGTTCTATTTAAACTAAACTGGAACTCCCCTTCTCCTCCTCCTCTTTCTTTTTACAAGGTGGGGCAGAGAGAGAGAACATGAGGAACATGTGGCTTTGCCGTATGAGGAAGATGTGGACGCTTGGTGGGTAGCGCACTGGGAATGGAGGTGGCAGGGTGGCTGGCACCACAGTCCTTCCTCGTTAGGATCTGGAGTTATACACTGGGTGTGACTCACACTGTAAAGCCCTGCAGCCAAAAGAAATTAAAAGAGAATTGGAGGAAACTTATCTGCATATTTTATAAACCAAGATCCAAGAATATTCTACCCTGGTTCTGCCTGACCAGAGGGCTGTTGAAGATCCATGAGCCAAGGCCTCCTTGAATTCTGGGCTTCTCTGAAGGTTGGGCTTTCTCAGGGTGCCATTTTGTCACATTCACAACAACCCAGAACAACAACAACAAGAAAAAACAGGCTGAAGAATAACCTATTCTACATTTGCAGGTGGTTACTTTGGACTGGCACTGCGCCAAGAACTTTATAGTTATCATCTGACTTCATTCTCTATTACAATGAATTATTTTCATTTTATGGATGAGAACGTTAAGGCTCAGAGAGATTAAGAACTTAATTCAAGTTTTACAATCTGGTAAATGATTAAGCTAACATTTGAACCCAGGGTTCGCATTTTTAATCATTGGTATACTGTTTACTTCCCTGGCCCTTTTCTCAGCTTGGCCAACTCCTACTCTTTCTTCATGACAACCAAATATCAACCTTTCTGAGAAGCTTTCCCGACACCTGCAAGCAAATTACAGTGTTGTTGTGTGTCAGCTCTTTGCGTCTGTTCTTTCAAACACTTTGTGTTGTGTTTATGAGCTTCCCCAGGCAGAGTCAGTTCATATTCATCTTGCATCTCTTTCCCCTTCCTCCTGCACTCTTAGTACCAGCCACAGTCTTAGCCCATAGTGGGTACTTAACTCATTTGTTTAATGTCAAGTGAATAAATGGAATACTGGCAGAAAAAAAAAGGTAAGTGGCAGTTTGAGCTCAATCACTGTGCTAAGGAAGTTCCCAAGCAGGAGGCTCCTGTCCATCTTGGAATCCCCTGCTCCAGGTCTTACCTGAGTATTTACTCCCAAGACTCTACAGCTATAGTCCACCCACCACGGCTTGCAAGTCCCCGTGGACTACAGAGGTGCAGGGGAGTTACTTTAGGAGTAACTGTCTGCATAAAATCAGAAAATATCCTTGAAGTAGCCAGAGCAAACTCCCAGAAGGCCGTGACCTGGTCAGACCTGGTCAGACTAACCAAGGAGGTCATTACTTGACCCGCTGTGACTCTGTCCTGTGCCCTGTGCTGTCCTGGAATAAACTATGGCGTCATTTTACGGGGTCTTTCTCCCCACTTCTGCCTCTCACAGCGCAGACAAACTCCCTCTCTTTATCGCTCTCCTACTCATGCTCCAGACACAGGGAGTCTTCCACATTCAGAAGGGGCTCTGCTGCTTTCCTAAAGATGCCCTCCTGTCTTCCTGGGCTTAGCCTGGGCTTAGTAATATCCCCAAACGTCCCGTGTTCCTCTGGGACTCTTCTCATTGAGGCATTTTCTTTTTTCTTCACTTTAAACTTCCTCTACCCTCTTTGGCAAGATCATGTGCAAAATGACAATAGTAGGGTGCGATGGGGTGAACCTGAACAAGCTCGAAAGAAAGAGCCTTCCTACGCTATTCCAAAAGTTGTTATTGTTCTGAGAGAGCTGTGGCTGGAAGATGTGGGAAGTTTCCAGGGGCGACAAAAAGGTGTCTTGCTCCCATCTGTAGATGACTCCTGAATTACATCCTCCTTGGAATTTCAAGAGTCAGCTTATTTAGAATGCACGTGTAAGTACTTTGACCAAGTTCCTGATTATGGGTGTGCATACCTGATCTATTTTAAGTCTTTAACAACCCTCTTGCCTGTTTTTCAATATTCTTCCTCTTTTTTTCCCCTTCCTGGTCCAGAGAGTAGGTGAGAAATGGAGACTAGAAGCAGATGGCCACTTCAGAGTGTGTGGCAGCTCTTTCAGTCAAGGTCACCAAGAGGAAAGGAACATTTTGTCTCAAAGGAATTCTTTCTCTTTAAAAGCATGTGTTTGTGCATGTGCTGGAGGAGGGAAGTGGTGACTGGTAAGGAAAGAGGCTCAACGATTAGACCTTTGTGTGTGCCTGAATCTCTCTTCGCTACACTAGGAACAGGCTCTTCCATCTTTACAGCAATAGTCTCACGTCACAACTCCTTCCTGCATACGATGATAATAGTAGCAATAAATAACAATAAAAATAATAGCAATGGACTCTTTTTTGTTACTTACTCTGTGCCAGAAGCTGTTCTATGAACTTCAATTATTTTAACTTTTGTGATTCTCTAGAGAACTCTGTAAGGTCGGTACTGTTGGTATCTCCATTTTACAGATGAGGAAACTGAGGCACAGAGAAACTGAAGACCACGCGGTTGGTAATGAGAAGAACTGGGACACGAGGGCAGGCTCCAGCACCCATGCTGTTACCCACGAGGCTCTCCTGCCACCCTCTAGTGATAGATCTGTGTCTGCTTGTGGATAAAAACTGCTGCTCTGGTATGTCTCGCCTGCTTTCTGTTGGCTGTCCAGGAATCAGGCCTAATTTGAGGCTTAGTGGTGGTTTGGGTCCTCTAGCAGGTACTGGTGAAGGTGAGTCAAAACTCAATAATTCAGACTAACTGGAGGAGGACTAGTTAGAAGCAGACAACCATCACAGAACAGCGACCGAAGAAGGTCCATGTTATTGGCTTCTAGCATGTGTTGTGGTCCAAAATAACCGCCAAGAGTGCTGCCAAAAGCTGTACCTTGCACTATATTAAATAACACAGGGTGTGCTTTTTTTACTCTGCGTTGTTTGTGCTTGCACATGTGTGTATGTTGTGATATAGGGGAGAAAAAGGAAAAAGAAAATCTCAGTTTCCTAGATGGATCCTAGTTTTACCAGTTTTGAAGGTCATTTGACTTCTGGCCTTGAATTCTGCTCGAATTTCACTTCTGTTTTCCTCTCACGCTACATCACCCCAGGGGAAGCTAAGCTTATTTCCCTCTAACCCTGAATCGATGCCACAAGCTTCTCCTGAATGGGCTCCACAGGCTCCCTGTGAGCTAGGACAACACAGGGTATAGAGAAGCGACAGGCCAGGGTGCTGAGGTTTCACCACCCAACCTCAGAGACAAGCGTCAGGCCCTGGGAATCATACAGGGGAGGGCGGAACTGGATGGACAGACAGGCAGGTAGGCCAGGTGAGAGATGGGTAGTGGGTGGTAACAAACTATATTTCTGCTTTTAACTGGGGGGAGGGTATGTCTACAAAAGCTGGAGTAGACTTAGAAGAGGTGGGAATGAAGCTATTCTCTGAAGGATGGGCTGGACTTGAACAGACAACAATGAAGGTTTGAGGCAGGAACCAGCTAGATGGAGCACAGATACCTAACATTTCCGGGCTTGAAGGGTTAGCACTGAGCTTGGAGGCAGAGCACCTCAGCTGGTGTCCTTATCTAAAAAATGGGATAATCTTGGTCTTCTCCACTTCATAGGGCTGTGGGGAGGGTCCAGTGAGATGAAGTGCTTTGCAAATTTGTACAGATGAAGGGGACTGCTGGGATCTTTGCACAGTCCAGCCCCTTCGCTGTATGGATTAGGAGACTGTGATACTGAGGAAGGAATTCAGAGTGACTTACCCAAGATCGCACAGTTTACGAAGGGGACAAAACTAAAGCCACCATCCACATTAGAGGGTGCAATGGAAAACAATAGGGACCATGAAGTGGTTGGACACTCAGGACCAAATCATGGAGAATTCTGAAAGTCAGTCTCGGTGTTCGGGCTTGATAGCGTGGGGACTGGGGATCATGTTTTGGGCAGAGGGATAATTCGCAAGGAGCTTGTGAAGTCCAGTCTTTTTTTTAAAAATCATCCCAATGATGTCTGCTCAGTTTGAGCTTCTTTTTCTAGATGTTTTCCCTTTTACTTTGTATGATAGAATTTAGTTTACTTATTCTGGTATGTAACTAACCCTGACATATGTTGCTGTGGGTAGTTATAAATATACATACAAGATAAAAATGTATGAAATACACTATTATACCACGGTTTTATGTGAACATGTTCTGCCTGCCTGCTAGACTGAAAGTCCTTTAAAGCCAGGGATATTATGTACACTTCTTTATTTGTCTAGGCACAAATAATAAATCCATAAAATAACTGGTTTCTTCAGAAAGTATAGCTATTTTTTAAAACTTTTTTTAGTAAAGACCAAAAATAAAACTCCTTTATAAGGCATACAGCTTGCATGCAAATATGCTACAGAAATGTTTTTAATTAACACAACCTAAGTTTGTCTCGGTTAACTGGTCCTTCTCTCCACTGCCCCATCTCGCCGAATCTTTGAATCATTAAAGTACTGCTTAGTCATTTCTTCACACAGAATGACAGAGGTAAACTTTATCAAAATTAATGAAATATTACCACAACCAGAATTTTTTACTTCATGTTTATACTTTTACCTAAAAGCTAGTCAGTGGTCTGACTTGGTCGGTGAGCAGACTTGGAATTCAAACTTTGGAGCAGGGTCCCTAATATTTATACTTTCCATTTCCTGCAATCAGGAGCCCTGGTTTAGGAACTGGCTTTACTTTTAGAGCATTTTATTGATATAGGTAGCGTATGGTTAAGAATGGATACAGAAATATAAATCTTTGTGGAGATAATAAAAAATTTGCACTTGCCCAAGCAAATGTGTGTGTTTTCTCCCCATGTTTCTCTTTCATGCGGGCACATCAGCTGTATTTTCAGGACACAGGCGGCTCAGGTTTGCAATTAACGCAACCCAGGGCACTTAGCCAGCATAATCTCTAGTTACCACAATTTTAAAGTTTCTTCACTTCGCTTAAAATCACAGTCTTTCTGAACACAAATGAGGCTTCTTTCCCACCTGGAATTTATTATAACTACCTGTTTAGATCACCTACTCCCAGCTCTCCTTTGACACCTGTAATGTATGAACTAGACTGGATTTCTAAGAATAGCGAAGGGTGTGCCTCATTCCCTTTCCCATAGTTATAGGACAAGCCAATGACCGCACAGCAGCCCAAGGTCAATGTCAGGGAGGATTCCTCTCTTTCAGCTGGCCAAAGGGCACTGCCCAGACTAACAGGAGCCTGCAGGGAATGAGAATTCCTTCCGAAACATGGGTGATCCCTCCATCTGAATGCTATTAACAGACTCTCCTAAAAGACTGCTCTGAATTCAGGCCAGGCTTAACAACAGTTCTCAGGGGACATCTGTAGTAGTGTACCAAGAACAGTAATAGAAGCTTTAGGAAAAACAATCCTGGTCATAAAAATCATTGAAGCCATCATTATTTCTGGCCACTCTGTCCCTGGCACCAAGCTAGGCAGAGCTGGGTAGGTATCTCCATTTTGGAGTTTAGGAAATAAAGCAGTTAACAAAAATCTGCTCACCTGGTTAGTGGGCAGAAACAGGATTCAACCATTGAGGTTGGATTCCCCAAACCTATGCTTTTCCACTTTTTGTGATGAAACGATCTGACATGGAGACTGGCTTTATAAACACTCTAGCTGAAGAATTTTGGGCAAGTCACCTTAAGCTTCCCCTCTTCCATGGCCTCATTCGTGTCTCCATCTCTACCTATAAACAGGGATTCACTCAGTCATTCACACAGCTGATGTTTATCCTGTGTGCTGAACTTCAATAAAACACCCACTTCCTCTCAGAGTGCTTTTATAAATTAAATAGTGTATTTAAAATGCTTTGTCCATCATGAATGCAATACAAAGGTTGCACTTAAGCTCCAAGCACCTCTTACCCATAAAAACTCTGAAGCCAGGAAGGAACCTTGAATCCAGAGGAAATCTGAGCCAACGTAGGTATTAGACATGAGTGAGGATCTCAAGTCCAAGTTTTGCTTCCAGCAAGATCATGACCGATGGAAGAATGTAATTTATCGTCGAAAAGAAATTCTAAGAAGGCTCATTGAATTTAACCTCTTTGTTTTGCAGATAAAATAAAAGTCTATAGAAATTAAGAGATTTGGATGAGAGAAGAGTCCATTAGTGACAGAACTGGGACTAGAACTCAGAACTTTTGATGCTTGGTTCACATTCTTTTAAATTCTCTACCTCTTGGTCTCATCTCAAGTTAAAGCCTTAAAGTGCTTGTAGCTGAGGCACTAAATAAGGATAAGACTTCAGGGCAATGTTTCCAAAATTCGATTATCTCCATACCACTCTCATATTTTTTGCTATGTCCACACCATTTATACTATTATTTTCATAATATTTGTGTTTAAATTGAATTATTTTTCTTCAGATACTACTTATTGCCTTACCCTAAGCAATAACAGCTATGGAATCATAAATACAATGTGCTACTTTATTCTTTTTTCGAATTCACATTAAAACAAAAAACACGGTTTTTATTAGAATAAAAATGTTCATCACCTTGCATACTACTCATGTCAGAACTTAAGCCACACTTTTGAGAACACTGCTCCCAGGAATACCAGATTCACAATGGGGCTCGGGGAAGAAAGCTGGGCTGAGGGTAAATGAGTTGCCCGTGGAGCCCTTGGAAGAGACCAGGAAGAACAGAGGGCAGTAGTCAGAGCCAGAAGCGCATTGTCAACACCTACTATTGCGTTAAAGAATGTGGTGGCAGCTTCGTGAATACTGCTTCTTGGAAGAGGCCAAACCTGGAGGAAAAGTGGTACAGGAGAGAAAACTGTCCTGACTTGGTCATTCCCAGGAGAGGCAGTGCAGACATGAGCATCAACTTCACTTCTAGATCCATGATGTTAAGCCCTCCTGTCTGTCCCTTCACATGCTCCTTGTCAGTTTCTACCTTTGTCCCGTCTGTCCTGTAGGGCAGATTCACAGTGCTTGGCATTATAAGCCTATCATAATTATTTTAAAATTATTTTATGTAATGAATACATTTCAACCCGGGCTGAATTATAACTTCTACTGCTAAGAGCAGCATACCTTGACATGGGTGGGAATCTCAGCTATCTATCAGCCCCATTCCAGATGTCCTGGGGATGGGGAAGATGGCAGGCTTGGAGAGATTTCCAGAGAATAATAGGAAAAAGAAACCCCAAAAGAAAAGAGAATTCCCTTTACTATTTGTTCTGGATGAAGAGAACTCTTCTGCTCTTCTGAGAATTCTGTTCTGCAGTGCACACAGGTCAGCTATGTTATGTTAGGTCATCTAATTCCTCGATAGGAAAACATAGATATTTCCATTCAAGAGTCAAATCAGAAAGAGAAAAATAAATCCCCACATCTCTCTGCTATTTAAGTATCCTTAATGCAATTAGCATTGAAATTATTTAAAAAAAAAAAAAACCCTGGAGTTTTTCCAGTTTGGGACAACTGGCTGCGTGGCAGTGGGCAGGAGAAGGTATGTGTAGGCTGAGAAGGCTGCTTTTTGCAGCCTCTGGCTTTCAACATTAAGGGCCAAGTTGGGCATCTCAACTCCAAACTCATCTCTTGGTGGATGACACATAGAAGGGTGAATGATATATGGCAGGAAGCACGCCACTATCTTGTTCAAGAGCTGCCATGTGTCTCCGTGAACACTGAAAGAGAATTTTGGTTTTTATTGTTACCTCCTCCTCTATTTCTTTATTATTTCAATGATAAAAATGAGGTATGACCATGGATCAAACAATATTGAGGAGAGAAATAAACCAGAAAAGTTGACATATGCCCTTTTGTGAGACTCATCCAGCCTGCAAATCTGAAGGCTCAGATTTCTTCTGGATTCACCAGCCTTAGCAAGTAAGACCTTCCACACTGGTACTTTCTTGGTTCAGAGGACAGAAGTGAGAAGGAGGGGAGGAACTTCTCAGAGCCTAAGACAAAGTCCTAACGCTGTTTGCCAAGCAGCGTGCAAATTTATCATTTTAATTGTGGAATATGTGTGTGGAGCAGAGAGTCATGGTTTCTTATCACCTGTCCCAGAACCTTGGCCAAGGGCAGTGACATCAGTATAATTACTGCAGCCCAAGGACTCGGGATCTCAGCAGAATCATTAGTTAATTTAGCTTTGTCTACATGCAATTAATCACCAAGGCCAAGCAGGACCCACTTTCGGATACTGTATTTAACCAGGTTTTAATTTCTCCCACACTCAGGTCCTCAAGGATTTAGAGTTAAAAACTCTGGAAAGAAAATATTTCCAAACTTTGATGCCAGTTAAGGGAAAAGGGAACATCTAGCTCTTAGTCTTGATCCTTAGGGGCAAGTGGAGCCTTGGCGAAGTCCGAAAGCTCAGCCTTTGTATCCTCCCTCCCCCAAGATTTCTTTTCTTCCAGATACTTTAGTTGTTTGCATTCTTTAACCCTTTCCTTCAGATTTTACAAGTTTCATGAAAGCATTACTATTTGAAATGTGAACAAAGTTCATTTTTTTCTTTCACGCTTTTAGATTATCCTTTTTTTGTATTGTGTTATAAGCAGGTGCTTAAATGGATCTTTATTACCTAATATTTACAGTAAAAATCCTTTTGGGAGTCTTAATGGTGTTTAACAAACATTGTTTTTTTAAGTTAAAAAATCAGAGTCTAGAAGAGTCAGTTGGTATCCACAATGAGAATTAGGGACCCAACTGTAATAATAATAACAGTTAACATTTATTTAGTGCTAACTATGTGAGACACTTTATATACTTGTCTCATTTAATCCTAATTATAATCTTAAAAGGCAAACACGATACTATTATTACCTTCATTTCGTAGATAAGAAAAATGTAACACACAAAGATGAATAAAATTGCCAAAGTCTCCTATCTGGCAAATAGCATCAGTGAGATCTGAACCAGGCAGTCTAATGCCCAAGTTTGTACTATTAGAAACATTCTTGCCTTCTTACAGCCTGGTTTTGAAAAACCTCCATGATTTCTCCAAACAGAAATATAACAAAGTGTTTTTGATGACCTACTTCTATGGACTTATTGAGATTATATGATTTTAACCTAAGTTCACCTTTGTTTTTGAGTGTGTGGTCCACCCCTGAAGGCTAGGAGTCTGATGACAAAAGCAAGGTACTGTTAAATAAAATGTCTCTTGTTGGCCAATAGTTTTCTTTTCTGGGACCTGAGAAACAAAGTATGCTGAGGACGGTATCAATGTAGTATCCAGGTATCAATGTAGTATCCAGCATGTGTTCTCTGAATATAGTATTCCTGACTCAACGTGCTGGGGTGGGATTTTTAGATCCTTTTCTGATAAAGATGATGGGTTGATGCTGATTCGCTTTCACTTTCCTGTTATTATTTTGTAACTAAAAAGACACGCTCTTGAGTCAGAAGAGTACAATAAGCATTCAATCTGGAATCATAGGTATAATCCAATCAGTTTCCCTAATGAGCCAAAATGCCATATATTCATTAATGATATTAACTGTGCTTATGAGCTAATGCACACTTTCTCAGTGAAGCATTTCCAAAATCATTTTAGTAATAACTGGTGAAAGTATTTGAAGAAGAAAAAAAAATTGTTTTACAGAGACAGAAAGTCTCCAAATGTAATGAAAAGTGACAATGAGACAATTAAAATATGATGTACTTATGTTATAAATGTGTTGTGTAGAGTTGTATTCTACTAGATAACAACATAAATGGTAACTATCTGATTTTATTACCCTGACATATTTTTCAGAAGATATATTGCAAATATATCAAAACTAGGTTAAGATTTAAGTAGTGAAAGTAAATGAAGGAGAATTAAAAGTTGTAGAGACAAGAATTCAGAATAATTTTTATCTAAAATAAAATTTGACAGTTGGAGTTCCTTATGGTAGTTTACTTGGCATTAGTAAGCTTTTAGGTTTAGCCTATGTTTAAAGAATTGGGTACAAAAGAAAACAATGTGAGTGAGAGTTTGTAACAGTCCATAACCTTATCGGCCCTGAAGTCCATGGTGACCAAAGATAGGAGTGAGCATAGTGAGGAAAGAGAGGTGTGGTGGGAATGGGGGTGGGCAGAAACCCATAGCGTCCGCAGAGAACTCTTTAGATGGTCTATAGTGATGACACTGTGTTAGAAGGGTATCTTTGCATGCATAGGTATAATGGACTGAATGTTTATGTCCTCCCCACGCCCCAATTCATATTTTGAAATCCTAACTCCCACTGCAATAGTATTAGGAGGTGGGATCTTCGGGAGATGATGAGGTTATGAGGATGGAGTCCTCATGAATGGAATTAGCACTCTAATAAAAGAGACCCCAGAAAGCTCCCTCTCCCCTTCTGCCATGTGAGGAAGGACACAGTGAGAAGATGGCTATGTATGAATCAGGAAGTGAGCCCTCAGCAGACACAGAATCTGCTGGCACTTTGACCTTGGGCTTCCCAACTTCCAAAACTGTGAGAAATAAATTTGTTGTTTAAGCCACCCAGTTTATGGTAGTTTTGTTATAATAGCCTGAACAGATTAAGACAACAGATGAAGATATTTAATTTTTCTTCATTCTCAATTCAAAGGTCAAGATTTATGAAACTAAGAAAATAGTGAATTTATGGTTTAGAGCTTGATATTCAGTCATTAAAATACATTCATTTACTCATTCATCAAATATTTATTGAGCACCTACACTGAGCCAGACAGTGTTAGGTACTGGGAATATATTTATGAGCCCAAACAGACAAGTCCCCACTTCAGGCACTTGGAAAAGCAGTGTAAAGCAATGACACAGAGCCTCATATGTACATGTATAATCACACACTGTGGAGAAGAGATACAGCTGAATTGTGACAGTTTGTTACTGGGGGCCGGAGCTGGACTGGGGGCCCCATCAGAGACCTCCTGAACAGGCAATGTTTGAGCTAAGACTGAGGAATGAGTTGGAATTAACCGGATCAAATGATGAGTTGCAGCTTCCAGGTGGAAGCATCCAAGTGAGGAAATGACCTGTGTCAAGAGAGAGCTCAGCAGGTCCATGAAACTCAGAGACAGCCAGCATGGGAGTGCAGAGAGCAGGGCTAGAGGGCCAGACGAGGGAGGGGTGGCAGGCAGAGCCCCACCCTGCACGGCTCTGTGGGCTTGTGGATTTCATCCTAAGAGCAGTGGGACACTGGTGGTAGTAAGATTATGTGTGACCTGATCAGATTTGTGTTTAATTGTCATTTTGGTTGCTGTGTGAAAAGGTAAGCTGGTGAGATTGGTACAGGGTATGCAACAAAGGGGGCATTTAGGAGGCTATCACGGTGGGACTATGGAAGCTTTGACATGAGGTAAAACTGAAGATAAATAGATGAACTGAGAGCTACTAAGAGTCCAAAATCAATAGTAATTGATGATGGAGAGGACACAAGTAGTGAAGAAGAGTGAACTGAAAAGATGGCAGTATAATTTGCTTATAAGAGGCTGGGCCTGGGTATGTACCATGATTTAGTATTTGTAAAACTGAGCCTAAAATAGATATAATACTTTTTAGGATTATTGCTTCCTGATAAATTCTGGACATTCCAAAAGAATCTAATCAGTAAATGTTTAATATCCTTTTATATGGTCTTCTCACCTATTTTTTTTATTAAATCATTTTCTCTTTAATATATTTTTAATGTTTTCTAAATAGGAAGGTAATTAACTTACTACAATACACATTTTACTCCTAAAATAAATCTATGTATTCTTTAAAAGTTACTTTTTCACATTTTCTAGGAGTTAATTCTTTTTTCAAATCTATATTCATCCTAAGAGTTAATCTAGAATAAAGAGATGTTATGTGGAACTGCAAATCCTTTGCCGGTATTGACGCAGAGATGTCTAGATGTCTGTGCCTGCTTAGTGCCCTTTATTTAAAGGTATTTATTAGCACAGTTCATTCTGAATAGATACTGGGGTTTAGACTAGTAATTTAGATTTCAAAGGCCTTTGCCAATTTTCATAATTATGTGTCCTTCTCTTTGTGATGGAAAGTATAGGATAGCATAAGACTAGCAGACAGTTGGATTTTACAGACAAAAGAGAATATCCACTTTGCAACAAGCACAGTGACTGCAGTTGTAAAGTTTGCATATGTAAGAGTTGATGATACTTTGCGTATAACTTGGTGTGCAATGTCAGTTAATCCCCAAAGCATTTGCTGAGCACGGAATTGCGCACAGCACCGTTCACCTCAGTTCATGGAGTCAGAAACATTCTGTAGCCGTGGTTTCCACCCTTGAAGAGCTCTGATTTAATAACACAAGATGGCCCAAATTTAACACATCATGGCTCCCTCTCTCTTCCTTTAAAAGCAAAACAAAAGCTGAAAAGTGAAAATCAAAACTCATTTTTTCTGGGTAGCTGCTTTGGGACAAGTGCTACTACCTCCTGCTTTTCCCCCCACCACGCAGCCCCGCTCACGATAGCCAGCTGGCAGCACTCGGCATGTGACAACATTCCATGTCATTCATTTCTACAGTAGTTCTGGAGGCCGCTGGTCCTCCCTCAACTTTTCATTTCTATGAATTCATGTAAGATGGCTGTAGTGAAAGGAGCACTTAACTCGAGGCCAATCAGGAGAATTGAATCCGAATCCTGGCCTTGTCACTCAGGTGAGAATTTGAGTTAGTCACTTTACCCCTCTGGGCCTATTTCTTCACCTATAGAACAGATAACCCTCGAGCTCACTGTACTAGAATGCTTTGAAGAGTAGATGAGGGGCTACCTGTGTCAATCCTTGGAACATGTATATTCTCAGCAAACCTCATGTGAACATGAATCTCATTTCTTCTGCAGAGGATAATTGCCACAAACCATTTTCATGGTATAATAAACCAAAAGGACCCTGAAAGATTACCTCGCTTGTACATAGCTTACAGCTGAGATCTCTTAAAGTCAGAGTAGTTAAGTGACATGGTCTATCAGTGACAATGACAAGCCAGAAACCAAGTATAAAATGGTTTACGTGTTTCCAGGCCTGAACTCTCTGAAACTTACCATACATATTCCTGCCAAGTGAATCCTCTTAAAATAAAATTCATAGCATTTCTTCCCCTGATCACAAGCCTTTGGTGACTATAGATGGCCTGGTAAGTAAAGTAAATTGTCTCATCCTGCTACTCACAGTCCTCTAACACTTGTCCTGAAATCTTCCTTCCTACTTGTTCTGCACTGTTCCCCTCCACAAAGTCTGGGATTCACCAACTAGGTTATTTGCCATACTGTGTACATGTTACATTGTGAACTCTGTGTACATGCTACATTGTGAACCCTAGTATCTAGCCAGATGCCTGGCTCAAAAGCTCAATGAGAGTTTGTTGAAGATGGTGGGCATTCTTCATTATGATAAATATAACAACAGTGACAAAAATAATAACAACAAAATGGTAATGATAACAGTAAGTCACAGTAAAATAAAAATCATAGGCATCTACTAAGCCATTGCTCAATAGCCACTATGCTGCAAATTTATTATCGCGACTAAACCTTACAGTAACCCCATCATACAGATACTATCCTTATTTCATCTTATGAATAAGAAGACCATGGTTCAGAGAGATTGAGTAGCTTCCCTGGTATTGATTGGTTGACTCTTTCAACCAATAACATTCAACCAATGTTATTGAGGGTCTCCCATGTGTCAGGCTCTGTTCTAGGGGTTGGCTGTAACTTACATCATTCTCTTTGTAAACAGGGTTTTTACCTTCATGGAGCTGATAGTCTAGTGGCAGAATACAGACACCCACTCACCAAATAAATGAGATAAAGTAAGAAAGTGGTAAGTAATCAAAAGGAAAATAAAGTGGGGTAAAGAGATCAACGGTGATGGGATTGCTATCTCAGACAGGAGTGTGAGTAAAGGCTCCTGAGGAGATAACAGCTAACTAGAATCCTGACTCATGAAAAGGAGTAAGCCATTAAAGACCTGCGGGAAAATGTTTCAGGCATGGGAAATGGTTAGTGCAAAGGCCCTGAGGCAAGAGTGTCCTCAGTCTGTTTAAAAACAGTAAGATTGCCAGTGTGTTTACAGGTAAAAGAAGGTGAGAGCCAGGAGGCTGTGCATATTCAGATCATGCTGAGCATTGTTGGCATGATATAGACTTTGGCTTTGCTCTGACTCAAAGGGGAAGCAATCGGAGTGTTAGAGCTGAGAAGTGACAGATCTATCCTGAGTTTTAAAAGGATTTCTCTGGCAAGGGTGTAGCCAGTAGTGAGATCAGTTACGGGAATATGAAAGTCATACATGTGAGAGATGACAGAGGGGTGGGAGGAGATTGGGTTCTGATGGACTGGATGTGGAGTATGTGAGGAAGAAGGGAGCCTAGAAGTAGCCCAAGGCTCTTGGCCTGAAGAATCAAAAGAAGAGAGGGAAAGTCTGAGAGAGGAGCAGACTGGGGATTGAGGAACTCAGTAATTCATACATATAAAGTGTGAGATGCCTGTGAGCCACACACGTGGGGAGTATGGGTTAGTTGACAGCAGGATATACTTGCCTTTAGTTCAATGAAAAAAACAGGCATAGAATTTTATATCTCAGGGTTATCAGAACTGGATGGCATTTTAAGTCATGAGATGGGATGAGATCATCTTAGGAGTGAGTGTGGAGAGAAGAGGAGGGTGTGAGTATAGAGAGGTCAGGGAGAGGTCAGGGAGAGTGCTCCAGTGTAGGAAGATGAGGGGTGAAGTAAGGCAACAGAGACTGAGAAGGAGCAGTCAGCCAGGTAGATAAAGAACCAAGAGATAATGTGTCTGGGGGGTAAAGATCAGGGCAGTGACCATTTGTATCAAACGCTGCTGATAGGTCAGATAGAGCCGGGGCTAAGAATTAACCTCACACTTAGCAAAGTGGAGGGCACTACATACCTTGACAAGACCAGTTTCGGTGCTTACTGCTGGGTTGATTCCGAAGCCAGGTGTGCACAGCATTAACCATGTGCCACTGGTCCCCTACCTTTGCATACAAGTGCCCGAATTGTCTCCTTAGGCCTACATTCCCTTCATTTCCTATA
Organism: Pteropus alecto; assembly: GCF_000325575.1. Taxonomy (NCBI): domain Eukaryota; kingdom Metazoa; phylum Chordata; class Mammalia; order Chiroptera; family Pteropodidae; genus Pteropus; species Pteropus alecto. The sequence continues at coordinate 9,417,532 of NW_006432943.1, forward strand.
ACTCAGCTCATGTGCTCCCTCCATCACGGAGCCGTCGCTATTTCCTCTAGGCAAATTTAACTCCAATAGCATTTACCTTATTTTAGAATTATTCATGGGTGACTATGAATGGATGAGTACTTGGATTAATAAGAATACGCTATTTACATCAAGCACAAGGTCTTGGGAGATGCACAATATATATTTTTCGATTTAAAACTTCATAATCCTCTTTGGTCTATGAAATGGACTCTGGCCCATGCTCAGTGACCTCCCTCTAACCTGCCATGCCCATCTCTTCTCCAGCCATTCAATCGTTTCCTCATTCATTTACTCTAAAGTTGCTATTGGGCACAACGTTCCCTAGAACTATAAATGGTCATGACCCAGCTCTGTCACTAATTCTGTGCCTCTTGACCCTGCTGGCTTAGAGTTGAGGAAATCAAGACATGGTTTAAAGCACAAGCTAGAATACTGGGACAGGATTGTTTTGGATAATCAAGCCATAAAACTAGGGCACTTGTGGAAAGCAGTAGGTTTTATCAAGTTATGAAGATTCTTGCATGCCAAGCTCAAAATGTGTGGATCCACGGTGTCTGGAGTATCTTGGAGGGGCTGGAGGGTGGCAAAAGGAAGTGCAACCAGGTGGTGGTGAGGGTCTGAACTGGGAAAAAGAAATGAGGCCTGCATGCCTGTGCTTCAATGGCACCTTTGTTAGGGACAGTCTTTCACACACTGAGTCAAGTCAACACCCACTCTGCTCCCCAGGTGGTGGTGAGGGTCTGAACTGGGAAAAAGAGAAGAAATGGGGCCTGCATGCCTGTGCTTCGATGGCACCTTTGTTAGGGACAGTCCTTCACACACTGAGTCAAGTCAACACCCACTCTGCTCTAGGTGCCTAGTCTATGCTAGGGACGTTACCTGCATGTTGGGAATATGGACAGTATCAGGCAGAAGGTGGAGGCATGGGGGTGTGGCAGCAGTGGAGGCAAGAAGTACACACCTAAATGCAGTGTGATGTGTTGGCTGGAGGTATAAACAGGGTGCTAATGGGGATGGAGGCTGAACAGAGGAATCTGAGTACGCCAGATTTCTTCTCTTTGCCTCTCCAGATCTACTTCTCCACTTTGTTCTCTGAACAGGCCTCCAGGGGGCTGACTTGCATGGATCACATCAATAGATTTCCTTGTCCTTGGCTTCTGGCTGCCAAGAGGAAAGGGGAGAGCGAGGGCACAGAACTGATTCCCTTCATCCTCAGGAGGTTAACCTTGAGTTAGCTGTGTCTCTCAACTAAGAGTCACTGCTCCTCTCAGTGGTCTATTCTACAAGACTCTCTCCTTCTGGCTTCTGGTTACTTTTCTCTCCTCCTAGGCCTGACTCGCAACATTTCTGCTGTTATACTCTCCTGTGGTTCCCTTAGACCCCAGCCAAACCTTTGTAGTTAATACTTTTATCCTAGTTTGACTGTATCTCCCTTTATTGTCGGGACTCTTCACTGATATAGTGGTCTTTTAAAACAAGAATTTGCAATTCTTTGGGACTTAATTCTCTAGTAAACCGTGAGCTCCTCCATGAGGATCATGTCTTGTTAATCGTAGCTCTCTCTCTTCCACTTCCACTGTCTAACAGAGTTTCCATTCGTAGTGCTTGTTTATTAATTGTTTGTTAAAAGACATTGATTTCTCTACAGTCACAGCCATTCCTTCGACCCTAGCTGATCATGCGCGGCCCTGTCCCCAATATTCTCCTCTCGGTCCTCACCCCAGACAGGGCTACCCAGGGAAGGGGTCCAGCTCCACGTTCCCCTTTCATCTTCTGGCTGTTCTCACCTCATTGTTTCGCAATCAAGATTCCAAATGCCTTTTCCTAGAGTCTTTTCCTGCTCGATACCCTAAAATTTACAGTCTCCACGTTAATGTCAGATGCATGTGACCTCAGAAAAGACCCTAAATCTCTCTCTACCATTATTTCCAAGATTGCAAAATCAAGATAAAACTAATTCTAACTTCATAGAGTTGCTGGGAGAATAAGAACAAATGCGATGTCCTGTAAAATCTATTGTCTTCTCCATGAAATATATCAGTGACTATAAAGAATAAGCAAGTTCTCTCCACCCCCACCCTACATTTTTGGACTGGTTTCCATGATTTCCATAAACACTTCATTAACACACTGAGCAAAATTGTAATAACAACTGACATCTCCTGAGCACTTACTCCCTGCCAAGGCACTTTATGTATTATTTCATTTAACCTCCACAAGAACCATATGCGATAGAATCTATTTTATTCCCATTTTATGGATGAAGAAGAATAAGGGTACAAAGAGATGACGTAACCTGCCCAAGGTCAGAAGCCAGAATTGAAATCTAGGAAGCTTGACCAAAAGCCATGCTATTCATCTTTACTTATGTAGTCTCATTTGTTTACATTCCCTGTGACACATGTAAAGACAAATCATAAAACTGGCAATTGGCCACAGTTAATGAGATATCATGTGGAAATTACTAAGTGATTAAAAATAAAGTTTGCACTCTTATGGAAATTCTTATAAATTATTCTTCAGCTCAGGTGTAGCACTCCAAAATTCAAACTTAATCAGTTGTGTTTGGTTAGCCAAACTGCAGTCTTAACACGTCAATGTCGTCAAGGTGCTAGTAGTGTTCCAGCCTGAGACTCACCTGAACTTAGCGCATGCTCCACATCCCGCATGATGACCCTTTTGGGGGCGGTGGTGGTCTCCATGTCTACCAGAATACAGGTCACTTTGGCTGGCACAGTTGTTTGGGGTATTGTCTCCGTGGGCAACAGCTCTGAGGTGGCATGTGAAGTGGGGGTGTAGCCAGAGCTGTGCTCCTCTGCTGGGGACTCTGGTGTGGTTGGAGATCCTGTGGGCTTGGTGCTGTTCTCAGCAGAGCTGTGGTTGGTGCCGACGGAGACAGAAGAAACCTCTGGTGGTGAGGTTGACAAAGGTAAGGGTGATGAGGCTGGAGCCTGAGGGGAAGTGAGCGCAGGGGACTCAGTGGGGAGCTGCGACCCTGTAGCTGGCACACTTGCCTCGGGAGTGCCTGAGCTGTGTTCCGTGGGCGTGGGTGTTAAGGGGACCCCGCCACTTGTTGATAAAGGGTCTGTGTTTGTACCCTCCCAAGTCAAGGTTGGGCTGGTGGTCTCCTGTTCTCCGGGCTCTATGGAAACATTCTTGGGGAGTAGCGATGTCTGCACTGATGCCGCTGTAACTGGAAGCACTGAGTTGCTGCGCGTGCCACTGGTGGGGAAGGCAGGAGGGCTTTGTGAAGAGCTCGTCCAGGTGGCTGTCGTAGGGGTAATCTTTGCCGGAAGAGAAACAGGCAAGAGGGATGTTGTAGGCACGCCCTGTACCCTCAGTCCTGTGGAAGAACCAGAATAAATTGGTCAGTGTGTGTAACCTGAGAGGCAAGGCTGTCTTATAGCATTTTCACAGGTCTTTCTCGGTTTGCATTGTGCCTCCCCAGTTGTGACTTTTAAATATTTTCTTCCCACTACTTGCTCTCCCCTCCCTTTGCGGCTATCAGTAGGAACCAGGCTGAAGGCTCAGTAAGAGCATTAGAGGTTCAATGTAAGTCCAGCCAATCCATGTAATGGACTAATCTTGTCTCCTGCTTGCTTAAAACCATACCCTTAAAAAGTGAAACTCTCTGGCTTTGTGGGAATTTGTTTAGGCTGCTAAGGGCCCTGTGCCTGTGGGGATCCACATGCCTGTGGGGGATGCCCAGGGCCTGTGGTGGGAGTGGGGAAGGCATGGTCAGTGAGTGGAAAGGTGGAGGAGGTTACTGATTGGCGGGGTTCTCTGTCAGAGGAGCTCAGTGATTGGCTGTTCCCTGTCCCAGGGTCATAAGCTCTGCGGTTTAAGCACCAGGATACAAGAGCAATAGGCTTGCTGGCTGGGACGAGTAAAGGTGTGAGCACATTCTTTGCAGAGGAGGAAAGGCAGGAGGTTCCAGAATAAAAGCTGAAAGGAGGATCTGAGGTTTGGATATATTTTCTGAGGCTGGCACCTAATTCTTCCACATTATAGCCTGGGGTCTTTAAGATCATGTTATTTTGCAAAATGTTCTTTATATTTTGTCAAATTTAGAATTACTTTTCTTCCTCCTCCCCTCTCTTCACTTACCCATTCAGTTTAATTAATTAATTAATTCAACTATTTAATAAATAGCTTCTATGTGCTAATACTCTGCTAGATACTGGGTTTATGATTTCACTTTTTATATAAAGCATCCCTGATGGCCTCCCCGTGCCCCTTACCATTCCCTAATTAGCTTTTCCTTAGTCATTTTCACCTCAATGGATGACTCCCGCTTTCACTGTTGCTCAGTGAAAAACTGAGACATCACCCCTCACACCCCACATCAAATCCATCAGGGAATCATGTTGACACTATCTTGAAATGTATCCCAATCCAACCACTTTTCATCACCTCTCCCATTATCTACACATCACCTGAGCCACAAGTCACTTGCCTAGACAACTGCCATGGTCTCTTAATTGGTCTTCGGGCTTCCAGATTTCCTCCCTTTCAGCCTACTTTTCACACAGCAGCCAGTATTCTCTTTTAAATTGGTAAATGAGATCGTGTTCTTTAACGGACCAAAATTCTCCAAGGGCATTCTCTTGCGCTTAGAACAAAATCCCAAAGTAATCCCCTATGTTGTCCCATGTTCTCATGTTCTGGTCGGTCTCTACTCAAATGCCACCTCCTCCTCAGAGAAGTCTTCCAGATGATCCTAACTAAAACCATTTTTTACTCTAGCCGCTCACTTATTATTTTTTTTAAGATTTAAATTTTTTAAATTGCTAAAATATACGTAATATAACATTTACTGTTTTAACCATTTTAAGTGTATAGTTCAGTGGCATTAAGAACATGCGCTTTATTGTTCAACCATCACCATCATCCATTTCCAAAACTTTTTCTTCCTCCCAAAAAACTCTGAAACCATTAAACAATAACTTTCCATTCCTCTCTCTCCACAGCCCCTGGAAACCACTATTCTACTTTCTGTCTCTATGAATTTGCTCTAAGTACCTCATGTAAGTAGAATCATGCAGTATTTGTCTTTCTGTGACTGGCTTATTTCACTTGGCATAAAGGCGTCAAGGTTCATCCATGTTATAGCGTATGTCAGGATTTTCTTCCTTATTCAGACTGAATAATCCATTGTCTGTATAGACATTTTGTTTACCCATTCATTCGTTAATGGATTTTGTTGGGTTGCTTCTACTTTTTGGCTATTGTGAATAATTGTCAAGGTTCATCCATGTTATAGCGTGTGTCAGGATTTTCTTCCTTATTCAGATTGAATAATATTCCATTGTCTGTATAGATATTTTGTTTACCCATTCATTCTTTAATGGATTTTGTTAGGTTGCTTCTACTTTTTGGCTATTGTGAATAATGCTGTTATGAATCTGAGTGTACATATAATCTATACGAGACCCTGCTTTCAATTCTTTTGGGTATATACCGGAAGTGAAAGTGGTAGATCATATAGTAATTATATGTCTAATTTTTTTAGGTACTGCCGTACTCTTTGCTCATTTTTGTTTTTCATAAAATAGTTTAGTCCTGAAATTGCATTTTATTTATTTATCTATCTATCTATCTCTCTCCCTTCTACCAGAGTGTGTGCTATTTTCCCCAAGCGTAGGACAGTGCTTAGGTCATAGTAAGTGCTCAGTGAGTACTTGTAGAAGGGAAAAAGGAAGGAAAGAAGAAAAGAGAGGAGGGAGATAGGAAAAATAAAAAAATCTTAAGAACTTTATTAAAAATACTTTATCATCTTTCCAGTCTCTTCTACATACAACTGAGTATGGCAACATCCATCATAGCTGCCTCAGGGATGGCTGCCTATCTGGTGTTATATGAGGTCAGGAATCTTGCTGAAAAAGTCAGCGTCACTCTGTGTCATTCTACCATGACATATCCCTATCCCGCTGTCTTGTTAGATCGTCAACGATTTAGTCCTCCACACTCAGAGGAGATTTCCTTGTGGGTAACATATACATTATGGCCAACCATGATCAACATGGGCTAGAATCTAGCACAAAAGAAAAGATAAAAGATGTATGAGGGATAAAACTGTTTACTTCTTCATTCTGCTGTATTACAGACTCAGCAGCTGATGGAAAGTTCTGCTACAGAATCTATCCTTGTCTTTGGCTTCTGGGACATGGTTTTCTCATTATTTAACTAAAGTTAACATTTGAATTGCTATCAAAATAATTGGTTTTATTTTATTTAAAAGGAATCAGTCAAGACCATAAAATACAAGAGAGTTACTCACTAGTCACCATGAGGGTGGAGCTCCCAAAGTAGGCCAGATAAGTCCATGTTGCTATAGTGGACTTTGGCAGCTGTGAAGTGTCAACAATTTCAGGATGAATACAGATCAAGAGATCTTTGAAATATGGACAAAACAACAGTTGGGACAAATATTATTAAAACACTCGATCTTCATGTGTGACCTTTGGAGCTTACTGGCTCTGCATCCTGGTAGCTCCCATGGCTCATTAAAGATTCTGAGGCCAGAAAAACAAAAATGACAATGTTTACTATCATTCGTAGTATCATATAATAGATGGGCAGATGGAGGCAGAGTGGGCATGTCTGGTAGCTGAGTCAGAGTCTTTGGAAGCATGAAATGAATGATGAATGAGTCATATATAAAGGAGCACTCATTCATTGATTCATTGATTCATTCATTCATTCAAGCTCTCACACACACACTTCTATGTCTATGTCCTTGCCCTTGAAGAGTTCACTCTCAAGCAGGACAGAAAGGACACCTAAATTGTGATAAGACAAATGCCTCATGGAATTAAAAGTTGTAATGGGAGCCCTGAGGAAAGATGAATACCTTCTTTATGGGGACCATGGAATGTAAAAATATACAAATGACATTTAGAAGAGTCACAGAAGAGAAAACATCTGAGCTGGTTCTGAAAGGAGGACAACATACATAAAGGTATATGATGTTCGGGGAGATGACTACATTGTCATTTCCCACTGGAGCTAGAAGCTGTACCATGGAAATCATTATAGTGCCAGAGATGACACACACCAGGAGTTAGTTTTGTTGCAGAAGACTTCCATTTTCTTGTTTAATTCTGACTAATATGCTTTTATAACTCCTACCCTTCCTACTCCAAAGAAGATTGGAGATGGTCATTCATTTCCATGGTTCCCTACTGAGTACTCATTTAAAGTACTTCGCAGTCTAGTTCAGGCAATTTCTACTCCTAACAAAACTACAGTGCATGAAATTGTGTAACTACACAGGTTATCTTCACTTGAACGATTAACATTAAACCTTAATGTTTAATTAAACATTAAGAACATAAAAGCTTCTGCTTTGCCTTATTTGGTGGTACATTCCATACTGCTCTGACTGCATGAGGTTGAATTGTCTTCCGGCATGAAAATATCCAGGGCTCAGGCACCATAATTATCTTAGAGACTGCTTGCTGTCCCAGTTGCCTTGGGCTGCCAGAAGAGAATACCATGGACTGGGCGGCTTTAACAATAAAAATTTACTTCTCACAGTTTGGAGGCTGGAAGTCCGAGCAAGGTGTGGGACAATTCAATTTCTGGTGAGAGCTCTCTTCCTGGCTTGTAGGTGGCTGCCTTCTAGCTGTGCCCTCACATGCCCTTTCTTTGTATGTGCTTGTGGAGGGAGGGAGGGAGAGAGGGAGGGAGGGAGGGAGAATGAGAGGGAATGAGTGAGCCCAGAAGTTCTCTGGTATTTCTTCTTATAAGACACTAATTCCAGCATGAGGACCCCATCCTCATGACTGCATCGAACCATATTACTTCCCCAAAGCCCCATTTCCAAAGACCATCACATTGGTGATCAGGGTTTAAACATTTGAAATCACTGGGGAAATATCATTTCTGCCTTTTCATATGTAGGACTTGTATTTGTACAGAAATACAAAATTGAATAAGCGAAACAGCTAAGGATGTATACTTCTTCAGGATTTCAAAAAAAATTTTTTAACTAGAGAGGGCCTAAGTGATGAGTGAGTACAGCTCCTCATTAGATAAGTGAGGGAACAGACAGAGACATGGGAAGCGATGTGATTGAACTTACACATCTAAGAGAAAGAGTCAGGCAGTGTTATTTGGAGAGAATTGTGTAGGGACAGAGTCAGAACTAGAACCCCCACTCTCTGACCCCACCACCACCACACTGTGCCCTGGTTTCAAAAGGGCTGGTAGAACAGACCATAGAGATTATCAGTACAGAGTAACAAGGAGGAGCCCACACAAGACGGGGGCCACTGATGAAGTTAAAGTAACGCCGTGCCCCATACACCTTCCCACCTAAAGTAGAGCCACTTTTCTTTGAAGAAAAGAATTAGTTCTAATATTTCCTTGAGAAAATGGCAGAGGAAATAGAATGAAAAAATTGAATACATTAATCTCTAAATTAGAGGCGCTTGAGCATTGCTCCAAAACAGTGACATTGCCAGATATGGTGTTGCCTGCCTAGACAGTGACAGGCTCACATGTCTCAAACAGATCAGTTCAAGGAAGGAAATTTCTTAGACTTGGTCCAAATGAGAGGTCTAGGAGTATGACAACCAACTAAATCTGAAATTCCTGCCTGTAAGTTTACAAATGGCAGTTTTTCCTCAAGTTAGGTCAGCTTTTATGTTTCAAGAATAGCTGACAGATTGTCACTCAGAAGAAAAGATTTGTAGTTGGATAGAAAATTACTCATTTGCATGTATATTGTCCTTTATGGAGGAGACGAATATCAGTGTTTACATCTGTCTGACGTGTGAAAGAACGTGTCTGGCTTGATCCCTGTTTCCTTGCCATGCTAGGAGGAGGGGTTTGGGGGCTGATGGCTGAGACAGGGAGGTGAGTTCTCCCGTGCTGAGAGGAGTTACAGGACATTCTAGGCTAGTAACTCTGCATTCTTCACAAGTGTTCTAGCCTTTGGTCTGACTGGGCATCAGGAATACGGGTCGGCAACATTGGTGGACGATGAGTACCCTGAACTGTCACCTTTTCCTGGGTTTCATGAGCAGCACCCTGAGCCAGTGCCAGAGTCCCAGGCAGCAATTACCTATGTGGCTCATCTGTTCTCCTTCTCCCCACCCCTTGCCTCCAACATGTCCTTTCCTATCCTTGGTTTGTCAAGTACTCTAGAAAACATGTGACAATTCTTTGGCAAATTCAGTGAAACTCGATCAAAACGCTGTCAAGGCCTCTCTAGTGGCTGCCAAGTCAGCCCAAGTGTTGCCCGTGGCCTCAATGGATCATGCCAGGCCTCCCTGGCGCTGGCCCCACGGCTGCCGAGGTCTACACGCTAAGTAAGGGTTACTTCACCAACGGCTACTCCACACGACCACCCCGTGAGCTTCTTAAAAGGCCACTTGGACCCTATCACTCTATTGTGAGGCCTGAGCAGAGGACAGGAAGACTGCACTGGCTTCTCTCTGCACTGAGGATAGAACTTTAAGTCCTACCCGAGGCTGAGAAGGCCCTCTGTGATTCAACCCCAGTCTGCCTCTCCAGCCTTGCTCCCTACCAGGTGCTTAAACACAGCAGACTCTTTATTCTATTTCTTCTGCCTAAACAGCTCTCCTCCACTCTGCCCTACTTACTCCTATTTATACTTCCAATGTTAGCCTAGGGCCTTTGCTGATTCTCCTGATAAATCCATTCCCTGCCCCAACCTCTTATGTACTCAAGTTCTTGTATCTTAACTCCACAGCACTGAAATTGGCATGTAACTATGTAACTGCTTATGAGAAGCTTTGTTTAATGCATACCTCCCTCTTTAGACTTTAAGATTCATGTGGAACAGGGATTATAGTGGATATGCTTGCCATATATCACCCCTGCTTGGCCCATGGTAAAAATTCAAATATATATACATATACAAACATACTCTCTCTCTCTCCACACACACACACACACACACACACACACACACACACACACACACACACGCAGTGAATGAGCTAAGTGTTCTATGCAGGGCACTATGCTAAGCACTTCACATGCATCATCTTATTTAATCAGAAATAAGGCTCAGAAAAGTTAAGTAACTTCCCCAAGATCAGGCAACTACTACATGGCATAGCTGAAACTGCTTGGCCCCACGCTAACCTTTTAACCACTCTACTGTACTATACCGGGAAATGCCAGGGTGGTTTCGAAGTCTGGCCCCAGGCTTGTAAAGCAATCAATCACCAGTTTTTCTCTCTCCCCTAATAAATTCTCCAGTGTGGGCTACTACAGTGATCTTTAAAAAAGTTATCTGATCATATGAACCAATCTCCTTCCCTTTAATCCTGCAACAAGCTTCCTAATGTCCTGTGGATAAATCCTGAGCTCGCTGGCATAACACATGACATCTTTGATGATCTCCTGACCCTGTCCTTCATGAGCTCTGGGATCTTATCGATCTGAGTCACCATGCGGTCCTGAAATATTCCAACTGTCTGCCCCCCTGCCTTTGCGCCTGCTGCTCTTCCCACCCCGACTCCCCTCTCGCCACTCCAATTATGAGAACTCGAGAGCCTTACCTCCTCTGTGACTGTTCTCCAACTTGACAGAGCCCTTCTCCTCTGTGAGGCCACAGTGCTTCATACAAACTTTAATTGTAGCACACATTATACTGAGCCATATTTTTTTGCTTGTCTCCCATCAGGCTGGGAGCCCTAATAATAAGGACTGTGGCTAATTTTTTGTGTCTTAATGCCTGGCATAGGGACGGTGCTCAATAAATATTCATCGAGTAAAAACATGGATTTTCTACCCTTGGAAAAACAGAAATGTTCTCTGGCTTGTATGATGAGCCATGATAGCAGAAATGAATCCTCCCTTTGCTTTGTCTTTAAGTTCCATAAAATCCACCAGCTAATATGAAATTTGAGATGGGTCTATAAACAGAGTTTTGCTAGTTTTGCTTGCTCGTTTCTACTTTGGAGACCGCAGGGATTTCCTCTCTCTCTTCATAATATAGACCAGAGTCACCAACTCTTGAAATGCTGACCATCAATCAGTTGATTCAAACACAGGCTGGCCTTACCATCCTTGCACTGAATGGACTAACCTTCAACAAATGTTTAAGAGAGAGAAAGACAAAGTAAAAAAATAATCTTGAAATGATATATATTTTTTAATAACGAAGCTAGGTCTTAGTGTTCTTTAGCTTGAGTGAAGCCACTGTTTGGGACCCTCACAGTTACAAAAATTCCCCATGTTGCTTGTGGTTGGGGCTGCTAAAGGCACCCAACACTCCAGAAGGTTTATCTAACATCTGCAAAATCATTACTAATCAGAGTCTGGTCCGACCATATGGTATTTGAAAGCTATCATCTGTCTAGACAGAATGTGTATGCCCCAAAGCCATCAAACTGTGTTCAAGAAGACACTTGTTTGAAGTAGAAAAGCCATATTCTCCTGAGTACTTTGTTTATGGAAATGAGATACAATTGTAGTCCAAAATGAGAAAAAGGGCTCTGTGTTCCAGCTGCCGAATCAGACCTGGTGTATGGCTCAATCTCTCCATCCATGAAATCAAGACTAATGGAATCACCAGGCTCCCTATGGGTGCTGTGAATGTTAATGAGAGAATAACATTTGTGAAGAATGTTGTACTTCCTAGGGGAAAAAATAATACTATTTTTTTTTTCTTTTCCCCAGAAGCAACATCTGTCTTTGTCAGTCAAATGGCCCCCAAAACTCATTATCATTAGGTTGTGGGGACTGTGGTGGCCAGCCCCAGGAGGAGGCCATGCTGAGGCAATGATGCCAACAGAAGCCTGAAATTCTGAAGGTACCATATTGGGGTTTCTCAAGGTGGGCAGTGGAGAGAAAGAGAGACCACACAGGGAGGGCAAGGACCTTTTTGGTTGAAGGTGGACGTGGGTGAGTGCAGTGGGTAGTGGGGTGGTAGAAGAAGACCTAATGCTGCCTTCAGGTAGCAGGGGCTTTTCTGAACAAGGTCAGGTTCTCAGGTTCCCTTTCATGGACTCAGTTCTAATATTCGTGGGGCCCAGGGCAAAAGTACACACACAGGCCCTCATGGAGAATGTCTAAATAAGGAATTATTATACATTAAGCTGTACCCTGTGGCCCGTGCTCCATCCAGGACCCTGCGGCCCACTCTCAGGGAACCCCTCTAGTGATCTCAGCACTAACAGAATAGGGATCTGCTGAACAGTGCAGGCCAAAACCAGTGCTGACCCACCTGAACCCAGGACAGAGACCAACCTAGACTCATTGCCCCAGCAGCTTTGGTGGGCAAGCTCCCCTTCTCAAGCCTCACTTTTCTGGTAGGATTTTCAGGCATTTGAAAGCAGGGAGGGAGTGCAGGTAGGCACCATGGGTGGCCTGTGGTGATCAACTTTAAACAAAGGCAGCCACTCCTCTGGTGACTCAGAGCTGAGGCTGTGATTCTCTCCTCTCTACACTCAATCATGAGCTCGTTGACCACACTCACAGGCCTGGGGCCCAGTTCAGTTGCAGTAGGCCTCTCCTGTTTGTTCAATCAGTTAATGAAATTAAATAAAATCTTTTTCTCATGGGATTGTAAATAAAAAAAATCTCTGTTCTTGAGTGTTTGTAAAATGCAGTGGTCTCTACCCTGGTCAAGTGGGGGTGTACCCTTCCGTCCACTTCACCTCCTACAGGCCTAAGTCACAATCAAGTCATTTCTCATACCCTATAATCTCTGGAAACTATTAGAATTTAGGAAAGCCCATAATATCAGCTTGTTTTTATTCTGAACTTCTTCCTTCAGAAGATCATTTTTTAGACTTAGAATTGCCCAAATGGCTGAGGCAGCTCAGCTGTAGTTCACCACTGCCTTCTCAGCCTAAATGCACCTGTCCACTTCTTCCCCCCGTTGTCTGCAGTTCATTTGAGTGCCTCGTCCATGACTCCTTGTTCTACAAAGAGCTATAGATCTTTAGGTGGTCAGTTCCATGGCAACCTACCTTTGGAAGGATAGTTCTCAGGGGCATCCCAGGTTGATGCATCCTGGCATTCTTATTGGAGAATGAGTAGGCAATTTGACTAATCACAGAATAATGCCCCTAAAATGTAATCAGATAAATGAAGCTGCTGCTTCATAGCGTCTTAGTTAACACTTCCCTAATGCTTATTATAAGCCAAATTCTGGGTACTTTATAAGTATTAAGTATTAATATCCACAATCAACCTAGGGTAAGTATTACTATTGTTCCCATTTTAAAAATGAGCAAACTGAGGCAGAAAGAGTTTAAATAATTTACCAAGACATAAAACTAGAAAGTAGTATAGCTTGGATTCAAACTCTAGAAGGCAGTCTATCTCAATGACTTGACTTCTTAACCATCTTGCTGTATATAGCTATATAACTGAGTTTGATGGGATATAGGATAAGGGACTTCTGAAAAACCATTGCTTCCTTATAAAAGGAATAAATAAGAAAAGGAAAATCTCTTGATGCCTACTCTTTCTCCCTCCTTCCTGTCTTTAATGCAGTTGTGATGTGGTGCAGTGGCAGCCACCTTGTGAAGCCAAGGATGAAAGTCAACCCCCTAAGGATGACAAAAGTAAAAAGGAGAAAGCTTTCTTCTTAACAATACTGTTGATCTTGCCAAGCTAGGCCTGGGATGCCTGTCCCAGACTTCCTGTTAAGTAAACAGTAAATGTCTTTGGGGATTAAGTCACTGTTGGTCAGGTTTTCTTTTTCCTGCAATATAGATGATAGACCATGTAGAAAGCTTATCACAATGCTTGGCACAAAGTGAGAGCTCAGTAAATATTAGGCTATTATGTTGATCTCTGTCTAACTGGAACCTGGGCCCAAATGCTTTCACCTCCTTTAATCTGCTAACGATTGTCAAAAGACAATTTTTAGGCACCATCAGAGGGAGACAGTAGTATCAGCTCTGAGTGGTAGGGATGGAGTGCTCCTAACATCCTTCCACAAAGCAATAGGCAGCTGGAACTGTCAGTGTTCCCAGAGGGATTCTCTAGACTGGTGCTTATGAAAACAGAGCTGCCTCACACACTCACAGAATGCATCAGAAAGGAAAAAAAAGAAACCTAGCTAACTGTGATTTGTGTTTTTCCACCTTATTAAAAAAAAAGTTCAGAAACTCCCGTGGCAGTTTTTACCATGAGTCTTGATATGACAGGCATGAAACTAAATGGCTTCAGTAGGCTGAGGAAGCAGAGGAAATAGCATTCGGCAACAATCAGGGACCTGGACCTTGTTACTATTAGACAAGCTAGCCTGCCTTTATCAGTGTTATGAGGTATAAGCAAGAACATACTCACTAGAATGGCATCCTACTATTATTTAAAAATTTTAAGCATCACTTAGCAGTTTACATTTTAAAAATCTATGAGACTTTGTTTGTTTCGATCCAATTCTACCAATACATATTGAGTGCTTGCTATGACCAAGGCACCCAGGTATCTAAGTGATATGAAGGAAGGCACTCTGGAAGAGAGAAATTTGTTTTGTATTTCATATAGCCTTTCGTGTAGGCTTTTAGCCTGAAAGCTGCAATTCAGCTTTATTTTTCTCTCATGTACGTCAATGCTTAATGCCTTCTGCATCTGACCTTTCTGAATAATAATAACATCTGATGTTGGCACAGTCATGTTTCCTCCTCTACCACCCTTTCTCCACTCAGAAAGTCTGTTTTGTCAAGTATGCTGAAAGGCTGGTGATGTGGTCTGAATGTTTGTGTCCCCTCCCCCACCCCGGCCCCGCCCTCAGTTCATATCTTGGAATCCTAAACCCCAATGTGATGGCATTTAGAAATGGGGCCTTTGGGAAGTGATTATGTCATGAGAGTGGAGCCCATGTGAAAGGGATTAGTGCTCTTATAAAAGAGACCCCATGGAGCTCCCTAGCCCCTTCCTCCATGTAAGGACACAGAGAGAAGGTGCTGGCTATGAATCAGGAAGAAGACTTTCAACAGAATGCAGCCATGCTGGTGCTTTGATCTTGGACTTCCCAGCCTCCAGAACTGTGAGAAATAAATTTATGTTGTTTAAAAGCCACCTAGTCCGTGGAATTTTGTTACAGCATTACTAAGTCAGAAGGGGATAAACAAGGAGGCGAAGGGGGTTGGGAGGCTATTATGTAACACACTATAAGGTATTAATTAATTATGATTTCTGCCCTTTAGCTCTCTTTCTGCCTTTTAAACTGTTTCCTAAACTACAGGTTTAAAAACTTACAGTGTCAGAATACAGTTCCTAGCATCTAAAGATCTCTATCCTCTATAGACATCTAAATGAGAATGAGTCTTGTTACATACTTGAGCATCCTAGTCTGGCAGTGCTGAGGCAGAATTTGGAACCCTGAAGTCTCTCTGAATTTGTGGGAGTCGAGGCTGTAGTTTCTTGGACAAGCATCTTTAAGACCCAGTTTCCCTGATTATTAATCCTTTTCCCTATAAGAGACCCTCAATGCAATGCTTGGTGCCTCTGCTGAAGGAGGTCCTTTTCAGAACCAGGACCGTGTGGAGGATGGGGGCTGTGCATGGAACCACACTACACAGCAAGACCCAGCTCATCACCAGAGACTCTAGGAGAGGACTTTGTGTTTTAATTTCTTGTGGAATGTGGTCCAAGTCCTGATACGTCGTCAAAGATAGATGGACCATCCTAGGGATGCAGGGAACCATGTACCCATTCTTTCCTTGAATAAAGAGAAGGGGCCTTGAGAATGGGAACTCAGTCATCAGGAGGTCCCAGTTATGTGTGCAAACTTGTAGTTCACATGAAGATTTGAAGAGCACAAGCTAAGGGGAGACAAATTTTGTTTCTAGTTCATATGTTATTAGAGTAAACTATTAATTTTACAGGAGTGAATCTCCTCTGCAGAAATGTTCCTCAGAATGAACTATATCAGTTGAAATCAATATGAGGAACCATGCTTTATATAAAAGATATTGTGGGTAATGAATTTTAATCAGATACATGATGAAGGAAACTGGCTGTTTAAAGAAATTCCATGGTGAATCCTTATTTAATGTGATTAATTACCTCCTAATTTTTCACCTGTGTAAGAAGCGTTCTGATTTTTAATTTGCCTAAATATCCAGACTCTCTTATGCTCTTGTTCCCTAACACATTCACTACTCCAGAAAGAAGCCACTTGCTCTCCTTACTCATGGAGTTTGCACCTCTGCTTAAAATAATGTAAATCACAACTTGGTCTTCTGGGTTTCATTTGTTAACTAACCTCCAACTGCTGCTACTTCTCAGCATCTCTTAAATGCCTGTAGCATGGCTACCTCGTCTAAGGAAAGTGTCAGCAACACCAACTGGGGAGGCGCCACTGGCACTGTTATTGGAGGACAGCATATTCTGATGAAAATCTTTGGGATTCATTAAAATGCTGCTCCACAGCCACTGCTGGCAGATGCCATTAAACACATCAATCTGGAAGGACAGAATCTGGCAACATGAGCTCATTTGGGTGAATTACGGAAGCTGTATAAAAATTGGCTCTGCTGGTAGTTCAACTTGAAGAATAATTTCGCTTTGGGTATATTTATTTAGAATAACTTTATAAGTGTTGCTGCGTAGAAAGAAATTATTCAAAAAAGTAACTCTGCCCGTTCTATACCTTATGAATCACTTCTTTAACATATTCCATGTTCTCTCTGGCAACGTTTGGCTTATACAGTGACACTCTAAATGCACACATGCTTAATTTGAGGCAAAGGCAGCTGATTTTGAGGTTTAAATATCGAGACTTGCATCCTCTCCTGTGTTCCAGTCTTCTATCTCCAAGTGCATTTTGGGCTTTGCACTCAAAGTCAGCAAGTCTAACAACAGGTTTATCATTCTCCATCAAGCCAGCTCCTCTGACCTTCCCTTGCTTCTGTCCTTATCCTTCCCCTTATCCAAGTTCTTTTTATTTTATTTTTTTAAAAATAAAAATTAATGCAAAAGAATGAAACTAGACCACTATCCTATACCATACAAATAAATTAACTCAAAATGGTTTAAATTTTTGGATATAAGACCTGAAACCACAGAATTCCTGGCAGAAAACATAGTTGGTAAGCCCCTTGAAGTTGGTCTTAGCAATGTTTTTGTGGCTCTGACTTCAAGTGCAAGGGAAACCATCATTAAAATGAAAAGGCAACCTATTGAATGGGAGAAGGTATTTGCTAAATGTACATTCGATAAGGGATTAATATCCAAAATATGTAAAGAATTCATACAATCCAACAACAATAAAACAACAACCTAATTAAAAAATGGGCAGAGGATCTGAAGACATTTTTCCAAAGAAGACATAGAGATGGGCAACAGACACATGAAAAATTGTTCAACATCATCAATTATAGGGGAATTGCAAATCAAAACAGCAATGAGACATCACCTCATGCCTATTTAATGGCTATTATCAAAACGACAAGAAATAATAAGTGTTGGAGAGGATGTAGAAAAGAGGGAACGCTTATACACTGTTGGTGGGACTATAAAGTGGTGTAGCCACTGTGGAAAACAGTATGGAGATTCCTCAAAAAATTAAGAATAGAACTAACATATGATCCAACTATTCCACTGCTGGGTATTTATTCGAGGAATACGAAAACACTAATTCAAAAAGACATGTTCATTGAAGCATTATTTCCAAGATATGGAAACAACCTGTGTCCACTTATGGACAAATGGATAAAGAAGATGTAGTATATACTATATATAATGGAATACTATTCAGCCAGAAAAAAGAATAAAGTCTTGCCATTTGCAACAAAATGGATGGAATTTGAGGGCATTATGCTAAATGAAATAAATCAGAAAGAGAAAAACAAATACTGTATGATTTCACTCACATGTGGAATCTAAAAAGAAAAGACAAACAAAACCCCCCAAAACAAACAGATCATAGATACAGAGAATAGACTAGTGGTTACCAAAGGGGAAGGGAGTTGGGGATGGGAAAAAAGGGGGAAAGAGGTCAATCGTATGGTGATGAATTGTAACTAGACTTTGGGGAGTGATCACTTGGTGGTATATATAGACATTGAATTACAATGTCGTACACCTGAAACTTATATAATAATAAAAATTGTATATATTTAAGATGTACAACATAATGATTTTATATACATATATAGTGAAATGATTACTACCATCAAGTTAACATATCATCTCCCATATTTACCATTGTTTTTATGATAAGAGCTCCGGAAATTTACTCTCTTAGCAAACTTTCAGCATACAATATGGCATTATTAAGTATACACACCATGCTGTACATTAGATCTCTAGAACTTATTCATCCTACATAAGTGCAATTGCGTACCCTTTGACTAACATCTCCCCATTTCTCCCACTTCCCCACCCCTGGTAACCACTGTTCTATGCTCTGCTTTTATGTATTTGACTTTTTTAGATACTACATATAAATGAGATTATGTAGGGTTTTTTTCCCCCCTGTATTTGGCTTATTTCACTTAGCACAATGTCTTCCAGATTCATCCATGTTGTTATGAATGGCAGAATTCCTTTCTTTTTTTAAGGCTGAATAATATTCATATACATTAATTATAAATTTTTTTATCAATTCATCCAAAGTTACACAGTTCACAAGAAGCAAAGCTGGGGTTTGGGCCCAGATATGTCTAACTATTCCAGTAATCCTACAGGTCTTTTTGTAAGGAGGCTCTTATTTTTGTAGATATGGAGGCTACCAAAGGAAGCACTTCATGCTGTGGTGAAATATTAAGCTACACATGAACACACACAGACATAGACACACACAGATGCACACACACCCCCTTCTAAATGATGCATCAGAAAGGAAGAACTTTTGCTTGTCCTGTCAAAAACAGAAATTCCTCATAGAGTTAGCTAGAAGGAAATAGGTGGGTCATTCATCCATAGGACTGATGCCCGCATGTCCTTTGGCAGTAGCTATCTGACAGCCGGACTACTGATCACCTTCTCCCTAGCTCAGAGGCTGCTTTTAGCGTGACAGATTTACATCTCACCTTAAAAGCACTTTATCAACTGTTCAGTCTCTGTGGACTGAAGCAGAATCACTTTGGCTTGGTTTGGTTATGGGGCTGTAATTGCATTCACAAGTCTTTATACAGAAAATCTACCTTTTACTAAGTCCTTATCAAATAATGATATATAGAAAAGCCAAGATTGTTCTTTGCAAGATCAAAAATAGCATTTCTCTTTGCTGTGTAATTGAATCAAGAGCATTTCAGCTTTGGCTTCTCTCTCTGAAATCCACCTTTTCATTCACTAAGCCAAGTTACAGCAGAATAAAAAGGATATAAGAAAACTTTCTGAAAGGAACTCTCATACACTGCTGGTGAGAATGTAGATCGGTATACCACCATGGAAAAAGTATGGAGACTCCTCAGAAAATTAAAGGTAGAATTACCATATGACCCAGCAGTCTCTCTTCTGGGTATCTACCCCAAAATTTTGAAAACATTTATTCATAAAGATGTATGTACCCCTATGTTCACTGCAGCATTATTCACGATGGCCAAGACATGGAAGCAACTGAAGTGTCCTTCAACAGATGATTGGATAAAGAAGATGTGGTACATACAGACAGTGTAGCACAACTCAGCTATAAGATAAAATACTGCCATTTGCCATGACATGAATGGATCTTGAGCATAATACAATAAGAAAAATAAGTCACACAGAACAAGTCAAGAACCATATGATTTCAATCATATGTAGGATATAAAATTGAAAGCAACACAAGAACAAGACAAGCAAACAAACACTAATAGACACAGACAATGGTATGATGGTTACCAGAGGGAAAGGGGGTGGGAGGAGTTAGAAAAGGGAAAAGGAGGTTTAAAATATATAGTGACTGAGGAGATTTGACTTCGGGTGGTGAACACACAATGCAATATACAGATGATGTATTATAGAATTGTACACTTGAAACCTATATAATTTTATTAACCAATGTCACCCCAATAAATTTAATAGAAAAGAAAATTTTCTGAACCATACAGAAAAAATTAATTCTCCTTTTAACGTATGATCATACACACAACAATATGTAATAATATTGGCAATAATTATTATTTTGGGTAATAAAAATAATTAATGGTAATTAATCTAATTATCTGATAATAATTTTGATTTGTTTCACTGTTTTAAAGCCACAATCAGTGTCGGAAAACACTACCAGGAAAAAAGAAGAAAGCAAAATTTTCTTAAAATATAGTGGTAAACTCTCTGGGAATTAGCAAATCTGAATCTCCAAACTCACAAATGATCCCTGATTCCATCATTCCAGCTGTACGTAGGGCATTTCTTCTCAGAAAACATTTTATCACCGTGTTCATTAGGTTCTGATCTAAACTGAGCAATTCCAAAACAATTCTCATAAATGCTCCCTTGATGCTGCCAATGGCACTAGTTGTTTTAATGTATTAAAAGAAAGTTTTATTTCTTTCTCACTTTTGTTTTATATATTCTGTCAAACTCGATCCTTATTTATCCTTCAATTAAAAAAATTATTTAGAGACCACTGTGTACTAGGTACCATGCTAAGTGTTGGATATAAGAGAATAAACAAGGTCACGGCCCTCATAGAGCTTAATATTCAGTGGAGTGAGCCAATGATTAAGCATGAAGTTAGAGTGCTGTATAATTAGTGATGGTACAGAGTATTGTCTAAGCACATCAGAGGGGCCTAAGGCATGTGTAGGTCAGGGTGTCCCATTAGACTTTTTGAGAGAAAGGGGGAATAGAATTTTAAATGGAAAAAGCATCATGTACAAAATCCCAGAAATAAAAGAGCAAGAAGTCTTATGTCTGGAACCTAAAATGCAAAATGATCCAGGGCCAGACCATGTAGGACCTTCTAAGACCTGTGTGAGCTTTGGACTTTATCCTAATGATTTTGAACAGAGGGGTGGTGTGATCAGTGTTAGGCTTTTGTAAGATAACTCTGGTGAGGATAGAAACCTGATTGGAGGCTAGCAAGTCTGGAGCCAGGAAAAGTTGCTCCAGGCTGTTCCAGAGAAGAGAAGCCACTGTTTTGGGCTAAGGTAGTGGCCATGGAGATAGAGAGAAGTGAGTGCATTCAAGACCCTGCTTGAACTGAGTTCCTTTAATGTCACTCTCAGTACCTATCCTGGGCTTGCACAGTGAATACTTGAGGGTCTGCAGCACACACTGAACTCTGGAGCCAGGCAGTGCTGTTCAAACCCTGAGTTTGCTACTCATTATCTCTGTGACTATGGATAATTGATTTAATCTCTTGGAGTCTCAGTTTTCTCAGATGTAAAATAGGGGTAATAACAGTATACATCCCATAGTAAATATGTAGTAAAATATATGCATAGCTAATACATGTAAGCAGGTAGAACAGTACCAGGCACATGAGAAGCTCTTAATAAATATTATTATTATTATTTAATGTGTCTGGTATTATATCGTTATTTCTTTTATTAACAGTCTCATTAATCTACCCCATGATGGCATCTTAAATAGCTTTCCTACCTTATTCTTTCCTTGCTTAATTCTACTCTGCATCTGACTTCGATATTAATCTTCAAGACATCTTTCTTCAAGATGTATCACTCAACTTTTCCAGCTCTCATAAGCCTCCAAATTAAGTACAAAATTCGTAATCTAACAATTTGAACCCTTCCTCAACCTTGTCTTATTTACTCTTCTCTAAGCTTTTTTCTTATTATAGTTATGCCCCCAGGGAACGCCCTTTTGGTTTACAAGAATTTAAATTTGCAAGGAATTTCATGTAATATCTGCTTTGGCTTCTAATGATGCATTTATTCACATTTATGAGAACTATTTTGGATAGTCTGTATCTCTCAAGTAGCTGAGTGCCAGGAAGAGCCCCTATAAGGTCATCTCCCAGTGGTGAAGTATTCCCAGTATTTTTGGTTTACAAGTCTGTAGTAGTGACAACCTTCTGCACCATTTGCTTTGCTTTTATTGATTTATTTTGTCTTTTGTGGGTTAAAAAAAAGAAAGGACAGTAACGATTTAAATGTATATTATGCAATAGCCACAAACGAACTGAACAAAGGCATTCAGCATTATTACAGATTAATTAATGAAGAGAAATTGCCTTGGAGCTCATGCCGTGACAACTAATGTCATTTACTGATGTGACAGTGTCCGTTGGAAGGAGATTTGGTGTTTTAGTATAAGTGGCTTAATTTCAGGGCTCAAGAAGCATCATCTCTTGAAATTAATAGTAATTATGTTTTACATTTATAGGAATTTGCCTTATGAAGGTTTTCAGGAAGAAATTACTCTTGAAAGATTGAAGAAGACTGTTTACTTCCAAAAGCATATTCTGCTCAATGTTAGGCATTGGCTTATTCTTCCCTTCCACACAGTGTACTAATTCCTGCTTCTTGGTCTTGCTGGTACTCTGCTCGCTGCCTTAGCTCTCTCCCCACTTTTCTTTTACCATATTACCAAAGCCTATTTTACCGAAGACTCTATTACTAGGGCCCTGTCCTCTGTGAAGTCTTTTATAATAATTATAATCCACGTTGGCATCTCCCTTCTTTAAACTTCTATTGCCTGTTCCTTAGTTTTTATTGATATCTTTTTTTGACTATATAGATAAGGAATAGTTAATGTACAAAAACAGCACATATTTAAAGTATATATGACTGATGCAATTTGACCTATGTCTACTACCATGAAACTGTCACCACAATTGAGAGAATGTACATATCCATCACCCCCAAAAGTTTCCTTGAGCCCGTTTGTAATTCTACCTCTTTTATTTTTACAACCAGCCCTATTCACAGACAACTGTTGATCTGCTTTTAGTCACCAAAGATTATAAATTGTCATACATTTCGCTTCACTTCTACCTGCTTACGTGTATTAGCTATGCCTTAAACACTCAATTATATTATAAAGATATGTAAAAAGTAAGGGACAAAGTATTTTATATTTATCCCATTATATATATTCTATTTCTGTCCCTGGTATATCAGTTATGTATGGCTGCAGAATAAATTACCCCAAAACTGAAACAGCTTAAAATAGCATCTATTATTTCACAGTTTCTGTGGGCCAGGAATTAGGGTGCAGCCTAGCTGCAGATCTCCACAAAGGTGCAAACAGTGTGTCCAAAGATTCAGTCAGCTCAAGGCTTAACTGGGGAAGGATCTACCTTTAAGTTCATTCATATGGTGGTTTGCATGATTAAGGTCCTAGTGAGCTTTTGCACTGAAGACTTCAGTTTCTTCACAGATGTTAGCTAGAAGCCACCCTCAACTCCTTGTCACATGGGCTCCTCTATAGTGCAGCACACAACATGGTAGATTGCTTCATCTGAATGAGCAAGCAAGATGAAACAGAGAGAGAGAAAGCAAGATGGAAGCCAAAGGCTTTTATATCCTAATCTTGGAAGTGACATCCCAGCACTTCTGCTGTATTCCATTCATTTGAAGCAAGTCTCTCGATTCATCTCACACTCAAGAAAGTGGATTACACCAGGAAATGGGAATCATTAGTAGCCATTTTAGAAGCTTACTACTGCATGCCATCTTTTTTTGGAAGTACATATATTACAAAGCGCACAACACACTATTATCACTTTTGTTTTAGACAGACAATTCCTGGAGCTCTTTATTCCTTTGTTTAAATCCTGATTTCTATCTGGCATCATTGTCCTTCTGCTTGAAGGATTTCCTTTGACATTTCTTATATTGCTTCTTGGCTGACAGAGCATTCTCTCAGCTTTCGTGTGTTTGAAGAAATCTTTCCTTTGTCTGTTTTTGGAAGTTATTTTTGCTGGGTAAAGAATTCTAGATTGACAGCACTTTAAACTGTCAGCCTAGACTTTCAGTACTTTAATGCTGTTGCTTCACTTTTTTCTGAACTGTGTTGTTTCCAATGAGAAATCTGCTGCAATTTTTATCTTTGTCCTTTACTGTCGTTTTTTTTTTTTTTTTTCTGGAGGGTTTGAAGACTGTCTTTTTCATTGGTCTTAAACAATTTGATTACAATGTGATTTGATGTAGTTTTCTTTCTTTCTTTTTAA
This sequence comes from Pteropus alecto, assembly GCF_000325575.1. Classification (NCBI taxonomy): domain Eukaryota; kingdom Metazoa; phylum Chordata; class Mammalia; order Chiroptera; family Pteropodidae; genus Pteropus; species Pteropus alecto. Next base: position 9,441,566 of record NW_006432943.1, read on the forward strand.
TTTTAGTCTCTAGCAATAACAAAATTTAAAAAAATTAAATTTATTTATTTTTATTAGTTTCAAGTATACAGTACATTGGTTAGACATCTATATAGTTTGTAAACCATCCCCCCAATTGCTCCCTCCCTCCCCTGACCTTCCACATAGCCAATGTGTTAATGCTAACTGCATTCCCTGTGCTGTGCTCCCCATCTCCATGACCATCCATCAGCTACTAATTTGTACTTCTTTAACCCTTCACCTCTGTCCATCACCAAATTGTCCACTATATTTGTGAATCTGTTTTTGATTAGTTTGTTCTTTTTATTCCTTAGATTCTGCATATAAGTGAAGTCATGTGGTGTCTATCTTTCTCTGTCTGACTTAAATACCTTCTAGTTCCATGAAAGCAATATCTTTTTCCATTCCCTTCCTTTTAGTCTGTGCGTTTTTTAATCCGAAGTCTCTTGTAAGCAGCATATGTAGGAGTCTTGTTTTCTTATCCTTTCAGCCACTCTATCCTTTGGTTGGAACTCTTAATTCTTTCCATTTAAGGTACTTATTGATAGGAACGTAATTGTTACCATTCTTTTTTCCTGTTTTTGATACATGTTTTTTCTTCTTAAAGAAGTCCCTCCAACATTTCCTGTAATACTGGCTTGGTGGGACCCTTCTGTCCTCTAAAGTCTCTGTTGAGAAATCAGCTGCCAGTCTTATGGGTGTTCCTTTGTAGGTAACCAATTGCTTTTTACTTGCTGCTTTCAAGATTCTCTCTTTGTATTTAACTTTTGGCATTCTAATTATGATGTGTCTTGGTGTGGGCCTCTTTGGATTCTTGGTTTTTGGGATTCTCTGAGCTTCCTAGGGTTTTATGTCCATTTCCCTCATCGTGTTAGGGAAATTTTCCATCATAATTTCTTCAAACATCTGTTCAACATCTTGATTTTCTTCAGGTATGCCGATCAGATGGATATACGGACTCTTAATAGTGTTCTATATGCTCCTTAAATTGTTTTTATAGCTTTGGCATCTTATCTCTTGCCATTCTGATTGAGTGTCTTTAGCTTTCCTGTCCTCTAGATAGGGCATTTGATCCTTTTCTTCATTCACTTTGTATATTCTTTTGTTTATTCCATTTACTATACTTCTCATCTCAGATAATGTGTTCTTCATTTCAAACTGGTTCTCTTTTATAATTTCCATTTTCATTTTATTTTTTTATCTCTTCGTTGAAGTTCTCACTGAATTCATCTACATTTCCCAAAAATTCATTGAGCATCTTTATAACCAATGTTTTGAACTCTGTATCTGTTAGATTCCTTGATTCCATTATATCTGGATCTCTGCTCTGTTCTCTCATATGGTATCTGCTTCTTTGTCTTCATATTTTGGTTGCTTTTTCTTGTTTGTTTCTATATGCTAAGCAAAGCTCCTAAGTCTCCTGGTCTTTAAATAAATTAGTGTGGATTTGTGAAGTAGGTGTCCAGTGGCACAGTCCTGAGAGGGGCTCAGCTGCAGACCAAATTCAGCCCAAGCCTCTACTCCTCCAGGGCCAACTGTTAAGATTCAGCAAGCAATCCACAGATGTTGTGCTTATAGTTGCCTCAAAAGGCCACATCAGAAACAGGCCAGCTCCCTCCAGTGTGAGTCTAGGCGCTGCTCAGCAAGGAGCACCTGACTCGCTGAGGATATACCTGAATGTGGCTTAAGTGGGGCTGGGAGTTGGGGGAGGCGGAGTTTCAGGGAATCCTCTTGGTGGAGCGACCTCTGTTATCCACTTTGATGATATCAGAGCTATGGCGGCTCTGTGTCCGCACACTGGGAGGAGAGAGGGCTCAACAGGGAACTATGGATACTGCTGGCACTTCTGTACAGAGTGAGTCTTGCCTTAGTCCTCACTCTGACAGTGTTTCCCTGTAAGTCCCTGGTGCCCACTATGTGCAGCTTAATCGGCTTTGGTACTCAGAGCGAGCAGGTTTGTCACCACGAAAATCTGCTCACAGACCCAGCCCCTTTAAGAGGCTTTTGCCACTGCCACTGCCAAAGCCTCAGTCTCACTCAGCCACTGGAGACTGGGCAGCTGGGTGTCCTTGCCCCGTCCTACCTTCTGCCGTTGCAGAGTGATTTCTTGGATTTCTCCCTGGTTGTATGTCTTGTTTGTCTAGATCCCAGGCGAGTTTTTCTTGCTGCTTGCTCATTGTTTCCATCATAACTTTGATTTGGTTGCCAGAGGGATGAACAGAGCCTCTATTATCTACGCCGTATTTTTTCCTTTCCCTTGATGTAGTTTTCTTAATGTTTCTTTTGTTTGGGGATTTTTGAACTTCTTGGATTTCTAAGTTTATAATTTTCATCAAGTTTGGGAAAAATGTCAGTCATTAGGTCTTCAAATATTTTTTTCTGTACTCCCATTTCCTTTGAGGTCATGTATATTAGGTCTCTTGAAATTGTTCCCCAACTCATTGATGCTTTGTTCATTTATTTTTTGTCTTTTTTTCTTACTGTCCTATTTTGGAAAATTCCTATTGCTTTGTCTTTAGATTTACTAAGTTTTTATATACCATGACAGATTCTGTAGTCCCATTTTTTAGAGTAGACATTGTAATTTTCTTCTCTATAGGTTTGATTAGACTTTTAAAAAAAATCTCCCACATCCCTCCGTAAAACGTTCATTTTTCCTCTATCTTCTCGAACTTAGAGTACATTTATTATAATTGTTTTAATGTTTTTTTCTATTAATTCTATCATATGTATCCTTTCTATGTCTGTACCTATTTATTACTTTTTCCCCCTATTATGAGTTGTATTTTATTTCTTCTGTACATGTCTGGTAATTTTTGATTAAGTAATAGACATTGTGTCTTTTTATGTTGTTGGGTGTTCATTTTCTTCCTATTATTTTAACTGTTTTTGAACTTTGTTCTGGGACATGGTTAAGATACTTAGAAACATTTTAATCCTTTCACAGCTTGTATTTAAGCTTTGTTAGGTGTACCATAGCAGCCTTTAGGCTAGGATTAATTTGTTCCCTATACTTAGGTAATATCTTTCTGAGTACTCAACCTGGTGCCCATGCATTAACAGGTTTCTCTCCTCTGGCTGCTAGGAACATGAATTATTTCCACTCTTGAATAAGGGTCAGCAATTTTTCTGTCAATTCCTTCCTGATAATTTTTCCCTCAACTTCAGGAAGCTTACACGCAAAAATGTTCTAATCAGTACTCAACTTAGGACTTGAAAGGAGCCTTCTTCGGGATCTGGATTTCTCACTTCTCTCTCTGTCTCTCTCTCTGTCTCTCTCTCTGTCTCTTTCTTTCTGTGTGTGTGTGTGTGTGTGTCTGTCTGTCTGTCTGTCTGTCCGTCTCTCTCTCTTGTACACTGCTTTGGGAATTTTAGCTGGTTTGTCCTTCCCTAAAATTCTCAACTCTGCCTCCTTGACTCAGGGAGCCTGCCTGGCTCTGCCTAAGTTCTCTTTCTCTGCACCCCAGCCTGAAACCTCTGTCTGGGTATCAAGCTGAGGCAATTGTAGGGCTCACTTTGTTTGTTTACCTTTTCTTAGAGATCATGCTTGTTGTCCAGTATCAGAATACCATTAATTCATGTTTTTTTTTTCTTTTTATTTCTCTCATTGTTGTTGCTTAAGGTATAAAGTTAAATCTGGTCTCTGTTACTCTATCATGTTCAGAAGTGGAAATCTGTTCCCTGTGCTTTAGTAACCTATAACACAATTCATCCACCCCTAAATATTCATTCATGTATCCCTTAGGCCCATGAAAAAGTGCTCCCAGAGGGCAGAGCCCATATTATGTGACTCTTTTTTACCCTTAGCACAATGCTGTGCACATGCTGAAAAGTACATATTTCTCTTTACTTGGTCTCTTGGGGCTAGAAATAAAGTGTCTTCCTTCTGCTTCCATAATAGTTCATCCTTTTGGTCCTTCCCTTATTTCTATCCTTTGGTTCCTCTTCCCACTCTATAAATATAAGAGATCCCCTTCACAATATCACCCAATCTGATGGCTTTAGCTATTATCTTTGTCAAATACTTGGCAGCAACTTGACAACACCAGTGGGTCTCAAACTGGAATTTATGTGCCAAATATTTTAAAGGTGAACAGAGGTGAAAAACCACCATCTGGACAAATTAGTTTGATTATTTTAATTACTCTGCTTGGTTGACATTCATTATTTTGGATATCTCTCCACTTTCTGATCCTAAGCTCCCTCTCTCTGCTGTAATTTTTAATGTCTTCTCAACTCAGCTGGTAGCAACTTGTGACTATCCAAGACTTTCTCTGAATAGTCCTAAGTTCCCGTCTCTTGGATCACAGACAGAGACTGAGGTCCATTTGCTCTTTCTGGTATTGTTCCTGCATATCTAAATTTCATCTCTGGCTGGATCTGTGCTGTGCTGAGTCCAGAGGTAGTCTGGACAAGCTCACTAATCCCTATTTATTCTGTGGTTGCAAAATTCTTCCTCCTTCCAACTGGAAAAACTGGTTTTGTAGATGAAGATATCAATAAAATTACTACCTCATAGGTGAAAGTCACTTCCTTCAGGACCAATGGCCTTGCTTGCTTGAATTAGAAACTCTGTCAATGGATGGGCTATGCATTTCCATGCAGATATTCTGCTCTCACTTCTAGCTCAGTATATCCAAAATTCACCTTCTCGTCTTCTCTGCCAATCTGATCCTTCCCTCAAAGTCCCTGTTTGCATTCGTAGTGGTTTCAATCTCCTCATAAGATAAGCTTGAACCTCAGGAGTCATTTTCAACCCCTTGGCTTCTTACTATTTTCAGCTGATCTGTTTTCTCGTCCCAAGAGTTTTGCATTTATGATATCTCCTATGTGTCTATGGATTTTGACCCTCTAATGTTTCTCTTATTCATTTTTTTTCTTTACATTCCCATTATCACTTCCTTGCTGCAAAGCCTCATTACTGATTCCTATGCCTCTAGCATCACTGATCCATCCCACACAGTATTTCCAGATAAAGCTCCCTCAAGGATGGCCTGCTTGTTTGAATTCCCTCTTCCAAAGTTTCAATAGCTCCCCATGGTCTACAAAACTAAGTCCAAGCCAATTCTCCAACACTGAAGGTCCTTTCTTCAATGATTTTGGCTTCTACTACTCTTGTAATCTTATCCATCATACCTCATCTCACACGTGTCATCTCCAGCCAAACTGAACTTCTAGCTTCTCTCGGAATTCTCTCAGGCCTATTTATGCCTGTTTACACCTGTGAATCTGACCTTTAAGGTCCAGCACACATGTCAACTCCTTCATGTCATTTTCTCAAAGTTTCCAGCCAGAAGTAATGGCCATGTGCTTATGCTTAGAACAGTGCCTGGCAGACAAGAAGTATTTATTTAATGAATGAATGACTCTTTCTTTTTTATACTTTCATAATATTTTGGTAGTTGTTCAATAGCACTTTTTATCATCCTGCCTTGATGTACCAATTAGCTAATTCATTCAACAAGAGGTGACTGACCACCTATGATGTGCAAAGGTTCCACGCTGCGGAGTTAAGTGGATAGTGGTCATCTCTCCTATGGTGGTGTGAACATGTCCAGTCTATATATGGGCATCTCTCTCATGCCAGCATGAATGTGTCCACTGCACACATGGCCATTTCCTCCCACAGTGAGGTTCCTAAAGGAACAGATCATGTCTTATTCCTCCTGACTTCACTCATGGAACTTGGCACAGGGCCTCATATGACACAGTAAATACCAAATTGAACGGAAATGGATTCTTTTCTGAATTAATGAAATAAACGCAGCCCAGACACGAGTCAGGATTCTGATGATCTGTTTATGTCTCAAATAATTGAAAGGACAAAGATCATTGAATATCCCTGGAGGAAGTAGGTGTTGACTGCTTCTTTGTATTTGATTTTAATCCCTTTCACAACAGAACAGAACCCTGTTCTTATTGATCAACCATTAAAAAACACCAAAACAATAAAAAATCTGTCAAGTTTAGTTTCTTCAAAAGATAATCGAGCTAACTGAGCAACAAACATTACAACTTTACAATTTTATCTTCTGACATTGACATAGCTTGGCTTTAACATCATTTCAAATATTTTTAACTTTAATGTAGAAAATAAATATTTGATACAACTATTACTTCAAATTTAAAAGAAGTCTTAAAAAATAATTTTACTTCATGATCTTCTTATATATTATTTACCATAGGGTTTGATTTACACATATCTTTCCTTAATATATTTTCTGTTTGTAGATAGGACTACTAGAAAACTCACTATCTCTCATTTATAACTATGAATATTTATAGTAGATACAAAAGTGTTATGAAAATTCTGTCTTGCTTCTTTTCTAAGAACTAACTAAAGCATGGGCCCCTGTAGTCACACCCAAACACTGTGGTCCCATCGTCCAACCACAGTTGACTGGACTGGCGGTAGACACTTGACCCATTGACCCAAGCTAGACCAATCAGATCCCCTTCCTCCAGGAAGTTGTATTTGGGACTAAGACATCAGGGAGTCTGTCATAATTAATGTTTATATTGTGAGGACATCTTCCCATGTGCCTAAAGAAGAAGGGGAAACCAATCTGTAGAAGAAAAAGAATGAAACAAACATGAAAGAGAAACACAAATAATACTGAGCATTTAGTAAGTATAAGGTACTATTTCATTTAATTCTAGAATCAACTAAACTCAAGTGTTTATCAAGAGGCTAAAGGCTAAGAGAGATTAATGACAGTGGCAGAGAAGAAACATGAATCTGACTCCTGAGCCCAGCTTGCTCGTGTGACATTACACCGGCTGGGAGCAGCAGAGCAGAATGAGGGACTTCGTGACGCTAGAGAGCAGAGCACTGGCTTGCTAACTGAGAGACTTTCTGGTCTTGCCAGAGGCTTGTCTGGACTTTCTGCCTTTAGATATTATAAGGAAGACCAATTTCTTTGATTAAATAGTCCACCTTTGCTAAGTTGCATACAACAGCCATGCCCCCTTCATTTACACCCTCTGTGTCAGACCTAGAGCTGTCCTCGAAGTTCATGTGCATATGCTCACATTCCCACTTTCACAACCTCCTCTGCTCTTCGTGCTAGTTCTTACATATAGGCACACACGCATAGCATGTCTTTGCACTTGCTTCTACACTGTACATACAAACCAGTTACTTAAGTGTTTGTGGAGCTATAGGGCAAATAATGCAAAAGGTTTTGAAAAAGGTATCTGGGACTTTATTTCATTGACAGGCCTGGTTTAATTATGAGGAAATATTTTATTGTGAGTTGCTGTTTGTAATATCTGCAATTAATGCTTTTATATAATTAGGCAGTTCGAACATTAGCCACAGAAGGGTAATTAAATCTGTGTTTTGCCTTTCATACTGCAAAGGGAAACTTTCAAAACAACTGGGAAAGGTAAAACCTAGCCAAATCCATTTTTTTTTTACTGGGAAAATTTTTGGCAAACTTTTGCTGGCATCTAAATGTACGTAAATCTTTCAATGGATTATGAGAGGCAGGCCTATGCATTGTAAAATGCCATCTCTTAATATTATTGTTATTAAAGGAAGAAGGCAAAACAATGAATTATTTTATCAGTATATAATTTACGTCTAGTTCTTGTGGTTCTTGGCTTTTTGCTCAATGAAACAAGGCAATTGTATGTTGTTTGGGCTCTGCATTTAGATTGCTCAGGGTTAAATCACTGTTCATCACCTACAAAGTAAGCAGCCTTGGACAAGTTGCTCTTGACAGTGGGCAAGTTGCTTTGTCACTTTCCTTCCTCTGAGCCTGAGTTTCTCCATCTGTAAAATGGGATAGTAGTCATATCTACTTCAGAGGATTGTGGTGAGGATGAAAGGGACATTCTATTGTTGGCAAAGTCAGTGTGCCATTGGCCCAAGCATCTGTACACTTCCTTGCTGACTGTGCCAAACTGCAAGGCTTAACCATCCTGACACTGAGCCATTTCTCTAGCTAGCAACAGAGCCGATTAAGTAGGTCAAAGTGACAAAGACTGATTACCATCTGACTACTAGCTCCCCAGGGGGAACCTAGCTTGTTCACTACTTGCTGTAAAAGGTGCCAAGCCCTTAGCCCTGGATTCCTCAGCTGCAGCACATCTGATACGCAGGGGTCATCTGGGTCCATTGCATTGTATGGGATTTAGAGGCAGAGGAACCGGCCCCACTATGTGATACTCCTGCTGTTTGCTGTGCTGTAAGTAAAAACCATCTTGCTCTATCCATTGAGTCTTATTGTCTACTTTCAGCAACTATGGAGTTTGGGCAAGCCAGGCTTCCTGCCACTAACGTATATCATTTGGATGTTTTTTGTAGTCTTGTTACTTCTTGCCATCTTCTGTAACAGGAGTTGGTAAACTTTTTCTGTAGAGACCAGATAGTATTTTAGGCTTTGGGGCCACATATAGTCTCTATTGCATATTCTTCTCTGTGTATTTTTTTTTTAAATTAAAAAATTTTAATTATAAATAGTAGTTTTTATTTGAGTTCCTCTATGTGCCATTCTCTGTTCCAGGTACTTCACATGCACTGCTTTTTAAAATTCTCACAACAACCCCTTGAGGTGAATATCACTGTTATTCCCATTTTACAAATGGGGAAATCGCAACATAGAAAAATTAAATACTTGTCCAAGGTCACAGTGCTAATATATAGGAGAATCGGGATTTTTTCCCCTGTTATTCCTTCTATTTTTTCATTTTATTTTAATTGATTAATTAATTAATTAATTTTCCCCTCCCCTCCCCCTTTTCTATGTATTTTTATCTTTAACAACCTTTCAAAAACGTAAAAACCATTTTAATTACCAAGTTGAACAAAACAGGCTGAAGGCTGGTTAGGACCACCATTCTTACAAAGCTGGGTTTCTTCCATGATGGCCACGTAAAACATTTAGATTAGTGAATTTTCAAAAAAAAAAAGAGCTATTCTCATACTTCATACTTTTTGTTTTGTTAATCTCTAAACCTAAGGAAACCCTATTAGTACTCAAATAATGTTCCCAAATAGTGAGAAACTTTCTGGTATACATATAATGCACAGTGAGTAGTTCTTTCTATTCCTACATGTGAGTTCTGCTCCTCTGAAAACAGGACAATTCTTTATGTCGGGCTTTCCAATGCAGTGCCAACAATAAGTTATAGGTGTGTATGTGGACATGGAGCCTCTCAACCTTTGAGACAGTTGAGCAACTGGCCCTGAGCACTCTCCTTTGTCAAACCCAGTGAGTTGTGCAAATATTATCATTTCCTAAGTGTGCCAAGGCATGACAGAGGTTAAGTCCTGTGTTGAGTCATTAAGTTATTGTTTCATAAAACACAGCTTTGGTGTATAACATAAGGAAGTTTTATATTTTCAGACCACTATTTTCAGCTAGAGTGTGAGAGGCGTGGAACTCAGAGGGGCTCACATCTCCCTCTACTGATCCCAGGTGACTGTGGATTTTCCAACAGGACAGGAGATAATATCGAGTCATCCTAACTGATTAACTTTTAATCATTCGGATAGTCTCTGAAGAGAAAACTGAACAAAAACAGCCAGGAAGACATCAATGACATAAAGAATAAAAACAACAAAATAGGTCTTAAGAGGGTTGCTGAACTGGAAGGTGAAGGCTTAAGGGGGGCAAAAAAGCCAAAGAGAACTATAAATCAGTGCCCACTAATTTCTAGGCACTGTTTCTAGTTAAAAAAGTGAACTCTCCAGGGCTAAACCTAAAAAAAATGAAGCAAAGAAAATTCATGGAAGAGCCTTGTGGCACCACCTTCAGCTCATGCTACCTCAATCTCTATAGTTCCTCAGGAAGGACCATTAGCAGTGAATCAGAAATTTCAGTGTTGTCACTCCCTGCCCTGCTGAGAGACGGGGACATACATGTTGTCGCCCTTGTGCAACTCCAGCCAGGCCCCTGCTACCAGTGACGTCGAGGAGCTACATGTGAATAAAGAAGTATCTGTGACATAAAATCATTATGTTGTGGCTGTGCTCTGGTTCTGGTAGGGACTGGTACCATCCAGCTAACTGGTGTTGCAGGAAGAATGTGTTCCAATATCTTGAACTCCTCAGAAACCTGGAGAGTTTTCTCCTAGGAAGAAGAGTCTAGACCAGCCTGGGAGAAACTTAGGATCAGGAGTAAGCTAGGTCCTCAGTAACCCCACCAGTGGAGGAAGGCCGTAGAATGGACAATCCAGCAAAGCGGAACCCAGAACCTCAGCGCTCACCTCACTCACCCACTTCATTTTCAAATAAGCAATCCCAGCTCAGGAAGCATGACCTGAAAAGTAGCAATTATCAGACGCACTGCTGTTTCATGCACCATTGAGAGAGTGGCAAATACTGCCAATAAACTACAATAGGCAATTGATTGTGAGATGCCTCTAGTTTCAGAGGTGGCAAATGTAAAAGAAAAAAGGTGAGTGTCTGAGAATTGATGAGAGGCAACTTGCCCCAAATGCTCAGTAACAAGTCCTTAGGTCTCCTTCTATTCTCCACTATACTATGTAACTTCATTTCACAGATGAGAATCCTGAAGTCCAGAGATTGGGTGATTTACTGAAAGTCCTTGAGCTTCTAAAAAGCTGAAGCAGGACTCCTAGAAGACCTGTGACTCCTACAAGTTGGCTCTCATCACTCTATATGGCCTCTCACTCCAAGGTACTGATCTTTAACTCTAGAAAATAGAACTGAATTTGTCTGCAGAACATTTGCTCCTGACTAGGTTTTGCTTATGGATAATATAAAAAATTGAGCTGCTGCCTTGAACATATGCAGATGGGTTGGAGCAGCCTGGGTAGAAGTTTGCCAGTGGAGAAGACGGTGCCTCTGGATTTAAAATGTGCTTGGGGAAAATATATACAGTAAGTAATATACATGACTGGCAACAGAAGAGCTACTTATGGCAGTGAGTAGTTTTATGGCAGGTGGATTTGATGTTTTACTCGATCTAAACTTACTGGAAAGTGAGAGAGAGGTGAGAACAATTTTATTTTTTATAGGCCTAGCCCTTCCCTCCACCCCAAACCTAGTGTGCTAAGATGATTCCACAAGTCCTGTGCCACCACGTAAATGGTAGAAGCTTGCTACGCTTGTTACTAAATGCTCTGGTGGCTGGCATGGGAGCTCTCCAGCCCCAAGTGGCCCAGAATCCCCTCAGTCTTGAGAAGAGAGACAAGGCCACAAGAGGACAGCCCCTTCTGCAGTGCCTACTCTGGCCAGGTTGGCATCAAGGCACAAATTAGGCTTGGAAGAGAATGATCTGGAGTGTCTCACCTGGCTTGTGCCCCAGGAACCCAGGATACTGTGTACCTCCTGTCCACATACTGCCACTTCTAAGTTTAGCTTAAGGATGCATGACTTCCAACTCTTTGTGTGGGAGAGTCTTTTAACTCAGAGCACTCTGACACCTGGATTACAAGTGAGTGGACATAATAACACTTCACCCTACCCCTCTTTTCCCTCAGTCCCAGTGCTGGTCATCTGGCTGTGAACAGAAATGTTTTCTGAGTATGCCGATGACTTGGACAATAAAATAAGGTTGTATTCACATTCACTTGGCCCCTGTTAGAGGCCCTGGGAGCTTAGCTCACAGATCTCAAGATGAGAATGTGGTACACTATGATCTCACAAACAGTGGGAAACAAAATCCGCTACTCCCTGTCCACTCTCTTGTTGCCCAAGGCCTGATAGCAAGGTGTTGAGCAGTGCCCTAAAGAGAAGCAGCGGCCAGGCTGCCCTTGCTGGAAGAGGAACAGAGGCATTGCCTTCTTAGAAGGTATTTGGTTTCATCACACCACCGTCCAGTGTTTAGGCATTTATTTTCTTGGCGTTCCCTGCCTTGTGAAGAAAGGAAACACTCTCAGAGCTGTGCCATCAGATCAGTTGCTTGAGAAAATGCATCATTCCTTTTGAGACACACTGTTTTCACAAGCAAGATGGTCACTTTAGGGCTTGTGATGAGAGGTGAGGCCATCTGCCCTTTCTGTCTTCCTATGGCTGCAGAGGACCGCAGAGGGAGTCTGGAAGGTGAGACTTACATGCTGAGTAAAACGGGAGTGGCAACTGCATTCAGATTTGGTGCTTGCTTGCCAGCAACGTGGATGATACATTTTGTGCTGTACTCCCTGCATTTAAGTCTTTCTTACATGTTAAGTCAGAGTTTACATTTGTGCTTTCCTCTCTGACAGCCAGCAAACCCCTCTCAATGCATTACAGTATTTCTTAAATATGGGAAAGAACCACTACTCTCAGCCTGAGCAGAAACCAAAGATCTTACAGATATGTCCGCATTTCTGAGAAATGACTTTGATACGTTCTCAACCTTATGCTTGGTTTAATTCCGTCCAAAGAAATTACATTTTGTATTTTGCTACCTTTGACTAATGGAGAGATAGAAGTAAATGATCAAAAAAATTGCTTCTTTTGTTCTAGAAAAAGAGAAACTGTGTTAAAAATTACTGAAAGATAGCACAATAAACAACTGATCCTAAACTGCCTTTTCTCTGTTTAGTCAACAGGACCACATCAGGGGGAGATGGCGACTGGTTTCACAATTAATTACTGTTTCAGTTAATTTAAGTGCCGGTATTATTTGCCCCTTCTTTTCTTTCTTCTATGAACGGTGACAAATAATTAGGGTATGACATGTAAAATTTCTCAAATCTCATTTGAGGGTGAGATGGCACAGAATTCAGGAAGCACAAAAAAGCCTTATTACAGAATACAGCACCCATATTTAGGGTGAGGCATAAAACCAGAATAAATCGACTTTCTTATTTCCTGACCTGTACAAACTTAATTATCTAGACCTGATGTTTTGGTAATCTGATTTCCAAATGATGCAGTGTTCTTTTCCTTAATTTTTCTAGAGACAAATGCTCTAATTTTATTTGTAGCATTTGGGAGAAAGTAAAGTTCAATGTCTAATTTTTCTGATATAGAGCTATTTCCCTCTGCTTTCTAGGAGACAAAATAGAAAAGCAGAAATGGGATCAAATTCTATAAATAAATTATGATTGGCTTGTCCTCAGAAATTATAAACAGTTGAAAAGAGATGAAGTCATAGGTATACATTAATTTTATTTTGAAAGCTGGCTAAGAGATGGCATTAAAATTAAAGAGTTTTGCAAGAAGGAAAATGAAAGGAAGTGGGGAAACCCTGAGAAGACTTCAGAAAAAAATGCAACACCTATATTTCCTTGCCAGCCTCTTCCAAGACATCAGGATCCTGTGTTTGCCGCTTTATCCACTGTGCTAGTGGGATACTTAAGTAACCACCAAAATGCTGGGATATTAGCTGACAATCTGTCAGCATGTTGTTTAATAACGGCCACATTTTGCCTAATATTCTAGCCACTGTTTCACCTCCGTATATTAAGATATCCGCCAAGGAAAAACCACAAGTTAAATAACAGCAGAACAAGAGGGCCTTACAGGTAGACATGAATTTGGTTAGATTTTATGACCTTTCTTCATGCCCTTTCAGAATTTATTTAAGGAGTTGGGTGAGTCAGAATGTGTTAGCTTATGAAATTTTTTTTGGAACTGAAACCAAAAAAGAAAAGGTACAACTTCGAACTTAAGTTTTCACCAATTCAGCCCATGTGCCAATGTCAACCTCCATCGACCCTCTCCCGCAAGCTGTCCCCTCAAATGCTCTCTGTGATACAGTCTGTCTCACTGTGGACAGAGTTGTAAGGTGCCCCACAGCCAAAGGCAGGTGGAGAAATGGGGCTATTGTGAAGATAATTTTAGGTCAGAATACAAGCCAAAACCCAAAACTGGTTCTGCTTGAAATTGCCTGGCTGTCCTCATTTTACCACTTGGCTTTACATGGAGAGACACTACTCTAGGACCTACCCAAATGATAAACAACCATGACATTCTACACCAAGAGAATGCAAAGTGGAGACAGAGTTTATCATTTCTTGCAAAGCCCTGCACACCTGGAAACGTTAATGTGAACAAATGTCCTGGATGGGGAAATAAAGCCCTCATGTAGTTCCTCTTCTACACTTAACTCTGAAGATTGATGAGATTTGTGTTTGCGCTTGATGTAACATTCTTACACCTGCGTAAGGATCTTTTGACTGGAAAAAAGGACTCCTGCTGTGGGAAAGAACTGCTTAGTGGGTTGTAGGTAACAAACCATCTGCAAAGGTAAATGCCAAATCCTCAAAGCTTCCTTCCTCCAGACCCACCGGCCAATCAATTTGGGAGGAAATTGGCTCATATAACATTAACCCAGCAATGCCAGTGGCCAAGGTCTAGATGCTGGATGTGAAATCACAGGTGGAATCTGCTCCCAGGCTACAACATGCCAAGATTACAGATGCAGCCTAATCATCTGGATAGGAGACAAGCAGTGTGAGTGCTGGTAGTATAGATGCCCCTTCAGTTGGCATCAGACAGTGTTAGCAATACTGGTGATAATAAAGACTCTGCTTAAGCAAACTTTTGTCAGGTTCCTGTGAGCCCTCCTCTAGACTAGGCCTTGAACTTGAGGCCCCCTTTTAGCCCCTCCCCATCCTGTTTTGGCCTTCCCAGCCCAGTCTTAGCAAGAATCCTGCCAAGTCAGTTTACCAAGAATTCCCCCACCCTTGATATCTGATCAACTTTGATATCTGACCAAGTTCCTCACCCCTCACCTTTGATGTGTAAGTTCTTGGCCTGCTTTCAGCAAGATTCTTGTTAAGTTGGTTTAGCAAGAATCCCCTTACCCTTGATGTCTCTCTCCTCTTCATGATATTCCATCCATTGACCTCCTCATCCTGTCTTTGCTTATAAATCCCCATGTGTCCTTGCTGGATTCAGTCAAGCTCCATCTATCTGCATTATTGTGATGGTCTGGACACTTATTGCAAGAGTCTTGAATAAAATCTTCCTTACCATTTTAACAAGTGTCGGAATGATTTTTTCTTTAACAGTGATGACTGCTGTAATAGAAGCCAAAGGTCATGGCATTTCGGTGACAAGAAATGTCACTGTCTGCTCGGCAGGAAGCTTAAGTTTCCTCTTTTGTGATTACTTTGTTTAAATAAACTTAAAAAAAGTTAGTTGTTGTTTTACTTGCTTCCCCTACTAGTTTAACAAAAAGCCAACATTGACTATTTTAGTTTTGAGGTTTTATCTTTAAATAAACTGTTTATTTTGGAATAATTTTAGATTTATAGAAAACATTAGGTATTTTAGTTATGAAGCTTTGCTTTTAAATAAACTATTTATTTTGGAATAATTTTAGATTTACAGAAAAATGGCAGAGGTCATACAGAGAGTCGCCATATACCCCTCACCCAGTTTCCCTCACAGTTAATATCTTACTTTTGTCATAACTAAGAAATTGTCATCGGTACACTACTATTAATTACACTTTCAAATGTAATTAAAATTATGTGTAATTAGACTTTATTTGGATCTCATCAGTTTTTCCGTGAATGCTCTCTTTCTGTTCCAGGATCCAATTCAGGTTCCACACTGCAGTCAGTTTTCACGTCTCCCTACTCTCCTCTTAGCTGTAACTGAAACTGTGATAGTTTCTCAGTCTTTCTTTGTTTTCATCATTTTCACAGTCTCGAGGAACACGAGTCCAGGTGTCCAGGAGAATGTATCCCCATCTGGGTTTGTATGATGTTTTTCTCATTAGACCAGAGTTTTGGGGTTTTGGAAAGAATACCATGGAAGCGAAGTGTCCTTTTCATGGAATGATCATGTTTTTGTGATTATTTTGATTGTTTTGAGTATTGCAAACATGGCAGCTTTTGCTTGTTGATCTTAGAGCAAGACTCCTCACATTCCATAGCTATCTAAAGGGAAACCCACTCTCTAAGGTATTAGTAAGGGATTTCCCTGAGGATTCATGGTGGAAATAGGGAAGGGGAAGGAGAAGAAAGTGACATGGCATATAACAGAACACGAGTTAATGAAAATTAGCACTAATATCAGTGTTCCCGTTTCTTCCACAGGAAGGTCAGCCAATGTGGCCTCCACTTGCCCCGGCAGCCTCTGGAACCCACCAACTCCAATGCATCTGTACCTCAAATCTCCCCTGCCTCCACTCCACACACATACCAACTCTCTTTTTATTCATCTCTATATCCACTATCTGGTTTGGCAAAGACCCTTTTGAATATTCATCTGCACAAAAGTCACTTAGGGAGAGTAAATAAGAAATAATGTTTTCAATCACAAATAATTTTTTTCTTTCACATTAAAGAAGATATATTAAAATCTTTTCTACTCACAACCTATCAGGCAATAAATGACTTCAACACAATGTTCAACCATGCAAGATAAACTGCAGAGTTAAAGAACATTGTCCTGGTTCTAGTATCTGGGGGGGCGAGTTGGTTGAGTAGAGGCTCATTTTGCCTAAATGTTCTTTACTAGCTTTCTTCAAAGTCATGGTTACAAAGTGATCACAAATTTACTCATCATATTGTTTTAGTTGTTTGCTACTCACTCTTCCCTCTATGTACTAAATGGTCTGTAGGCAAATCTACTCCTAAACTTCCTAAAGAAGTAGAAACTAACTTGGAGCTCTCAAGAGGACAGGCCATTCATTCATTCATTCATTGACTCGCTCAACAAAAAATTATTCTCTGTGTTTTGTTGCTAAATAAGCTAGTCCCTACCTATGATACAGTTTTTCTTTGTGTTTGAATTCAACAGATATTTTCTAAGCTCATACTGTCTGGAACTGGATTAGATCCCAGGAATAGGATAAATAAAACAGACATAATCCCTCCCTTCGCAAAAATCTATAATCTAAGGAGATAGATATTAAACACATAATCATAAAATCATTTAAAGCTATGACAAGAATCATTAAAAAAAAACATGAAGGAAGGATTCAGTGAGACCTACTGTGTGTGTGTGGGGGGGATGTAATTTGCAGGGTGTTAAGAAGAGCTGATTTACTTTTTGAGAGTAGGCGTCAGGGAATATTTATCTGAGGGACTAACATTTATAGGAGATCTGAAGGATGAGTAAGAGTTAGCTAAGCTGACTGTGAAAAACATAGCACAGGCTGAAAGGAGGGCCTGTTGGAATGTTCTAGAAACTGCAGAGTGTGTTTGGGGAATAGAGACCTGTATGACCTCAGCAATCATGCACTCAGGTTAAGACCATGTTCAAAATTGTGAATGCTGTCCTTTAGGTAGGGTGCAATGAGTAATGTTCAAGAGGGCAAGAGTTAAGTATCTCTTTCATCACATAGAAGAGCACTGTGTGAACTGTGAATAAATGCTAACTGACCTGTCCCTACCTCTTAGCTATTCATCCTGCTCCTTCCACGTCTCAGAAAGGGAGAGAACAAGACAGCAAATCCGTAGCTCAGCTCCCTGACACAATATGTCATTCCTAACCAGGGCCTGCTACAGATAAAGGCTGTAGCTTCTCTTTGCCAAAAAAGAGAAGAGCTACATTATAGATCAGGTGCCACAACAATCCGCTCAGCATATCTGCCTCCGAGTTCAAGGATAACTCCATATGTCATTCCTAACCAGGGCCGGCTACAGATAAAGGCTGTAGCTTCTCTGCCGAAAAAGAGAAGAGCTACATTATAGATCAGGTACCACAACAATCTGCTCAGCATATCTGCCTCCGAGTTCAAGGATAACTCACTACACTGGTTGTTGCAAAGACCTGGCTCTGCACTTGATCATCCCTATTTAACCAGTGACTCTGTCAAGTGGTTTAATCATCTCAAATTCCCAATGATAAAGAATTTGAGCTCATGTTTTGTAAATAGTATAAGAAGGCCTGTATTTTTGTTGATACCTTGGTTTAACACCCAGGAAAAGTAATGAAAAATAAATAATAGTAGTATAATAACAACAAAAATGTACTAGTAATGAAATCAATGGTGCTGGACATTTTGTACCAAATGAGCTGCTGCTAATACATAATTCCATTAGCATTTGTCAAAACCAAGAACAAAAGTATATTTCAGTTAGTTATGGATTATTGGGATCCTATGGATGTAGCATGTATATTAAAAACAAAAGGAGCAGAAATGGTGCATGGTGGGGAAATGAGAGGTGCCCAGAGTGACCCACAATGCTTGGGCAATGGGAACTTTGTAAAGGAGAAAGGACAATCCAACCAAGACTTCGTGATAAGAACTTTGCCAACAGAGCCAGAAGACCTGCTGGATTCTAGAGCAAGATCTGTCATTAACTAACTGTGTGACCATTTACACATTTGTAAAATGGTGGTGATGGGGGAGGATGACGGAAATTTATATCAATCTCTAAGGTCTCTTATAAATTGAACATTTTATGATTCCATGTCTCTAACCTCCATTGTCTAATATAGTAGCTACTAGGCATGTGTAACCATTTAAATTGAATAAAATTAAAATGGCAGTTTCTCAGTTGCACTAGTAATACTTCAAATGCTCAATAACCAAACACAACTAATGGCTACTGAATTGGATGGTGCAGACAGAGAACATTTCTATTACCACAGTAAGTTTTATTGGACAGCTCTGTTCTAGATCTTTTTTTTAAAAAGACCCTTGAGAAATCTGATATAAACAATATTTATGTCCTTAGTTGTTGACTTTATTGTAAAGTTGACTATTGCTGCCACAAATATTTCCGAGAGTTGACATTTATTAAGCACTATTATTGCTAGAATTGGGCTATTTTGATTTAATCCTTACAGCAACCCTCTGACACATGTACTGAGTGACTAAATGAGTTCTTTATTGTCACATTCTAAGAAGTGGCAGAGCGAGGACTGGAGCCTATCGACTGTCATAATCTGGAGCCCAGATAGCTCACCCTGGCCCCAAGACTGGTTTCTGGTCTCGTAGTCTTTTGGCCACATCTCCTGGATTCCTCACAACCCCCTGTTGTAGACTCTGGGACCTTTGCACATGTGTTGGCTAGGATGCCCTCCCTCTCCACCTTTTCTTTGCTTGGCAACTTCTTATTTATCTTTTAAAAAAATAACTCAAATGTCACTTCTCCATCAGGCAAAATAGTTACCCTGTCTGCTTCGGGTTTCCACCACACTCCATTCAGACCTCAAACATAGAGGCCGCCCAGCAGCATTATAGTGTCTGTTTGCAAGTCTGATTTCCAGACTTTTAGTGCATTCTAGGTGAAGTCTGTGCCTCAATCATTTCTGTATATCTCCAGTTCCAAGAAGGTGTTGAATCAATGTTTGTTGAATGAAAATATCGAAATATCTTTCTGAGATTAAGAGTCACCATCTTTTTCAACCACTCTGGCTTATCTAGATGCTTTCCATTTTCCCTGGAACTTGCAGCTTAAATGCAAGTTTAGATAGTTCATTATCATTTGATAGCTCATTATCTGTAAGCAGAGGGCTCCAGGGCCCTCAAGTAGGGAGCAAAACTAAATACATACATACATACATACATACATACATACATACATACATACATAATTATTATTTCTGAGACGAGTAGTTCTTCCCAAGCCCCTCTGCAAGCAGGCTGCCATTTATAAACAAGGAAATACTGCCACTTTCACTAGGGCTGGTGAAATTCTGTCCACTCTTTCTGCCATGCACCAGGCAGAGCTCTGGGTTGCCTGTCTATAGTGACAGGCAACTCTTTCTGCCATGCCTATCCAGAGCTCTGGGTTGCCTGTCTATAGTGACAGAGGCCACTTGGAAATACTGTAGACCTACCAGGGTGCATGTAGGCTCAGTCTTCCCCAAAGCAACAGGACCACAACTTCTTTATGAAGGGATGCCATTCACAAGGTTTTGGTGCACAGATAAACAGACATCTACCCCCCTCGCCCCACGTTCTCCCTAGAGGCAGAACAGCATCGCCCTGCACCCTGCCCGGCAGCTCTTCACCCCAGACACAAATGGCCCTGCTTTCCCTGTCCTCCAAAGTCATACAGGTACCTCTATTAGAGGCCTCTTTTTTGACTCTGCATTTTCAAAAAAGTCAAGCTAGGTCCAAATCTAAACAAAACAAAGCCCTAATCAATCAACCTAATGAAATTGACAAACAAAATCAGAACTATTACCAGAACAAAGTGTAGGAAGAGGAACACTATTGATCAAAGACCTCTTGTGTATCAGAATTGCTCTTGGTAGTGTAACCTCTTATGACCCAACAATCCTAAAAGGTATGTTGAATGATCGTGGTTTACAGATGGAGACATTGAAGCCCAAGAAAGAGGCACCAAATAATAGAAAGAGCATGGGTTTAATGACAGAGAGACAGGTTCAAATTTGGGTGCCACTAGCTCTGTGTGTTTAGACAGATTATTGGACTTCCTTAGGCCTCTGTTTTCCCATTTGGAAATAAATACTAGTAAGTACTAACCTTCCAGGGCTGCTGTAGAGTCAGATAAGAAAATGTCTCTAAAGTGCCTAACACTTGGCTGGCACCTTATAAGATTTAATGCCTTGTCTGCTAAATGGCAGATTTGGAATTCCAAAGCAGGGTCATGGGCCCTAAACCCAAGTTCTTTGCAGCTCTGGAATGGGAACTTCGCTGAGCTGCTCCTCCACCACTGTGGGGTAGAATCAGACTAGCTGAACTTGAGCGGTTCTTTCCTTTGAACTGACGAAACATTCTCTCGTTATTTTATATATTTATGCCCAGAAATGAAAATCAAAATACATAAACCAAGCATCTTCCAGTGCATTACAATGTGCTTTCAGCGCTGCCTGATCATATGAATATCTCTGCCAGACACTTAATGTCATAGAACTACTTGGGAAAAAGGTTTAATGTTGGCATAAGATAATAGGATAATTATTGGGTTTGGGTTCCTATGGAATTCGTGAAAAGCCAGTAAGATATAAGAAGCAATAATAGCCTTTCTTATCCTAAACCTGTATCATAGTCCCTGCTTTGAAGTCAGTTGTGTATTCTTCTGTAAAGAAAAAAAAATACAAGTCTATAAAAACAGTTTTTATAACACATTGTGGGCTGCATTTTGAGCCAGGGTGAATTTCAGTCTCAGTAGTTTTCTTCCAGTTCCAGTCTCAGAGCTGGTCAGGGATAAATTTATCCTTTGCTTGATATAGAGGAAGATTCTGAAGTTTTAGGACAGTTCTTCAAATCTAGACTCCAGGGAATGCACTGTTTATCTTACTATAGAATTTATTTTGCATATAGCTCCCTCTCCAATGCCTGAGTCCATGAAAGTGGTCTCACCTGACAGCCTATTTCTTAGCCTGTGTACCCCGATGCCCTAAGAACACTGTAAAGACAGCTGTGGTACAATGAACAGGTGCAAAGTTGGGGTTGGCACTGAGTTCTGGCTCTGCCCTGTCTCTGTGGTTTCAGACATGTGGCTTCACTTCTAGTAGTCTCAATTTTCCTCATCTACATAATGGGAGTAGTAGCTGACTACCAAGAGCTTGCGAGGATTGAATGCCATGGTCGCCTGAAAGCTGTGTGGAATCCACAAGGTTCTATTTGAATGTTTTTATTAGAATATAAGGAGCGGGAGCCTGAAGAACTGCATGCTCAGGATAGTATTTTCCATTTTTAAATTGAAATTCATACTTACCACTAGTCTGATTAATTTTGGACCAGTTATGGGGGTCTTAGAATTTGAAGACCTTAAGTAACATAAGTGGCATCCAAAAATACTGAGCTCGTGTGCATTGAAATGTAGCTTTTATGATATTCTATATAATGAACTATAATGGAAAGAACACTAGACCAGGAAGTTAAAACACCTATACTGACTCCCAGGGCTCTCGCTGACTGCCTCAGTGACATCCCAGAGTCATTCTGTGCCCCTATGTCCTTATCCATAACTTGAAAGGATAATCTCTGCCTTTGTGGGTAATCCTTGGGTGAGATGAAGCATGCAAGATCCATCAGTAGGTTGAAAGCCATGGCCCAAATAAACTTGAGCCAGTACTACTGTTAGTATTAGTATACTCTCAAGCACCAGACCATGCCAAAGAACCTTATGAATTTTCAAAGAAAGAGTAAATCATATAAGCATCAAATTAATCGCAGAATGAATGTTAGATGTTCAAGTATTAGATACAATCTATGGATCGTCTCCCAAGGAGAAAAGGCACATAGGTATATACATGCTATGTTGGATACAATTTTAGGCATTTCATGGACTTTATGGTTCCCATTTATGGGTCATCCACGTTTTGGTAAACCTCAGGTTAAGAATCTGTTTTAGATTATAAAGAGCAGATACTAAAGCTTATCTCATTTAATACTCTTTATCTAAAAGATGGCAGATGGAAGCATGGAGCTGATCAATGACCATTCCAATAAATGTTAAATATAGTTTTAAATATGTTGTTTTCTCCCCTCCCCCGCCCTGTTTTAGAAGCAACAACCTACATTATATAGAGAAAGCTCGGTTATTTGGAATATTTTATTTACCAGAACATTGAATTCGTCATCCTTGTTAAATCAAGAGAAGCTTATGCATATCATATCCATTTCCCATACCATAAATTGAATTTATACTTTGAAATGATGCCATGTAGAAAGGAAGCACAGATCGAATTAATCCAATGTCCCATTTAAAGCCAAACTGCTAATGCTTTCTAAAGGATACTTTATCCACAAGCACTTAAACCTAAATTCTTAGATGAATTTTGATCTAACTGTTAATCAAGTTTCCTGAATTTACACAGCTCCTAGCTAATTGCCTATGTTCTGCCAAATTCCTCACCAAAAAGAAAAATCAGTGTTGTTTAAGTTTGATGCCGAGAAAAGTGTATTTTTATAAAAATAAAATCAAGAAAATGAATACACAATATACTTCTCACATTTAGGAGTCTGGGTGATGAGAGCCAACGTTCCCATTGCAGATGGGGATCTGGTGCCTGTTACTTACTGTCATCACAACCTGCGGAAACTGCTCGAAGGAGCAGTGGAGTTTGTTCATATTTTCTGAACGTGATGCTAAAATGGGCCGTTAGTGTCACAAGTGAAAAGAAAATGAGCAGGTAGAACCACTGAGTTTACAGCAAGGCCTGAGTGACACCTTGTTCACTGTGTAACCGCAAAATAGCATAATTTTTTTGGTCAGGCATTATGATTTAAACACAGGTCATATTTGGGTTGTTAAAAACATTGTAGTAAGTGCTTCATAAGGAACATAGGTGCCCTTTCAAATCCAAGTTGCTACTGTTGGGAAAGTTTGACCGGAATAGGCACAGCTTAAGAAAGATGATAAATGATATTACTTTAACTAGCAAAGGCTTAATGATGTATCAACTGGTATATGTCAGTGAACTTTGTCTCTCTAGTTCAAATTTTCCGTGCCTTCCACAAACCCAGCTCCAATTAAGTCGAGAAGTTGTCTCTCTTCCCTAGGACTCCTGTCCCTTCACGCACCATCTCAGAAGGCTTTTGGTTTTTCCTGGGTGGTCCTTGCTTAAATAGTGAGTGACTTCTTCCCACTAATTTTGAGAAGAATTTATCGTGGGTATTGAGCCTTAGAGTTTCAGAAGATATATTCCAGATCTATCTCAAGTTTCTGCTGTAAGTGCCATGTAAAGTCTCAAGCGGCAGCTGTGCCATCTTTGAAGAGGAGGTCTTGAGGTGGCCAGGCCAGCATGGTAGAGATGGTAGCCTCTAAATTGGCCAGGTTGACTTGTCCAGGCAAACAAGCTGCTTCACCAAACATGAACCACTTTCCTTCTTCTTCCTGTCAGGCCCTTCAGGGTTTGAGCCCCAGCTAGCTCATCTGCTTTCCTCTGTCAGATGTCTCTGGAGAGGCCAGGATGTTCTCAGATTATCAGTGGTGGTGAGGATCACTTTTCAAACTTTAATGTTTCCTGTCACTTCTTTCATTCTTGAAGAGTTATCATAAAGTACAATCTTCCACGGAAAAGTTAGGTCATTGCAAGCATGTGCCCCAAACCAGATATATGATCTGGTTGACCTGTTCACCCCTTACATAACCTCAGATTTCCTGATTAACTCCTTTAATCTTAATTGTTTTAGAAAAAAATTCAAAGCTTCTAAAGCTCTTTACTCTTAGTCTCCTGGGCACTGATGTTGGGTCCCAGGCGGTCTTACCACATTGCTTTGGCAAAACAATGGCTCTCCCTGGGATTTAAAAAATATAATGAAGCTGTTCTCTTGCTTTGTAACTTTATATCTCAGCATGAACTCAGTTCTCATCAAGGAACTTTCTTTTTAGTATCAGAGCTTTAAAATTTTTTATTCCTTTAAGAATAACCCAAATAATAAAGGCCTTAGACTGCAGACCTCTTGCTTTTCTTAGAATATTTCTGTTGCATATACAAGCAAAACTATTTAAGTAATTAAACCTACTAGAAGTATAATTGTAGTTTTTCCAGGGGAAAAAAATTCCACATGTTGATCTTTCAGATGTTGACTTATATAAGGAAAGCTATCATTAAAAAAAAATTCAATAGGAAGCTACAGAACCAAATAAATATCCATGTTCTACCTAATAAACATTCTAGTTACATTCAGAATACATGGGTGTATATAATTACAGTTGTTAAATGTATAGAATATCCTGCTTTTTGATGGGAAGGGAGAGTTGAATTTTAGATATTCCACAAAATGTATTAATCTACTGAATGTTAATTTTTCCTTAATAAGAAATTCTTTCCAGTGCTATTTGGCCTCTCCCTTTTAAAATTCTTCTAATTATTTTAGTAAGGAACGAAGCTGCTAAGAAGGGAAACACATCTTACCCAGAAATATACATATACACACATTACACACACACACACACACACACACACTTTTCACACTTGCAGACAGACATCCACTATTCTAGAATGTCATGATTTCTACATTTTTCTATGAAAAATTCCTGTGATCTCCTATGTCTCACATCCATTAATAGTTCTACACCTGAAATTTATATAATGTTATTAACCAATGTTACCCCAATAAATTTAATTAAAAAAAAAAAAAAGACTGAGAAGAAGATACTTTTTCGGGAGTAGGTCACACATACCCGCCCTGCGCACAGAGGAAAGGCATCATATCTGCAGTGCAACCAGCTACACCAAAAAAGCATAGGCACTATTTTTAGCTTCTGCAACTTTTTGGTCTTTCGATTCTCTTTCTGACTCTACCTAAGGTACAATGTGAAAAACAATATAGTAATAAATTGTACCAAATGACAGAGCAGAAGTGAAACGGTGCCCTTGAAATTTGCCACAGGCCTCCCAAACAGTACACATGCTACTAGGCGTGTCCAAACAAGAATGTTCCTGAAGCGTCCAAAGCCTTCTCGTGGTTAGCAGGCTAGCTGAGTAAGCAGAACTGCTATCGCTTAGTACAACTCTTTCTGTGTGAAGCTTTGAGGAGGCCATTAAAAATCTCATTAATTTAGATTGTTGGTTTCCAATGAGTCTGATAAGTTTAGAAATATGTGAAGGCATTATTTCCTCCCTCTTCACTTTGGTCTGTTCTCCCTCTTTTCCTCCTCTCTTTTTCTTTAATCTTGCTATCATAATGCCTGTAGGGTCCTCTGTTATTTAGTGGTCAGGGACCAGGGAAGCTGTCTCCATGTGTTATGTCCCCTTCAGAGGGGTCCACAGAACTGTGGTTGAAAGATATCTGATTTATCTTTGTTATTATTGTTATTTTTTATTTATTGTTGTTATTTTTTATTTTTTTTAGGCGAGGCAGCCCTTGGTTGACCTCACAGATTGCAAGGACCTTATTTTTTTATTTTTTATGCCTACAGCATCTGGTCTTCCTAGGTGGTCTCTCATCCAAGTACTAACCAGGCCCAACCCTGCTTAGCTTCTGAGATCAGATGGGATTGGGCTTGTTTAGGGTGGCATGGTCATAGACGAAAGATACCTGATTTAAACAGTCTCAACCAGCCTTCTACAAGCATAACTAATCAATAAATTAAACAAGTAAACAAGTAAAAAAATTCTTGAGGTGATAGCAGCTGCTGTCTTGAATGAAAATAATTTATAATTAAGTTATTGACTGCTTCTTTTATCAGTGGGGAAGGGTCTTTTATAAACATGGCTTAGATATGAAAAACGATACAGCTAGTATGGCCTGAACTGTGTCCCTGTAAAAAGATACATTGAAGCCCTAACTTCTAAAACTTGTAAATGTGACGTTATTTAGAAATCTGGTCTTGGGCAGATGTAACCAAGTTAAGATGGGATCATACAGATTTAGGGTGGGCCCTGATCCCATAGGACTGGATGACTGGTGTCCTTATAAGAAGGGAATCTGAACACAGACAGACTTAGGGGAGGAAGGCCATGTAAAGGGCGGGGGGTGGGGTGGGGTGGGGTGCGGGGGAGGGGCTAGAGATTGGAGTTAATGTTTGCACAAGCCAAGGAATGCCTGGGGCTACCCCGAGCTAGGCCGGATCCTTCCCTCCAGGCTTGAGAGAGAGCATGGCCTTGCTGAAACCTTGGTTTTAAACTTCTAGCTTCCAGAACAATGAGAGAATAAATTTGTGTTGTTTTAAGCCATCCAAGTTTGTGGTAATTTTTTATGACAGCCCTAGGAAACCAAGACAATAGCTAATCTATATTTATGCCAAGCTTGGCAGGTTGGCATAGTTCAAGGGAGCAAGCAGTTCACAGCAGTTTAGGGGGAATGATGTTTAGGGACAGGACACTTACTGGCAGCCTCCATTGCCGGGAAACTGAGAAGACATGAGAAGGCTCTCGCTTTCTACATTTTCTTTTAAATTCCTCTACCAGTGAATCCTTTAAGATAATTTTTGCTGGGTTCACTTATCTAGAGTGAAATTTTATTTCATAAAGATGTGCAGGTAAGGGTGGTTGCCCAAAGACAGCAAGCTTGTCCGGAAAGCAATTATAATTCCATTCCGAATTTCATATGCTGAGGTGCGACCTTGTGAAGGAGGCTGAATTGATCTCCTCTCCTTTCTGTGCTTCCCCAGGGGCCTTTTAGTGTCCAGCGCATTCGTGGAGCCTCTTACTGTACAACATTTTATCCAGGTGGTGTCCCAGCTCACAAGCCACTTTCCACTGTCAAAACATATTTGTCTTATAGGCTACTTTGACCAGGCTCTACGCTCATCTACATGCCAGTGCATGGCAATAGAGAAGTAACTTTCAGCTACTCTAAGTTAATGTGTTACTTCTCTCGGAGACCATGACTCTTAAATCCTAACTCTTCAAAGGGAGAAGTGTGGTGCACAATGTTGAAAGGGTTTTGGAGACTTCAAAGTCAGGGGACTTATTTTCCTACACACATGAGATTTTTGGTCTAAGTTCAGCCATGCATGAGCTGGGTCACCTCAGTGTCCATATCTCTGAGCCTTAGTTACCTTAGTCCAATTCAACAGGTACTGAGGACCCACAATGTGTGTACTCACACGTGGGAAGGAGGGGTATGAAACTAAGGCAGGGTCCTGCTTTCCAATGGCGAAAGTCTATTGGGGCTAACATACGCAAACAACTTCAGGAGAAATTTGAGCTCGCAGGATGAAGAGACTTTTGCTGGCACAGAATGGAGGAGTATGATGTTCTAGAATGAGGAACTGGCATGGGCAAAGGCCTGAAGATACGTGGCAGCTGTATTCGTCTTGGGGAAGACTTCCCAGAGGAGAATGACCCACATGCTTCTCTAGCCTCTCACACCATGAGTACCTGTATCTCTTTTCTTTTGTTCTGCCTGTAATTAAGATCTTAAGCCACTTGCTAAGGAGTTTGGACTTGTTTCTGTAAGAAATAGAGAGTTCTGGAAGATTGTTTTTACAAATTTTTTATAGTGGAGAAATTTAATCATCTATAAAATGGAAGAGAATAGTATAATGAATCCTTATGTTGCTTCTGCTTAGTTTCAAGAATTAACTCACACTAATTTTTTTCTATAACAACCCCACCTATTATCTCACTCCGGTATTATTTTGAAGCAAATCCTAGGCATGATAGCATTTCTTATCTAAATATAACAGTGTATCTCTAAAAGATAAGGATTTTTGTTGAAAACATAAAGGCTATATCATTATCATGCTGAAAATAATGCCTTCATAACATTAAATATGTAGTCAATGATTAAATTTATAATTATCTCATAAATGTCATCATTTATTTTTAGTTTTCATTTGATCCACGATCCAAATAAAGTCCACAATAATGATTGGTTGCTATGTCAACTAAGTCTCGTTTTAGCCTGTAACTCCTGCCCTTCATCTTTCTCTCAGTCTTGTCTCTTTTTCCCTTGGAATTTATTTATTGAAGAAACCATGTTGTTTGTCCTGTAGAGTTTTCTATAGTCCTGAGTTTGCTGATTTCATTCCTATGGTATTATTTAACATCGTAGGTGTTATTCCACGGTCCTCTGCATATCCTGCGACTTGATCGTTAGATGTGGAGGCCTGATCAGATGTGCATTCCTTTCAATGCGGCATGACTATTTTATAGAAGATGGTATGTTCTTCCATCCAGAGATATAGTACCTGGTTGTGTCACACTTCATGATGTTGTCAGCCATTGATGGTCAGTGCCAAGATCCATTACATTAACTCATGAGATCATGCCGTCGGTGATATTCTATTTCTACCATGCTGTCTTATGTATTGATTGGGCTACTTTTATATAGTTAGTCATTCCATCATTTAATATTTGCTCACCCCATGGTACACCTAATAAAATAAACGCAAAATAAGATCTAATGATCAATCGATCAATAAAAAGTACTTAATTCTTTCTATTTATTAATTTTCAAAATAATATGTTGGTTAATAAGCATCCTTCAATGGAGATCAATGGTTTTGTGTTATCATTGCTTCATTTTTGGTATCATTATGAACTCATGAGTTTAAACAATGTGGTTCAATCTATTGCAATTATCCTTATTAATGCTCAACTTGTCCTATCTTTGGCCGGTGGGGGCCTTGTTAAGATGTTCTAAGTCTTTTTGTTAGGATCCTGGTAGTATGATAGCATCTTTAATATCTGGTATAACAAGATATTCCAGGTACATCATATACATTTCCTAACCCAGACATAGAATTAGCCACTCCTCCATGGAACCTTCATTCCTTTTAGCAGAAATGGAATTAGCAACCTCAGTCTGAGCACTCAGAAGACTCTTAAGCAGATCTGGGTCTGCTTCTCCTCCTTTAGAGGGGAGCAGGCAATTTGGCTTGGCCTGAATGAGTCCCAAAAGAGTAGAGAGACCGTGAGAAGAAAAAGGATGACCAGTGACTATTTAGGAGTTACTGTAACAGTTTAGGAATAGATGATAAGATTCTCAATCAACAGTATGTGTGGGATGGGGAAGAAGATCAGAGTTGGAAGAAATTCTAGAGCCTAGATTTACACAAAAGGATTTATCAACTGATTTGGCAGTTCAAGGCAGTAGGGGCTGAAGTGAGTAAAAGATAACAGATCTGGGTTCAAAGCCTAGCTTTGTCACACCGATGGTGTGATCTACATCTCATTACTTAACTTTTGAGATTCAGTGACCAGAACTACTAAATGGAAATAGTACTGTCTAGCTCATGGGGTTGGTGGAAGAATCAGATGAAATTGCAGATGAAATGAACATAGTATAATGTGTGATAAAAATGTGAATTTCTCTGCTCTCCAACATGTCTAATTTTATCTGTAATATGAAGAGGTTGGCGCATATTACAAAGGCTCTTCCAGCCCTCTCTCTGTATGAACTTGCATTGTGCTCTGATAATGCCATGGAGTATTAATAATAGATCCTCCAGCATTTGCCTAAATCACATCTTATTGATTATTTTATTGAAAGATGATATAACAAATTTAATGTTGCCAAAAGAAAAACAAACAATATATTCTTCTGAAGACTGTTTTTCTTATTTGATATCTAAGTTGAAAAAATTTTATTTTGAAAATCTTAGACTAGTGTTTTAATTTAAAATTGCTCCCATTAGTGACAAATGCTAAAGATCTTAAAAACTAACAAAGTGCCTTAAATACTGGTCAGTTAGATCAGAGCCTCTTAAAATACTATCCAGAATGGTTGTCCTGATCAATGATTTATGCAGCACTCTGGTTTTAGAAAATATAACATCACTTTAAGTCAATTCCTTCCCAGAACCTTCCCTGCCCATTACGTCAGTGATATTCTGTAACTCTTTCTGGGATTATCAGTTTCTGTAAGATCTTATTTTTGAGGGCTCCATCAGAAGGATTTTTGAATCAAGATTTTCAAGATAGAAATGGCCATCTAGCAGGTACTACAGCCACATTAACTCTTGATAAAGAGGGAATAAACTGTTAATAATACATATGTACATATTTAATGATGAAGACAATACAAAGTATTAAAAAATTGCAGGCAAAACAAAAAAAGAGCATAAAAAGTGAATCTGACCCAAAGCTCACTTGCTGAAGATAACCACTGTAACTTTCTAAACCATTTTCTTCCCTCACACAAACATATTTTAACTATTTCATCACAATGAAATTTTATTCCATAGCTTGCTTTTTCAATATATTGTGAAATACAAAGTTACAAAATATTAACTCAATATATTGTAACCATTTTTACCTATCAATACATAAATGAACCACTTCATTCTTTTAAACAGTTGCTTAGTAGTTTTGCCCAGTCAAATAAATGTTGAATGCGTGCTAGTTTATCTGACTAGCACTTCACAGTTAGACATTTACATTGCTTCCAGTGTATTAATATTTATAAAAGTTCTTAACAAAAACAAACAAACAAGACTCTAAATCAGATCTAAACAGTGTGTTTATAGTTTCCATAGTAAAAAAAAATTTTAAAATCAATGCTTCAGGGCAGCTTTTAAAAATTTGTTTTAAGACAAAAGGCAGTTGTCACTAATGACATTTAAGTTTTTTAAACAAATACTTGGCTGTAAATTTCTAAATCTCAAAACCACATCTCCCCTCTTTCTGATAACTCTCCAAACTGAAACTTTGCTCTTGGTGAAGGAGTAATATTTTGCTCCTTCAGCAGCCACATTTGCCTTTGAGGTTTTGGGTACCACAAGCCTTTTCTTGTCAATGCATGTTCCTTTTCCTTCTAGTGAGAACTTAAGCCCCATTTTTCATTTCAATCAGGGAACATGGTATCTCTTCTGGAGGAGAGGTGGGGAATGGTCATCTGTCCTCCAGTGTCACACCCACAACAGCAAACACAGTTCCCTGTCCATCCTCCAGCACAAGGTCGGGGGTACTCTCCTTTGTCATTCCTCTGTGTATAGTTAATGCTGCTGCATTTCAAGAAGGCAGAGCGCCTTCCCACCTCAAGAATGGACAGTGGTCCTCACTGAACAAGCAAGGCACATGTTTTTAATACATGCCTTTTCCTTTATTTGAGATTTTTTATAGGTTGCTCTTCAAGTTGATATAATCTGATACCATTATCTCTAAGGCTTCAGGATGATTATGTTGCTATTATTTTAAGCTCATGGTTTTTTTTGGTAGCCGCTGAATAATGAAACATTCCTCTTTAAGGCAGAAAGTACCATGAGAATTTGTGGGATAATGAGGTTGGGGGATGTGCCAGCCTGGGTGATTTTAACAGCAGCCATGTCATGGGGTGTCAGCCCTGTGGGGTTGACACAGGTGCTCACAGGATGCAGGACTGATTTTAATCAGGACCTCACATCACTTCTATTGCTTGGACTAAAACACTATGATTATTTCAGAATCACCAGTGAAGGCAGAATGCAGAGTCTGTAAGGCCAAGAAAACACCCATTCTGTTCTTCAGCTTCTTAGTGACTGAATTACACCCTCAACACTCGGCACCTGACCTGACTTAACATTCTCGAACACAGCTGGGAAATTGCTAGCAGTGCCTCCCTCGAACTCAAATCATTTTCGATCACCAGGCTATTTTTAATTATTCTGAAAATTCTCGAAGATGTTCAAATAGTGGAGGTATCTTTATCTTCTGTAGCTGAGTTGAAAGGCAACATTTTCTTAATTGGACAGAGTTTAAGAAATTTCAGCTATTTTGAAGTGATATCTATGGCAAAAAAGAAAAAAAAAGGCCTACGTTTTAAAAAGAAGTGTTTTGTATGTGCATAGCTCAAAAAAAAAAAAAAAGAAAGAAAAAGAAAAAGCTGATTTTAAAGTTTAGCTTTCGTAATCCTCAATGAAAACTAAAAGGCTGGCTCATTTTTCAAAAACGCTATTTGGAAACACTAAACATAAGCACCTGAGAACAAGCAAGTTTGCCAATGTCTTATTTTTGAGTGATCTAAGGAAAATTTTGAATTAAATCTTCATTTGGCCAGCCCTCAAAAAATGTTATTTAGTTCATTCAGTTCAACAAATACATTTTGAGAATTCTCTAAGTGCTGCACAGTATTTAGCACTAGAAATATCACAGTAAACAAGAGACGAAATCCCGGGGTGTGGGGAAGGTAAGGGATGAGGGAGGAAGACATTAAAGACAAAGTAGAAGCAAGAGGCAGATAAGGGGCACTGGAATTTGGTGTTGGCAGGTGGAACAGACTGCAATTTTAAAATGTTGGTCAGGGTAAGTCTCACAGAGACTTTTGTACTCTACATGTCTTGCTCTGTTTTACATATTTTACATGATATTTGAGCAAAGGTTTTAGGGAGGTGAGGGAATGAGCCATGTGGGTATCTAGAAAGGAAGTATGTCCCAGCCACTGCATGCTGTAAGGAAGGCTCCACCTGAAGCCTTCGCCGTCTCAGTTGATGGTAACTCCAGCTTTCTAGTTGCACAGGATGAAAATCATAAGTCATCTTTGAGTCTCTTTCTCTTAACACCTCTCATCCAATTCTTCAAAAATATCTGTTTGTCTGATATTCTTTCAGTCCCCCCTCTTGTCCCATGTGTCCTATGCAGAAATTCTGAAACAGCTGCTGCCCCTTCCTACTGTCCATTTCTTACCCAGTTTCCACACGCAATTTGATATCACACTTCCTTCCCCACCAACATTTCCTAGGATGTAAACGATGAATGATCATTTAGCCTCGAAAATTGTTAATCCTTTCTCCTGATCAGACCTGTCTGTATTCTTCAAAAAGGAGAATTCCAGGGCTCTCCTCACGAATGCCATCTCCATCAACACTGTAATTTTTAAAACAAAACATCCAGGATTGCCCACTGGTTGAGTGATAGCCATATCCATCTTGATGTTGCTTCTCATTCAGCATCCATCAACAGCAAGAAGTCCCATGACCCGTAGAGTATGTGATCCACCAATAACTTGCCTCTTTTCTCAGGCTAAGAGAGGAGTTCAGTCTACCAGTCTACCAGATTTCCTTAGGACCTTCTGTTGAAAAAATGGGCATCAAGACTCCCTCATGTTGTAATTCTGAGATGTATTGAAGTCCTCTCATAATATAACACATTAGATTAATTCAGTAGAAGACTGGAGTTTTAGACATTTCCCTAAACACATAGAGACAGTGCACTGTAGCTTCTGCATAGTCAGTAAAGATGGCATTCTTTTATCCTTACAATAATTGTTACTCTTCTTTCTAAAGAATCCAAATCATAGTACAAAGCAAGAATCATATAGTATAAAGTGTTTAGCAATCAAATAAAAGTTCAATGCCAATATAATGGTATCTGTCTGTGATCTATCTGTGGGATCACAAAAGCTTTTCCAGCAGAAATTGGAAGGATTTAATAAGGGGCAGACAACACCAGTAACAATCTATCACAGATACAACTGTGGGTATATCGACTCTGTCAGTAATATGGTTATATTTCTGGACTACACAAAGCTGGTGAGAATATCATAATTTAAAAGGTAACACATATTTTAATATCCCCATATAAGAAAATATATGTTTTAACCAGTGTGCAGTCTGAATGATAGCTTGAAGTTTACAACCATGGCAAAAAAAAAAAAAGAAGAAAAATCAACCAAATAAAACCTTCTCTCTTCCAATTCTTTTCATGTTCAACACCTGCACTAAAGTTCCCATGTCCTTATTTCCTCCTTGATGGAAAAGAAAATCAGGTGTCAGAATTTGGACTGTAACTAGAAGATACTATCATCAAAGTTGTATTCTGCCATTAAGCTTATTTGGTATTGAATAGACATGTTTTCTAAAGATCACACTTGGTAACATTCCACAATTTTTTTCCTCTTAACAGTTACCTAGTCACGGATTTTACCTTGGGTATATGAAATATAAATTTCTACCACAATCCAATAGCTTAAAAGATTTTTTTAAATTTGCTTTGACATTTTGTCTAATGTGCTGCTTCAGGCTCTGTGTAGTCATAGCTTTCAAGCGATACCAATAGACCTATCCTGCAGGAATTATGTAAACCTTATATAATTAATATTTGTGAAATGTATTAAGATCCTGGCACAGAAGACAACATTAAGATCCAAAGCTATTCTATAACTTTTTTTTTTAATCAGCTGCCAGCTGGATTCTATATGGCTTCTAGTTCCAGCCCCTATGCAAGAACATTGCTAGCATTTAAAATATACTGTTTTTGTAAAAGAAAGGGTTACTAGGAGGTCAGGTAATGTAGCCTCAGGGAGACTACAGAAATCCCACCAATCATTCAGAAACACACAAAGCACCGTTACTCAATGTGCAGTCAGATTCAAAATATTTCCTTGGAGAGCTGCCTCTGAATCCTTGTAGTTGCAATTTGAGAGAGAGCTACTTTGAAATCTTCGTGTCTTCCCCATGAACAGATTGTTACTAATGAAATGGTGCCACTAAAGCCAGGTAAGATAGGCTTCAAAATAAAGCTAACCCTATATTAAACCCATTGCAGAGATGAACCACAGATGAAAGGCCAACAGTAAAGTTTCTCAGTAAAACACACACAATGCACAGTTAAACTTGAATTCAAGATAAACAACAAAAAATTATCTAGTTTAAGTGTGTCCCAAGTATTGTGTGGCATATACTTAGAATTCACTGTTTATTTGAAATTCAAATTGGATTGGGCAACCTGTATTTTTATTTGCTAAATCTGGCAACACTAGTCAAAGGAAAACTATTTTTCAGCTTATTTTCAATTGGCATTATACCACCCTGCACCAAGGAAAAACACAGATGAAAAGAATTATATAATTGTCTATTTTGTTTTAATGATTTCTATTATTAAATGGCAAAGGACTCAGGTTTATAAACAATGTTAAAACAGGTAAAAGAAATAGACTATGCTGGTGTAAAGGATTATGATGAACATTTAAAGATCCACAGATCAGGAAAACTGATGTTGCATCAATCCTTGTCATTTAAATAATTTAAGCTGTAACTAAGAAAAGTAATGCCAAGAACTACATACACAAATCAGTCTTATTTTATAGTCACTCTGCTTGCACATTAACTGGATGATAACCTATTAGCCCTGCATTTCCAAGTAAAAAACAATCATTGCATAAGGCACATGTACTTATTACTTGCCTACCTCTTTTTAGTACTTCCTCTGTTTTCTAAATGAAACATTATTTTTTTTAAGCAACTGTTTGATTTAATCCCTTATTAGCAAAGCAAATATTTGGTCTCTAAACGAATATTTCCAATTTCAGTGACAGACACTTCCAAAAGGAAGCAAACTTCTAAATGCTATAGCAGGATTCCTTTCACTTGGGTGTTAAGACAGCCAATCCCTTTGAAAGTATTTTTTAAATGTTTCTCTCCAGGGATGTTATACCCCCTGTCCCCGCCTCTCCCTGCCTTCCCCGGAAAATTATTAAGAAAGTCTACATTTTCAAATAGTGAAAATATTTGGCCAATATTTTCCTTATAAAAACACAAGCACAATTAGACCAGGCCCAAGTGCTCAAGTTAAATTAGTAATTTGGCCATTATATTTTTAGGTACTGGAGACAGCCATTCTGGATCATTCAGACACCATAAACTGTCTTTCCTAAGTCGTTTGATCTGTATTATACAAAATTTGTGGCTCTGGGAACCTGACCTTAAGGTTTACCTGAGTCCGGCTTTTGAAATATACCAGTTCGTAAAAGACTTTGTGGAAGAAACAAAGTCCTCGGTGAAACTACTTCTATTTGTTGTTGAGCATTTTTGTTACTGTTGTGCTAAATCTGAGCTGGCATGTTATTAACCTTTTCAAATTAGGCATTTAGTAGGCTCAGCTGAATCTTTTCCTAACTTGCACATTAGAATTTGCCAGAACAGCTGGCACTGGGCTGGAATATTAGTTGAGATCTTTGATTTACATAGTCCAAGAGCTAACATATAAATTCTGCTTTTGGAGAGGATGACCTAATCCCTGCCAAATACAGTAAACTTTGTGAATAAGAATAATAGCAACAATAATAGCTAACATTTATTGAGCGCTTATTGTGTCCCAGCCACTGTAGGTATCTTCAGTCATTAAACACTTTCAACAACCTTATGAGGTTATAATCCCCCAATTTTGTAGATAAGAAAATTCAGAAGGGTTAAGTTGCTTGTCCTAAATCATACAGTAAGTAGTAAAACTTGGCTTTGTACCTAGGCAATCTAGCTGCAGAATCTCCTTGCTTACGACTTTGCAACACTGCCTCAGTAAATGTATCCGGTAACAAGTAAGAGCTTCCACCCTCTCCTGTTATAAGTGAAGGAGGTGCCATTTCTTGAACTGTGACACAGACTTCAGGTGAATAGTAGGTAACCAGGCTAAAGGAATGCGAGCAAACTTTCAGGTCCACTACCAACCAACCGTAGGCAACCTCACTGTTCCTGTAAATGTGTGTGCATATTTTTGGTTTATCTTTAACATGTTTATGACAAGATTTATCATAGGGTTTTAGTATGCTTATGATAAGGTCCTGACAAAAATCAGGACCTGTAGCAGGAACAGAATTATAAATGTGTAGGGTGGGGTCTTTCTTCAAGGACAAAGACATTCTAGATGTTAGTCACCTGGAGAAGAGCTATGACAGGCCCAGAACACAAATAGAATCTTTAGCTGGGTGGCTGGCTGGAATCTAGGTCTCCTGATTTTGATCACCAAGGGGCCAGAAAGGCGGCCTGGCTTGTGGGGTGGAATGCAGTTGTTTCCCTAGGGGAAGGCTAGGGGCAAACAGGGCAGAACCCGGGGCAGAAAAAGTTGGACTGTGGGGTTTGTGCCTCTCTTACCCGTGTTTCTTTCCCTTTCGTCCTTCTTGAGTTTTTGAAAAAGGCCTTTTGAAAGTTCCAGTATATCTCGGATGTCTCACTGAGGGAGTTTTTTAAATAAATTGGCATAGAACACAGGAGGGCGGCAATGATGGCGGTGAAAATGAAGGAAAAGAATCCAGAGGGGAGAGGGCCAGAGATGAAGATGGAGGCTTCCTGTAGCTGGCCATCCTCCCTCGCTCACGGTTCTGCTGCCAAATCCTGCAGGTTCTGGCTTGTATTTTAGTTTGGAGGCAGGGCTCCTGTATGCCTTGTACATGCATTACAGGTGGGGGGGAATATTTGTACAATAGCCATGCTAGTTCTCTACCACAGTAAACTTTGAGAGAACTGTAGACAGTTCATAGTTTCTCTCTTCCTTCTTTTAAAAATACAGATTAGTAAATAATTTTTTTGCTGGGTTGTTGACAATGCACACATATTTGCAAGTGTCTATTATACAGACTGGAGGAAATGCTATGTATATATTGATTTATTAAGCTAAAAAAAAAAGCCCCCTGCCAAACCTCATTCCTGGCTCAAGATAGCATCACCTTAAGAGTTTTACAGAAATTATCCAGAAGCCTCTAAAGCTGGACGCAGAGTCAGGGCTGGGTTGGGGGAGAAAACAGAAAAGGAGCAACTGCCTGGTGAAACAAACTAAAGCTTTGCCAAGGGAGTTCCATAGGAGCCACTGAAACATGCACTTTCATTTCAAGAGCCCTCATCCTCCTTTCCTTTACTAAACATTTATTTATTCCAAAAAAAAGTGATATTTTAGTTTCAATGTCAAAAAAAGTGACATTTTACTTTGGGATGCAAAGAATCTCATGAGGTATTTATGTCAATTTGAATATTATTTTCCTGACAACTTATTGTAAGTAGCTCTAAAACCACACTGACCCTAAAGAGATTCCTTCAGAGGCAAACACTCAGAGGAAAGAATGGAGCTGCATCACTCCCTGTTGGGGAGATGTATACAGAAACATCATATGTGTTTCGGGGTCAGGAGAGCCCCAGGACCGGGAGGCTGATCTTCTTGGCTCTGACCTCCACACGTGTACAGGGATGGAGGTTAGGCTGCTCAGTTAGTCCCTGAACCACCAGCCTCCTCACTCTGGCTGTGAACAAGGGCAGTATTCCTGCCCCCAATTTGCGGGGCTAACCTGTAAAACTGGCCAAGAGAAAAAGTTCCTGAGCTCTTTAGAAAAAAAGAAAAATGCCACAATACACTACCTAGTGGGGTTAATCCTGACTTTGTCGACTGCCAGAGCTGTTTAAAAGAAAAAAGACGAGGAGCGAAATAAAATTAGTAAACAAACCTACTGGCTCTACTGGCTCACTGAAGGTTTTCTGAGCCTCGAGTCTCATGAAAACATATCTAGTGAGGGGAAAGTCAAAACCTTTCATGGCGTTTCGTAAACATCTCTTGCCTGGAGGATTACGGGAGTTGCCAAGCAGAGCAATCCCCGGGCTGGACGCGCTGTTAACCTGCCGCGATGCGCAGTCAAAGCCGCCACACTGTTCGGGAACCGTCGGCGGACGGGTCCTCAAACCTTGCAGACACCAGAGAAAAAAGGGTTTTCTCAAGTGTTCACTAGTAGAGGCAAAACGCACGCTATTGCCTCAAGTTGGGAAACTTCCTCAAAGCTGCAAGGAAAGCCCTAGTTTCTTTTCAAGGGGTTATAGAGACTTGTGTCCACAATTAAAGGAATCTAAGCAATTCAGGAGGAAAAATATACACGACTACAAGCAGGAGTCAAATCAACGTGTGTATGTGACTTGTCAGTGTCCGAGCACTAGTGCCACTATTTCCACTGGCGCTTTATCCTACTCAATTATTCCTTGTCGGGCTGCATTTTCTAGAAAAACCGGGCACCCCCAACTCGACTCAAAAGCGTTACTCTGAATCTCGCCTCGGCCCCCACCAAGCCGAGCTCGTTCCTCCTGCTCCTCTCTCCACAGCCTCCTGCCAGAGGCCGCCGCCGTCGGTGGTCCATAGACCTGCGAAGCGCGTAAGGGAAAGCGGTCCCGAGGCCGGCGCGTGTGTGATGGGGGAGTAGGCGGAATATGGGGCATGCTAGTTTTAGCCAAGTTAACAGTTTCTGCCATGGCACGCCTTTTTTGGGGAGGCTGCAGACCACTGGGTACAACTGCAACTCCACAGCTGTGATCGCAAGCTTGAGCCGGGTAGGGCCAGCTTCCGTGGGGCTCGAATGCCGCATCCTCTCCCAGAGGTCACTAAGTCTCGGAGAACGCACACCAGCCCCGCCCCTCGCTGCCCCTGCTTAAAGCCTTTCCCGATGCGATTCTCCTCGGCTTCTCCTGCTCTTCATCGCTCCCCGGGCCCATTCGCGTTAAGAAGTATGGTTCCGGCTTCTGGCAGAGTGTGCTCGGAGACCCGAGAAGCCTCGGGTCGCAGTCAGTGTCGCCCGCACGGGGTTCGAACGCGTCGCGCAGCCACCTGTTCTACAAAACCCGGAGTTTGTGCGAGCGCGGGCTATAGTAGGAAAGACCCTGTTATCCCTTCGGTTCGGAACGCCCCAGGATCTCCAAAGGCGCGCATCGCCCCAAGTCCCAGTGCACACAGTCCTTCGCGCAACCCCGGAGGCTCGCACCGCTCTGTCTACGCGCGGCGACTTACTTCCCGGTCTCCCCGCTCCAGCCCCGACCCTAGCGCTGGCTGTCAGGGCCCATACCACTCCCGACCCCTCCGGGAGGACCGCGCCCCAAAGTACCTGCCGTGAAGATGCAAAGAACGAAGAGAGTCTTGCAGATCATGGTACCCTAGTGCTCGGTGCCGAGCCCGGCGCGGGCGGCGGGAGAGTATGCCAGGACTGACCGAGCGCACGGGGCGCGGACGGTTCCTCCTCTGTCCCGCGGGCTGCGGTAGGAACCGTGTGTCCCGCGCGGCTCGGGTGGCGGGCGGGGAAGCCAGGCGATCGCGGCGCGGCTCCGTCAGCTGTGTGTCCTCCGGCGCCCAGCGAGCGTCTGCTCCATCCCAGCCGCCCGAGCCCGGGGCCGCCCCCGCCGCCACGCCAGCCTCCGCCAAACTCCTCCCACCCGGGCCCCACGGCGACAACTAGGCCACCCCCTGGCCTTTCCTCTCCCAGAGCTAGGGTCCCGGGAGCCCCGGCCCAGGGCGGCCTCTGCTGGACAGTCAGGGCGCCAGACCCGAGTATCGACGGGGTTCAGCAAATGTTTGGAGTGTCTGGCACTGTGCTGGGAAGTAAGGAGATGTAAAAAAGTGGGAGGGGATCTCTGCCCTCAGGAATTTATCTCAGCTTTCCTTACAAGAGCTTACATCCTTTAAAAAGGTAACCATATCCCATTGTAAGAGAGCACACGTATTTCTTTCTAAGCACGAGAACCTTTTTGCCTTCATTTCTCCAAAAGCTCCTGCCTGTATATTAAACCCTCACACACAGTCAGCCCCGGAGGACACTTTCTGGTACCTGAGCCAGTATGTCTGCTGTCCTATTTAGCTTCTTCCTGAAGTAGTACCGATATCAGGAAGCACTGATCATGGAATTACTATAAGCAAGACATCATACTCGGTGTTATATTGTTACTCCTTCTAACAATACTATGACATGAGAATTATTATTATTTCATTGTACAGATGAGAAGACTAAGGGACAGAGAAGTAATTTGCTCAAGGTCACATAGCCGGTAAGGGCTGGACCCCATAACCGAACAGCTTGTGTGCACGGGGGCCATAATAATAAAAGCTAACATTTCTCGTGTTATTACTTCATGCTGGACAATTGTGCTGCATAGGTTTTAACCAAATCAAGTTCTCAAAACGATGCTTTGAGGTGGGCACTGTTATTGTTTCATTTCCAGGTGAGGAAATGGAAGCACAAAGAGGTTTAAGTACTAGTCCAAGGTCACACAACTAGCTAATGGTATCGATAAGTTGCCTGCTTAAGGCATCCTGGGTCACCTCCATACTCTACTCCCTCTTCAAAGCCCAAAGGTTCGGTGCGTTTACGCAGATCAAAACTGATCTTTCATTTAATCCTCCCCAGCACCTTAGACTTGCTTATTTCTCACATCTCTATCAATCAGACCAGATGCCAAATCATCTCCCAGTAATTATGTGATTATGAGTCTGGTGGTCGCCTTGGCACTAGAGCTGGGAAGCCACAGGAATTAATGAATCTTCCAAAATAATTAATTTGCTCAAGACCATTAGTAGCTCTGGAGAATGGCACTGTTTTTCTGTGACTTCTTTTGCATATACCAGAGCCTCAGGATTTATCTTCTCACTCTTTTGGGACTCATTATTTTATCTGTGACAAGGTCAATTCCTCTATCTGACCACTATTACCACTTGTAGAACTTGTCATGCTTCCACAACCAGAAAGACAAACTGGGCGCACAGTTTTTCTTTCCTCTTTGTTAAATGTACTGATTCTTTTTGGAATGAGAACAAAAAGATATTTGTACAGCCCGTGCCCATTCCCTTTCCCTCCTCCCTAGCCAGAGAAACCACAAATTCCATTTGTTAAACACATTTTCTTAATGCTTTTGACCTTGAGGTCCTTCTGGTTTCTAGTATAATCTACATGATTATGAAGAATTTCTGTATCTGGCTTATAGTTGTCATGGAGGTAGATACCACACACAGATGAATTTTTGCAGGGCCTTTCTATAAGGAACTGGTGCCTTTAAATAGGGTCATTTAAGTAAGTGATTCTATAACGGAAATAAAGATTTTTGAAAACCACTTCATAGAAAAAATGATTCAATATAAATTCGATAAAACTTTAATGAAATTCCCCTGGAGTACAAAGCATGTGTGACTCTGACTTTGATATCTAAGATGATTGTCTGGAACCCTAAGGATAGTGCTACCCATATACAAATCAGTTAAAATTTCCAAGGTTTTTTACTGTACACAAAATAGAATTGAAAATAATTTCTTTATCAAAATTATTTTTATTAATGATTAAAACTTTTAATTCAGTAACTGTGAACTATAGATAAAAATATAATGTTGAATTTAATAAATTCTTTAGTCATCATAATTGTTAATGTGCTTAAAGTTTTTGTGTAACTCTTATGAATAAATGTATTCAAAGATTTTTAAAAAAATCATTGATTTAGAGAAAACATATTTGATTACTCACTAGGTGCCAGACACTGTGGGAATGTCATAGGTTATAATAGTTAGGGTAGGCTAGGTAATGCTGCTATGATAAATCACCCCAATCTCTCCAGAGACTTCAGCAATAATGGTTTATTTCTCTCATCAAAGTCTGCTATAGAACCAGGTTACACCTCAGAGTAGCTGTCCTCTATGTCAGGGCTCAGGGTTGTATCTCTATATCAAAACCTGCTTGCCCTCTCATTGAGATAGAGGAGAGAAAAGGAGAGTCAGTGCAACGGTTAAATCTTCCACCTAGAAGTTTCTGCTCATATTTCATTGGTTAAAGCAAGTCAATGGCCATGCTCAATTTCAAGAGATCAATCTTCTTGTGTGCTCAGATGAAGAGGATAGCTGGATAGCAGGGGACTGTTGTGATGTGTGCCACAGTGATTAAATGTCCCTGCCATGAGGAAGCTTATATTCTAGTTGTAAGGAGTAAAACATTGTATGAACGATCACAAAAATATAAGCAATAATTTATCTTAAATGATAGAAATAATACTAACATTTATTGAGTTTCTGCTATGTGTTAGGAATTATTCTAAGCTTTTTATATAACCTGTTTAAACATTACACTCCAGAAGGTTATCCCAATTTTACAAATAATTAAAAAAAAGCTGAGAGATACTCAAAGAGTTTAAGTATGAAGGAAACCAAAAGGTGCTATGAATTATAGCATAGGGATTTGCACTCCTCACTGGGGTCAGGGATGGAATTTGCATACAACCCTTTAGTCAAACCTTACAGCAAAAGCCTGTGTCTTCATGAAAATCTCTCTCTTTTTTTTTTTTTTTAAATGCTCTACTGGGATAAAATCTAAGATAAATAGGCCTTTCACTGAGTTCCACTCTTTTTGATTACTATTAAAATGAATTTCTAGCGTTGTAGACTTTCAACATGTTACAAAAAATTACCCTTGGTTAACTTAGTTTTTGACATCCTGAATTTATTATAATTTATAGATAATGTCATATAATGTATGTTGTATAATATAG
The DNA here is from genome assembly GCF_000325575.1 of Pteropus alecto. Lineage (NCBI taxonomy): Eukaryota > Metazoa > Chordata > Mammalia > Chiroptera > Pteropodidae > Pteropus > Pteropus alecto. The sequence goes on from NW_006432943.1 coordinate 9,484,703, forward strand.
AAGTGTTAGCTTTAGACTCTGGGATTTATCATGGCCTAGCAGAGACAGAGTACTGTGACTGAGAGAGCTGCGTGAGGCAGTATGTGCAGTGGTTAGAGACTGGATTCTGATGTCTAGCCTATGGCCACTGAACTCTGGATCTAATCCACCCTCTGACAAATACTGAGTGACTCTAGTTACTCGGCACCTCTACGCCTCAGTTTCCTCCTGGCATTATTGGGAAGATTGAATGGGTTACATATGTGAAGGCTTGGCATGTTCTAAGTATCAATACATGTTAGCTATTATTAGAGGAGAAACTTTAGGGGTACATTTAAAACAAAGTTGTTGAATCTAAAGCACTAGAAGAGACCATTAATGCCTACTGCAGCTATTTCTTCACACTCACAGTTATGTGACTTGGGCTCTGCCCTCAGTAATTCCACTCCTGCCATAACTGAGCTGCAGGGGAAAGCTCTACACTGTCTCTGACAGCTCCTTCCCTACCTCACCTCTATCCCAAAGGGTCAGGAATGCCATCCTTGAGACCCTGATATATTTTGCTTTCTTTTCATTTCTCTTCCCAAGCCACGTTGCAATAATGTTTCCATGGGTTCTGCTACAATTCCTCACATCACTTTTCTTTTCTCTTAACTGTGATTCCCTCTTTTTCAATATAAATGGCAAAAAAGATTTAAAATGGTTATGCAATATGCGCAAAAGGATAAATTTGGAATTTTGCCAAGAAATATCTGTTTAAACAAGGGCATTTGTAAAAAGGCATGGTAAAACCTGATTATTTCCTTGGTTTAAATAAAGTTGTTTGGAGCTGCATGAGATCTTTGAAGACACTAAACCACAGGTCACTAATTTTTATTTTAATTAAGGAGGAAGCCCTTAAAATATTTCAGAAAGGAAAAAACTGGCTTCTTAAACGTGATGCACATATTGAATCCTCTTATTTAAACAAGTCTAAAACTTGATTGATACTATAGACATGTGTTGTCCAAGAGAAGTAAGATACAAGTCACATATGTAATTTGAAAATTTCTAAAAGTCATATTTTTAAAAAAGAGAAACAGGTGAAATTAATTATTTAAAGCATATTTAATAATACGCTTTATTTAACCCAATATATCTAAAATATTTATCATTTCACATGTAATGAATATAAAAACATTAATGAGATATTTTACATTCTTTTTCTCATTCTAAGTCTTTGAAATCCAGTGTATATTTTATAGTTATGTGACATCTCAGTACAGACTCGGCACCTTAAGCAAACATGGCTAGTAGCTATCATAATGAGCACTGCGGCTATAGAACATTGGCCTGGTCTTTTTGCCTTGCCTCATGGATATGCTCTGTGAAAGTACAGAGCAGTGCTGGCGGGAGTAGTTGAAAGCCTAAGACTTGCTGATAGCATTGCTTCCAATCCTCATTAACCGCTCTGAGTCTCAGTTTCCCCTTCTGTGGAATGAAGATGATGATGATAATAATGATACCTTGTGTCAAAGGATTATTATGATCATTACACGTCTGGAAAAGATTTAGAACAGACCCTAGACAGAGCAGAGCCTTGATAAATATTTTCTGTTGTATTTGGGAGGAATGGTTATGATGATGATGAAAATGATTATTAATAGCAAAATCTTCCCAATTGTCATTGTAATATTAGAGATTCCTTACTACTCGGAGGCATTGACAATATCTCTTGCCCCTAGAAATTTACATATGTGTAGTTTAGAGTAGTAGTTAGCAACATTTTTGTTTCAGGACCCCTTTACCCTTCTAAAATTTGGTTAAGAACTCCCAAAACCACTTGTTTATGTAGGAAGGTCATTTAAGGGTCCTTTAGGATAATGGTTTTTCTTCTTTTATATTATACCAAAACTCAACAAGCAGTAGTTTTTAAAAAGTTAACAAAAATGTGGAATCTGAAAGCATCTCAATTAAATATTTGTATTACATTACATTAGAATCCATGGTCTATCTTGCATTTTGAATGTATCTTTTCCCATGTATGATTTTGTAACATCACTCATTATTTATATAAAAAATATGGGTTTGCAGATCGATGAGGATTTTCCGAATTTTAACACATTTCATTATATAACATCAAAAAGTTACATTTGTTAATATCTTCACTTACATGATCAGAAAAGTCTTTAATTATTGAGAAGCTATAAAGTTAATGGTGGAGGATACAAGTTTGGCAAAAATCTAATTTTCACTTGAAAGCTTGAATCTTATCGTTGACACCAAATACAGACAGTTGTTTTCTTTGAAGTAACAGGCTAACTTCATGGAAAAAATATGTATGAATATCCAAATCTGAATAACCATAATTTGTCTGTTAGTCACTCTTTCAGGTAAAAATTGTGTTCCATGAAAAAGTGGTTAGTTCAGCTTGCAACTTAAATCATTATACGAGTGCATTTTCTTCAAGACAATCATCTCATTTTTGTATGCAGCCAATAGGCTTTATGAATACATCTCATTTATTTGCAGAGATATAAAAATGTGTATTCGAGATCAAAATTTAATAAATTTAAATAGTTTTACTGCTTTTAAAAGGACATTCATAAATGAAACTTGCTTTTTTTCTGCCTTTAAACTGGACATGCATAGTGGTGAAGAATATGATGACTACTAGCATAATTTGGTACCACTGACTTCATTTATGCTAAAGCACCAAAATTTTTACCCATAATCGCTTTTGTACCATCAATGCAAAAATTAACATGCCAAAAAGATAAAAATAAAAAATACAAAAAAAAAATAGCATCTTAGTATTCTCATGGAAACAACATTGATTTTGTACACCTGAAGGATCTTAAGGACCCCAGGAGTCTGTGCACCACACTTTCTATACTATTGATTTAGTGAAACATCTTAGATGCTGAGGACATTAACTATTTTATCTTTCCAGAGCAGATAGATTTTTTTTTTTTTCAGGAAAATGCTCTCTCCTCTTATCTAAGCAAATGGTTCCAGTGGTGATTGCATCTTCCTATGTAGCCTGCCTCTGTTGCCACAGTGATTGGTATAGGGTGGACATTAGACCCTGCCCCAATGAGTGCACTTTCCCAAGGTTTTTATACTTGGGATCAGAAAATTCCATTAACAACTGCTCTCTGGAGATAAATTATGGGATTTCGGTATGCTGGTGTACTACTCGTGCATGTGGGTGAAACTAGTCTGAAATAGGATACGGAAGCCTGTCTCTCAAAAAGGAGAATTGGGAGAAAAGAGACTTGGTGGCATTCTAGTCCCTAGTCACATTTGTCTCTGAAGTGCAACCACACCTTTGCATTTTTCATCCCTCTGTGAGCATTTTGATAAGTTTCCTTTTTGGTCAAGTTAGTTCAAATTGGGTTTCTGTCATCTGCAACACAAAGAAATTGACTAATGCAGAGGGCAGCAAAAGTTAATTTCCAAAGTCATTCATTGTTCAATAATAGAGATTAAGGACAGGTCTTTCCATTCAGGAAAATTTCATTCTCAGCTCAGAGCTAAAAAAACAAAACAAACAAATGAACAAACAAATAAAAAACCACAATGAAACCACATGGCTGCTAAATTATTAAACTAATACATGGTAGAGCAAGTTAGAACATTCAACTTATATTTCTGGAAAGAAAAAGGCATAGAAGTGAAAATGGTTAAGTTTGTGAAAGCAAATGTAGTTCACCATGGACACAACAGGCTTAATAATACATGACAAATACCAATAATTTCCACAAATAAGTCATAATGAAAAATACAATAAATAACCTTGGCTTTAAACACCTTACATTTTTATAATATTCGTAAATTTAGCAAACTAAAATTTTTTCTTCTTTACACATATTTTTGCCACCATCAGTTATATAACACAGCTTAGTAGGTTTCACCTCAGCTTGTACTGAATTCATGTTTGTTTATCTTCTTTGAAAATATTCTTGAATGTAGTTTTATCAGACCACTCATAGAGGCTAATGTTTCAGTCATTTCAAACTCAGCATTGAATCCTTAAGTAACTATAACTGAACAGTACTGGTAACATCTGTCGACTCATCCAGAGCCAAGGAAAACTATTAGAAATCATTTTAAGCTGACTATTAACGTTTTTAAATTGATTATTGTTGTTGCTCCTAATGTCCTCAGCTCTTTCAGCAACAGAAAGTCTAATCATCCAAACAAGTTTGTCTTCTCTGGACACTGTTATTTTGGCTACTACAATTAAACACAATTTAAGTAACTCACAATTGGTAAACAATCTTTTTTTTCGTTTGGCTAACAAATGAGCCACTTAGAAAGTTCCTTTGGTTGCAGCTTCATTTCGATTTTTAATTTTCATGGAAAAAATCTGTTCTAATGAGATATTTGTTTTACATCTTCTCATTGTTCTGTTTTGGGAATACTGTGCTTTGGCAATAGTGTGACGATTATTTAGCCTGGTAATATTGACCTAATTGTATCCTTTTAATATAGCAATAGCATAATGCTGTGCAATTTAATTTGATAACAAAATAATTCACATTCCATTTTACCTTAAAAGTATGACGTTCAGAGTCTACTTTTCATTTTCTTTTTTATTCGTTTCAACATAATGGGTATGCGACAATAAAAAATAATAAAATAAAGGGTAGTGGCATGGTGATATGTATGGCATTCAAAATGCTGACAAGGTGTGACTTCATCACTGTGATTTGTAGTGTGCTAAGCAGCAATATGAAGTAATGAGAGTGTGACATATAGTTTCTGTCACAAGTATTCAACACTAACATTGCTGTTGTAGCATGAAAGCAGCCAAAGACGACATATGAACAAATAAGTGTAGTTGTGTTCCCATAAAACTTTACTTATAGACACTGAAATTTGAATATCATACAATTTTCGTGTGCCATGAAATATTCTTCTTTTAATTCTTTGTGCACATTCTGAGGTCACAGGTAGTACAACAACAGATTTGGTCTGCTAGCCATAGTTTGCCCACCTCTGTTCTAGAGAAGATTTGCATTTGCTTTTGCTAGATATCCTGGATTGGTTCAAACCTACAACAGCCTCAGATAATTTGCCTGGGGTTTCCTGAACTAAGTAATGTCTATTCAAACTCCAAATCCATATGAGGTTAGGGCTATGGTTCTGTTGTATGAGGGAGACTATTTCCTTAGTATTTTTCCTTTTTCACATGGAGCTGAGGCCTTGAAGATAAATTACCTTTTGTGTTTCCCTTTATCATCAGCCTTTTTTTTTTCTAGCCTACCTTTTTATTTAAGTTGTAGTCACCCTTCAAGGGCCCTCAATTTGTGCAAGAAATCTAATCCCATTACTCTAATTTATACAAGCCAAGCCCTTATGCTTCTTCCCCATTTATGCATTAAACCCAGAGGATCTACAAATCTAAAAACTGCTGACCACTCCAATTACAGCTCGATTCTCTCTTTTTGGGGAAAAGGGAGCTAGAGATTTTCTTTGCTTTCTTGTGAGCCCATTATATATTTTAAAAAGTTTATAGTAGTTTATTTAGCATTTTAAAGATATTTTACACCAGGAAGTGGTATTTTGAGAATGTCATTATCTTCGACATAGCTCTTCAAATCCAGGGGCTTTCTGTCAAGGTAGGAGTGTAGGAATTTTTGCAAGGCTGCCTAGGTTCCCACAAAGATAGTCATTTTATTACTTCAGTCTTTCCACTTGTCTAAAGGCTTTGCCTATGAAGTTCTCTGTATATTTAGACCTCAGATGTTACTGTTCTCGTGATTCAATCTATCTCCTAAAATCCTGGGAATTTTTTTCTTGTTTTAGAAAAATCATTTTCCTTTCATGATTCTGGCCTAGATACTTTGTCTGTACTGTAATCTTCTCCCAGTTTTAGGGATTAGGTCTTTGGAATCAGAGATCTGGGAGATTATGAAGCTACTTCTGATTTTTGTTCTACCATGGTCCTTTCCTCCCTGCCTCCTCTCTGTCAAGCTGACAATGATACCTGGATTGACTATTTGTTTAAATGGGGACAGGAAAAGAAAGAAATACAGTAGTAGAGTAGTAGTAATAATAATAATAATAATAGTAAAAATTGATTAATAGTTTAAAGTAGTTCCTGCCACATATTCAAATTATCTATCCTGCTACCATATGTCCTTTCAGATATTGTTAATATGACTTTTTTAGGAGGGATTGTTTTGAAGATAAAAATGTTATTCTATTTATTAAAATTATAAATGTCAAAACTTTTATATTCAGCTTATAAATTTTATTGTATTTATTGATTAGTCAAATTTTATATAGAATTTTTTAAATTTTTGGATAATAGCCTCCTACATAAAGCTACATTTGAAGCTACAATTGTAGATTTAATATTTTAAATTCCTTTTTAGATGTTTCTGTTGTCAGGCACCAGAACAAAACTTCTAAATTTTTGAATAATTCTTTTTAAATCTAATAACTTAAGTTTGCAAATAGTGATACTCAAGTTCTTTTAAATATTCTAATAACATGTATACTAAGAAATTTTCTACTTATACTTACAAATTTAAGCGACATATTTATGTGTTTTTAAATAGAATTAAAAATAACTATACTAATAGGCCAAATTCTTTGAAATAGTAAAAGTACATAAAATACAAAATATATAGAGATTCCTGAACCACAATTATTAATTTTATTATTGCTATTATTATTGGTTTATTATAGACATAATCCTCTGAAATATTTTTAAACATTATTCTAAATATTCTTGGTTTTAAACTATATTTACCCATTATAGAAACATTTATCGAATTCTAAGACATTTTAGGGATACTGTCTCACATATGTAATGGTTAAAGTTATTAGCCAAGGTGATGACTGAATTCTTGTTTGCAATACAAATTATTAGAAAGACTTCATAATGTAAAGAGTTTAGTCTCCTAGTCCATGTAGTTCACTTCTCTGGTCTGCTCATGGAAATCTTTATTACCATTTAGGTCACTTGACTGAATTTGACATTTCCTTGGCTTTTAACATAGTTGTAAATCTTTTGAACTTGTCAAACCTTTCATATCCCTGTATTTGGTAGAATCGTTCAACTCTTTAAGCTGTGAAAATGACATTTCCAGTCAAATCCTGGAAATCTTATATCTTTGGGTGAGTATTTGATCACAAATTATAAAGTCTTCTTATTGTCAGGTTCTTGTATTGCAAGCCGCAGAAACTGATTCAGGCTAACTTAAGCAAAAAATAAATTTATTTAAAGGATATGGGCAATTCAAAATAGGAGGCAAAGTTAAACATCAAGCCTTAAAAACCAGGGATCTTCCTGAGTAGCAGGAATTAAAGGACTGTTTCTTTATTAAGTCCCCTCAGGAGGATCAAAAAGAATGATCCCCATCCATTTTTAGTTGTTAAGATTATCAACACAAGATTAAAAATCTTAGGTGGACAAATTTGGTCTGTTTTGTGTCAAATACTACCCCTTGGCCAGGGAGGTCCCCAAAGGAAGACAGATGCTACTACCTGAGAAGTAAAACTCTAAAACTGGGCAGGCTAACAAAGGTGACACTCCAGTCTTCCAAGGATAGAAATTGTGCGGATAGCTCTGATTCCTTTCAAGTCAATAAAAATAGATCTTGTTGGGTAATCACTGGAATGCAAATGGTTTTGTAAACCTCTTCTCAATATTTAACCAATTTTGATGTTATTACTATCCTAAATGGAACTTATGCTAGAAAACAAACATGTAGCAGTATAACTTATGTATTAAAATTTCCTTCCATATTACTTAATCCTCAAATTAGTAATGAGTCACTTGTCTCGAAGAAAAATAAGGCCACCCAAATTATTGGGTCAAACCAACTAAATGCCTTTGGCTGAAGAGCATAACAAATCTATTTGCCTCCTTGAGGCAAAATGAGTGTGACAGGCCACCAGTGGTGATATGAATAACTACTTCTTCACTGCATCAGTAACCACTGGATAAGAGCATAGTGATTATTCAGGAGAGCAGAAATAATCATCATAGTAGCCACTTTATAAAGTTAGCATCACCTATTTTTGATGGTCAGCACTGAATGTTCAACCTATTAAGTCTATGTGACTTATCCTTTGAAAATATGATTATATTTGGCATTTGCATTAAAATTGGAATGTATTTCCCTATAGTCCATCCAAGCAGAGACTATGATCTTCAAAATATTTTTTGAATATTACTTGCAATATTTTTTCAGTTTATTCCATTTGACATTAGGTAGATACTTGCCATTATTTAAGTAATATTGTGTGCTTATAAAACATCCAAAGAGATTAAATAATAATTCTTGTCTTTAGAAATGGCAAGAGTTCACTAAAATCAATTAGAATTCCTTGTATTATTTCTTCTCTTAGATGTTAATAAAGAAACATATTGAGCTATAGTTTAAAGCCTAGTGCCATCCTATTTTAAATTATTTATACTTTAAAATATTATTGCAAAGCTATTTTTGGGTATGCAGTCATGCTACCTTAGGTTGTAGCACTAATAATTAAATAAGAGAAGACTCGGTGATTAGAAGAGAACTGGCAGTCAAACACTTAGGTCATTTTTGCTCTATGTAAAATTTTGACGCACCATTAAACGAAGCTGTAACAATAACATGATAAAGATACAAAAGCTTCAAGGAAGCTAAAGAGAGCTTTATGGACTTTACTTTTAATAATTCAAAATATCAGTATGAAGAAGGCCTTATTTGGGCCATAATTTCACATGCAGAATGAAGCATAAGGCTGTGTAATTAACTAGCAATGTGCAGAGAGAATTTGGACTCCTATGGTTTTGGTAAGCAGGGTTGTTTTAGCTTGAATTATCTGGATTGGTTAATTATAAGCTCATGCTAGTTATATGTTAACTGTCTGCTAAAAATTTGGATTCTCTTTTTCACATGTGATACGTCACTGGAAGGAAGGTGCCCAGACAAGAATCTCTTCCTTGCCTTCTGATGTGGTGATTAGTACTTTAGAATGGAGTGTGACCAGAAGAGATCTGTGTCTCTCCCAGATTGAGACTTTTAAGTAGATGAGGCTCCTCTACTTGCCTCCCTCTCCTCCCTTCTCAAGACAGAGGGAGCCTGAGCTCTGACTCAGGCTCCCTGTATAACAATAAAGACTATGCAAACTTATTCTAGATCCCTCACAAAATGACAGTTGAGAGGATTCCTAGGTTGAACTGGATATTGCACTCAATGGGTGCCATTTTTTTTTTTTCTGAATTATCATACCTATTCATGAATTGACTAAGTCCTCAGTAAGAGACTCTCATTTGAAAGCTGAAGCATGAACAGACTTTCTGGAATTTGAAGGAAGCTCTTCAACAACTCCCTTTCTAGGGGTCTATAGTAGTTTCTTATGGCTGCTGTAACAAAGTACCAGAATTGGATGGCTTAAAACAACAGAAATTTATTGTCTTACAGTTCTAAAGGCTAAAAGTCTGAAATCAAGGTGTTAGGAGGACCATGTTCTCTTTGAATCCTGTAGGGGAGAGTCCTTCTTTGCCTCTTCCTAGCTTCTGGTGTTTGCCAGCAATCACTGACATTCCTTGGCTTGTTGCTGCACCACTCCAGTCTCTGCCTCCATTGTCACATGGTCATCTTCTTACAAGTCATATTGGATTAAGGGCCCACTCTACTCCAGTATGATCTCATTTTAACTAATTACGTCTGTTACAACCTTATTTCAAAATAAAGTTACATTTTGAGCTACGAGAGTTAAGGCTTCAACATATCCTTTGGGGAGCAGGGACACAATTTAACCCCTAACAGCAGTCCTAACTACAAACAGCGCTTTCGTCTATTTGTAAATGATTTTAATTAAACTTGATGGAAACCATCAAAATTATTACTTATTATAGTCTTAATCTTGACCTAGTTGCAAAGGCTCTCTTATCTTAGAGCAATAACTGCCACTTCAAAATTTGTCATTGCTTCGGGTGAGCTAGTCCTCGGTTCCCTGCCTTGTTCCTCATATAGTGTAGACATTACCACTGACTGAGATTACACAACACTTTTCAGCCAACCAATTAACGTCTTATGAAATTTGTTACTTTCACTCTCTCACATTACTATTCACTGTTTTAACACCCTGAATCCTGCCTCTCTCCTGTCTCTACTAGAAGAAGGAGTATCTCATAATCGTTTGACCTCAGTTAGGGAACTTTTTGTAACTCACTCTGCTTTATTAGAGACTCCTAAAGAGAACTCTGACCTAATATTATTTGTCAATGGATCCTACCTTAAAACTGCAACTGGAGGTTGTAAAGCAAGATATGCTGTCATTAATTTAAGCTTGCCTTTAGAATGTGGTCCTCAATCTAAGGTAAAAATCAGATCAGATGACAGAATTTACTGCACACTCTGGAGCATACGAACTATCCAAATGCTGGAGTGTAAACACGTATACAAATAATAGGTAAGCTTTTGCAATTGTACATGACTTTAGGATGTTTTGGAAGCAGAGGGAATTTTTCACTTCTGCTGGAAATCTAATCAAAAATGAATAAACATTAAATGCACTCCTAATTCCCAGAAAAGTGGCTATTATAAACGTCGAGGCTTATGACAAAAGAGACAATAGAGAAGCTGAAGGAAATGCTCTAACATGTTTTTATGTCAAACAAGCAGTCTTAACCAAAGATATGATCTTAATTAAACCCCAAAGATAAATATTTGGGAGAATTCAAAGAAATCATTATAAAATATCAACATTTAGTTTCTGATTTTGAAAAGGAAGAATAGGAAATACATGATTGTACACTTTGCTCAGACCATCTCTGGCATTCTCAAGATGGAATGACTTGCTAACATCAGATGATTTCAATGAATATTAGTTAAAATGTTCAGTGAAGCTATTTCACATGATACTGATGAATTGGTTACTATTAGTGTAAATCAACATTGATGGGAAACTTTAAAAAGACAACTGGAAGTCATGTGTTACCTGTCAATAATATAATCTTGGGAAAACTGTAAAGGTGGGAAGTGAGTCTTAGAGGCCCTTTGAACACCTTCAAATGGATTTTATCCAATTTCTATCCTCCCTAGGATATAAATATATTGTCATTTTTTTATGTCTGTTTTCAGCATGGGTTGAAGCATTTCTCAGTCAAAAAGTTATAGCTCTTATAGTTGCTAAAAAGCTGCTAGACTTTGTGTTTTCAGCCTGGGGTATACAAATTTTTACATCAAGTGACCCATCTACACACTTGATGGGAATTATTATAAAATAACTCAGTAAGGCATTACCCCTTATTTAGAAACTACACTGCCTTTCTCACCACAATTTTCAGGAAAGGTTGAGGGAACCAATGTTGTTTATAAATTAAAATTAACAGAACTTTCAGAAACTTTCGTGTTCTATGGCCAAAGGTATTTCCAACAGCACTTATGGTCACATGGTCCTCCCCTTTGTAAACACACTGGTGATCCCTACATAGACCGGTAGCCAGAAGGCCCATATATTTAGAAATTTCACCTCTGATACTAGACTCCAACCTGCTGTAAACAGACATGGTAAAATATTACAAGGGACTCAGATATTATACTCAGTCTCATCATCCAAAGGCTAAAGCCACCTTTCCAAAACTTCTTTCCAAAGAGCCCCTTCATGATTTGCAATCAGGTGAGTTTGTCTATTGAAAGAGACATCAAAGCAAAACTGTTCTTGACTCTCATGGACAGAACCTTATCAGGTATTGTTAACAACAAATATAGCAGTGAAACTACAGCAAATCAATCTTTGGATTCCACATTTCACAACTACAGAAGTAATCAGAATTTCACACAATTAAAAGGCTACTCCAACAGGAAATCTGAAACAAGATTCTCAGAGATTGTTTAGAAACAGCTGATATTCAGAAGTAGACAACTGACCCAAGATTTTCAGAATAAGCCAATGATCTCAGTGGACAGATTCATCTAAGACATTGAACTAGAATTCCTAAATAACTCTTGTTTTGCTTTCCATTGCTTCCTTATAATTGTTCACATCATCTATAGGTTTGTGGTTGTCAGCTACTTGTAACAGTCCTTTTTCTCTTTTCTTTCCTCTTTAAGATAATTGTTAGATAAGAATAGAATCATTCTAATGCCACTATTAGATTATCTCAAAAAGTAGTCACTGCCCCAATCTTGCTGACTGCTGGACATTTCATCCATCGCTAGATCTCAAGGATAAAACCTCTGGTAAATTCCAGTTTCATCAAACGAGATCATAGGGAATTATAACCAATGACATTTCCACTTACACCTTAAACATGGACAAATGACCTTAAACAAATCAACCAGTAACTTTGCTGTGTTCCTCTCTCCTAGAAAAAGGACTAATATTACAATCTGCTGTAAAAACCTCAGTTATTCTAAATTTGAACTCAACAACCTTTATAGGGTGGTGGACTAAATACTTGCCACCTGTAAGAGACAAATAGAAATTCAAGTGTGTAGCACAACTAATGTAGGATCTTGATTCTGACCTTCTGCCATGAACCACTTCTGTTTTCCTGCCTCTCCATGTGCCCCTACTGGATACCACTTGCTTTGTGTCCAGGGTATCTGGTCCTGTTTTCCTCAGGCTAGTGCTTCATACTCCTTAGAAATAGTACTTTGAGACTTGTCTGTGCAGAAAACCTAATTCTATAAATCATCAGAGCTGGAAATTCTGATTCAGACACAAGCTCCAGAACACTGCCACCCTTGATTATTCAGGTACTCTACCTGGAGGATTACTGACTCATTGTTTATGCAAATGATCAGAGCAGTGTTCCTACCTGTGGGAATCATAAAAATGGGAAAGACTGTAAGAAACTTATCACTAACTTTGGCAGAAATTATTATTGTTACCACCTCTGCTTTAGATGGAATACAGATCAGTCTCAACTTATTGTCATGAACAGTGATGGACAACCAGTTTGCTCTAGATTTATTGTTGACTAGTCATGGTAGCATCTGTGTCCTTGCTAATTCTTGCTCTACATGTATCAGTAGTAGAACATGGCAGAACAGATTATACATCACCATAACAAAAAAGCTACTTGTCTCTCTAAGGTTGATCCTCATGGTCTATAAAATTTGTTCTTGGCCTGTGCTGGGCGATTGAAATGCCTGATTCCATGCATTTTAAAGGAGCTATATTAATCATTCTCATTTTGGTCATAATGGCCACTACATGGGTCTATTCCATTCTGCCAAGAATAGCCACACTCTCATCAGATGATCACCATGATGATATAACAAAAATGTTATAGACAACCTTGCTATGCAATTGATTATGAAGATGGCTTAACAATCCCTGAACAATAAAAGCTGGACCTCTAGCCTTTCATGAATTGGTTAACCCCTCACAAGTAAGATACTGACCAAAAAGAGAGATGAGAGACTGAATATACAGATAGACATTGGTGAGACCATATCATATATGGCAATAGCTCTCTGACCTACAATCTGCAGCAAACAGCATGAGACACCAGACTACAACATCTGCAGTGACCATTTCAGGAAATCAAACCATAGCCACTCCAGCAATTGTTCACAATGGGCAAGGCATGATCAGTTGTTTCTAGCTTCTCTATTTTTCACCTCTATTTCCAACTCGAGACCAACCAGAGAAAGCCAAATATGCTACCCAAACCAATTACATTTGATTCCCTACTTTTATTTTTCCCTCCTCCAGCTTCTCAATGACATCTTCGGAGCAGGTCATACTCAAAGCATTCCCTTTTTTTCCTCCCCCACTATCAAGCTTTCTCACTCCCCTGTCCATCTTTGAGTCTCTGTAAAATGCAAGCGATGGTGGCTGACTTCTTTGCCATAGTTAACTCTGAATACAAAGTCTCGTTTGTTCTGATTTTAGCAGTCTTTATTTATTTCTACAGCAGTCAGTCAATAGCTTACTTTTGTTTTTGGATATCTATAACAATGGGCCTAAAGGTATAAAATTATAAAGTTAGCATCAGACATGAAAGGTAACAGGATAGTGATGGAAGATTCTTCTGTTAAAATGAAGGACAAATGGTTTCTGAAAAATTGCCTTAAAATCTTCCGGAAAATATGAAGGGAAAGAAAATAAGCATTTTATTTTTGTAAAATGTCCGGATGGGCTGGATGGAGTCCTTATTTTTTACAATAAGAAGAAAAAGAAAAAAAAAGTCCAGTGCTTTGTATTTGAGAGCAATCTTCTTACCCAGGTTCTAAAAGCATTTTGCAAAATCACCTGATGTCAAGTACTATAAATCCTTTTTTTCAAAAATGAGAAGTGGGGGCACTGTTGATTTTTGTAAGAAGAAGAGAACAAAGATTTTTGTACTTTCCCATTAAATATTCTAATAATTATTTCAGTACCACATTTTCCCATAAACTAGTTTGTATGTCAAGCTCTTATATACTATGTAAAGTATATAAACTCCTAACAACAACAACAAAAAACAATGAACAGTTTTTGACTTTTAAATTTA
>NW_006432943.1:9499146-9506513 GCF_000325575.1 Pteropus alecto
TTCAGCAGGCTGGCACTAAAGTTATGTATTTATGTGAAGTAATTTTTATGATTTAAAGTAATCCTCATACCTCACATCTACTCTGTCAATAATATTTTCTATCATCTTGAATTTACTCTCCTTGCCTTATTCTATAAAGAAAAAATAACCAACTTTGCCTTAATCTTCATTTTTCTGCTTTAGTCTGGAAGAGTGCTTTAATATTATCACTGTGGCTTGTAAATCTAATTCTTGGAAGCAAAGTTTATTGCCTTAGACTCCATCAGAATGATATGGAAAATGTGATTTAGTCATATGAAATGCAAGTTGATATATATTATTTTTAAATTGCAATCTACTACTAATATAGTGATTCTTAATTTTCTAGAATGCCTCTAGTGTTATTTAAAAATCTCCAAAAGGTTAATGTTAAAAACAAGTGTATGCCAGTTTTTTGTTTTTGTTTTGTTTGTTTGTTTGTTTGTTTTTAGCAGAGAGATGGGTAGTAAAATAAAATACCAATAAGGCTTTATAATTCCAGGGATGTTGTCAGAGATTTTTCTTTTTCTTTTTTTTAAAGTGATCTTTTGTTTGCACTGTTGGTTTCTTCGCTGCTGATGTTAGAATAGGAAACTGGGCTTTGGACACCACTTGGACTCGTTGAATATAATAGACCAGTTCAATACAATTAAAAACAAATTTTTTCACCTTTGGTTTCCTGCTTGTTACAGGTGTTGCTGTCTGCCTTAGAGAGATGATATAAGAATTAATTGCTTAAGTAATACTGTAGTGCCGAGGGTGAGCTTGTCAACTTGGTCCTTATTTCTTTCCTATAATCTCTACACACTCCTATGTTCTTTCATAAGGATTTCATTTCCCCTTATGTTTTGCCTTCTCTCTATAACTACAGTGTTGCCATCCCAGTTTTATTATTTATATTTTTCAAGAGTAGAACATGACATATAAATATATGAATCCCTTTTCTATTATAGGTCTTTGGATATGAAATTTAAGATTAGATTTCTTGCTTTTGATAGTTTCCTCACATCAGCAAAAAACTAGCCTAATAAAATAGAACTATTTTTAATGCATATATTTTTACCCATTTATTTAACAAATACTCATTAACCACTTACTATGTTGTATGCTGTAAAAAATTAAGAATCACTGTATTAGTAGTAAATTACAATTTAAAAATATTGTATAGCAACTAATATTTCATACACCTAAATATTTTTTTCCAAACATATATACGTCTTATACTTACATATATTAAATGGGATGTATACGTGAATACATCCCAGTTGAAGGCTGGGATCTCTTTTCCCTGGACATTTAAGAAAAATACTTATTCAGTTGGAGAGAAAAAAAAAAATGTCGTAGATGATACAGGCTCTGTTCATCCCTCTGGCGACCAAATCAAAGTTGTGACGGAAACAAGGAGCAAGGGGCAAGGAAAAATCACCTGGGATTTAGATGATCAAGACATACAACTAGGGAGAAATCCAAGAAAGCACTTGCAATGGCAGAAGGGAGGATGGGGCGAGGACACAGGGCTGCCCGGTCTCGAGCAGCTGAATGAGACAGAGGCTGTGGCAGCGGCAGATGCCTCTTAAAAGGGCCTTCCTTGTCCGCGAGCGGATTTTTGCAATGACGGACCTGCTCGCTCTGAGCACCAGTGCCAATACAGCTGTGCACAGGGGGCACCAGAGACTTACAGGGAGACATTGTCCGACTGAGGGTGGAGTGAGACTCACTTTGTACAGAAATGCTGGAGGTATCCGTTGTTCCCTGGTGAGCCCTCCCTGCTCCCAGTGCGCAAACACAGAGCTACCATAGCTGTGATATCATCAAACTGGATAACAGAGGTCGCTCTGCCCAGAGGATTCCCTGAAACCCCACCTACCCAGCTCAGGCCCCACCCAAGCCACATCCAGGTGTATCCTCAGTGAGTCAGGTGCTCCTTGCTGAGCAGTGCCTAGACTCGCATTAGAGGCAGCTGGCCTCGGTTTCTGGTGTGGCCTTTTGAGGCAGCTATAAGCACAGCACCTGTGGATTGCTTGCTAAATCTTAACAGGTGGCCCCTGAGGGGTAGAGAATTGGACTAAGTTTGGCCTGTAGCTGAACCCCTCTCAGGACTGTGCCATTGGACATCTACTTCACAAATTCACACTAATAAGACTGGGAGACTTAGGAGCTTTGCTTAGTACATAGAAACAGACATGGAAAGACAGCCAAAATGGGAAGACAAAGAAGCAGACAGCATATGAGAGAACAGAACAGAGGTCCAGAATATAATGGAATCAAGTAATCTAACATATGCAGAGTTCAAAACGTTGGTTATAAAGATGCTCAATGAACTTTTGGGAAGTGTAGATAAATTCAGTGAGAACTTCAACAAAGAGATAAAAAAAATAAAATGAAAATGGAAATTGTAAAAGAGAACCAGTCTGAAATGAAGAACATATTATCTGAGATGAGAAGTATAGTAAACGGAATAAACAAAGAAATAAACAAAGTGAATAAAGAAGAGGATCAAATGCCATGTCTAGAGGACAGGAAAGCCAATCAGGACATTCAGTCAGAATGGCAAGAAAAATGATGCCAAGACTATAAAAATAATTTAAGGAGCATATAGAACACTATTAAGTCTTCAAATACACATCTGATCGGTGTAAATGAAAAAAAATCAAGATGTTGAAAAGGTGTTTAAAGAAATTATGATGGAAAACTTCCCTAACCTGGTGAAGGAAATGGACATAAACTCCAGGAAGCTCAGAGAATCCCAAAAACCAGGGATGCAAAGAGGCCCACATCAAGGCATATCATAATTAAAATGCCAAAGGTTAAATACAAAGAGAGAATCTTAAAAGCAGCAAGAGAAAAGCAGATAGTTACCTATAAGGGAACACCCATAAGACTGGCAGCTGATTTCTCAAAAGAAACTATGCAGGACAGAGGGCTTGGCACAAAATATTCGACATGATGAAGACTCAGCATCTACAACCAAGAATACTTTATCCAGCAAAGCTCTCATTTAGAGTTGAAGACAGATAAAGAGCTTCCCAGACAAAAATAAGCTAAAGGAATTTATTACCACCAAGTCAGTATTACAGGAAATGTTGGAGGGACTTCTTTAAGAAGAAAAAACATGTATCAAAAACAGGAAAAAAAGAATGGTAACAATTCCATTCCTCTCAATAAGTACCTTAAATGGAAAAGAATTAAGTGTTCCAACCAAAAGATAGACTGGCTGAAAGGATAAGAAAACAAGACCCCTACATATGAAAAAGAAAAGGAT
The DNA here is from genome assembly GCF_000325575.1 of Pteropus alecto. Lineage (NCBI taxonomy): Eukaryota > Metazoa > Chordata > Mammalia > Chiroptera > Pteropodidae > Pteropus > Pteropus alecto. The sequence continues at coordinate 9,502,427 of NW_006432943.1, forward strand.
GGAAAAGATATTGCTTTGATGGACCTAGAAAGTATTTAAGTCAGAGAAAGATAACGCTATCTGGTTTTACTTATATACGGAATCTAAGGAATAAAAAGAACTAATCAAAAACAAATCACAAATATAGTGGACAATTTGGTGTCGGACAGAGGGGAGGGAGGTTTGGGGGATTGGGAGAATGGGATGAAGGGCTAAAGGAGTACAAATTAGTAGCTGATGGATGGTCATGGGCATGGGGAGCACAGCATAGGGAATGCAGTTAGCATTAATACGTTGACTATGTGAAAAGTCAGTGGAAGGAAGGTGCAATTGTGGGATCGTTTTATGAACTATATAGATATCTAACCAATGTACTATATACTTGAAGCTAAATTTAAAAATTTAGAAAAAGAATGAGAAAAAAGAAAAACAAAAATACTTATTCAGATACTTATTGCATATCCCAGAGAAACTCATCACCCTTGATAAGATTTTGCTAGTTGTTTCAGATTCTATGGGCTTGCTTTCTTATGATCACCTCACTCAAACGTCTCGATGACTCCAATGACTTGATTTTTTTTGTGTCCTGACTTCCATGATTATTCTATTTTTCATGCCCTGAACAGATCCAGATGTGGAGTTCCTCTCCCTTTTCTTGGTTTTCTACAACACATAGGCATTCATACATATAGTATAATTTGTTAAAGGTTTGGGCTAATATAGTGACAAAGGACCATACAGAAAATAATTAAATTTGAATGCAACCCTACTCTCTTTTTAGAATCTCTTAGGCCAGCTTCACGACCTGGAGCTGGCCAGTATCACTCCATGGGCCACTTTGAATGGAAGTTGCTTGGGCCTTTGTTCTTTCAATAGTCTCCATAAATGTCCCCTTTGATTTACTTCCAGTCCCCCCAATTCCTGCTCATTTTAAATGCAAGCAACTTTACCCTCTTTCAGTTTCACTGGACCAGTCCTAATCACACTCTGGAGTTCACAGCAATGAGGAAGAGAATGGGGGGAGGGGCTGGAGACTCTGAATGTATTTTGTTACACACAAGATTCTCTAATTTTGCCACTGTCCTAGGGGCAGAAATGTCTAGAGTTGGCTTTGGTTTTAAAAAACAATGTAGTTTTTTCTTTTCTTATGTGTGTAAATAATGTACTGTGATAGGGATCACTACAGAAATCCAGACAGAGGGCAACCTAATTGGTCAGAGAAGATGCCGGAAAAAGGCAGGAAAGCTTCACAGAGGGAAGATTAGACTGGCTTTAAAGCATGAGAATAAATTTACCAGTCATAAAATTGGGGGAAAGGATCAGATAATTATTTATTCCTGGCTAATATAAATATTGGTATAATTAGGGGAACCTATTACTTGTAAAAATGTGATAAATTATTTTTTCACCCCTCTTATTTAAAAATATATAGTTATCTTTTCTCAACTCACCCTCTTATCAGTTAACCTTTCTAAATTTTTACTCTCAGTGAATTTAGTGTTTGTTCAACCTTGACTCCTTTTTTTTCTTCTACTAGTTTTTGGACCATTTCCTGTCTTGACCTGCCTTTCTACCCTATGCTCTGCAATTTTAACTATGTTCTCTTTAACGGGCTTGACTCTGTCACTATCTTCACCAGTATCTCATACACCTTGTCAATTCTTAACTCTGGATAATTCCACGTCTTTCCTGTTACTGCTGCTCCTTTCTTGTTACCCCAGAGAAAATTATAAAATGAAAACTGAAACCAAAATAATTTCCTGTTCCTATGTTAAACAGTAACTGGATATACTTTCTTGTTCCTATTTTATATAATCCTGAGAACAAGCACAAAATGACTTTGCTTCTTGTTCCAGGAAATATTTGCTCTTAAGAAAAAAGACTGACAGATTGATCAACAAGATTTGCTTCAAGCCCTTGCCTCACTGTGCCCATCATTCAAAAGTTATTATGCCACAATTGCACATAATCCCAATCTGCCTAAAAATAACCCAGCCCAGTTCTAAATCCTGTAAATGACCTCCTCTGACTTCCCTTTTCCAAGATGATATTGAGACTCTATCAAGGTGCTCTTCTCTTTTACTGAAGTCTAATAAACTTAGCTTTGCTTGATAAAGATATTTTCCTGATGGCTTTTAGGGGAGTCAACCAGAATCATTCCCATTTGATGTCCTATAGCTTCACGCTATAATTTCAATGCATCCCCTCCACTGTCCAGTAATCCTTTCATTCATCTAATATTCTTTTTAAAACTTTTCCCCCTAGATGCCAATAAGAACACTATATCCCTCAGTTACAACAAATGACCTGATTTCATATTCTCTGTCCTAAATAGATAGGAAATGAACTATAAGAAGAGTTTCAATGTGATCTTCTCTCTTAGAACTATCTTCTCCACTGGTTTCTATAGCTCCGTGGTCTTCACCTTACTACCATTTTTTATTCTTTCTTACTCATCTTTTGCCATTTGTTCCTTAAATAAAATTGTTCCACAAAGTTATCTTTTCTTTCTATTCTCTCTTTGAGGCCAATCTCATTCAGTTTCATAGCTTCAACAATAATTTATTTGTAGATAGTTTTACTAATCTGCTTTTTTAGCTCTAACCTCTCATATGAACTACAGAAACAAAACTGTGACAAAAATGAATCTGTTTCAACGTAACTCATGGTCTTTCCCTCTCCCACATTTGCTCTTTCTTTTATATTTCCCATCTCAGTTAATGACCCTCCTAGGAACCATTCTCTGCCAAGGAAAACGAACTAACAAAAAAACAAATTTAAAATAAGGAATATATAGTTGTGGCAGAACTTTTGGTTAAGTGGAGCTCGATATTTTTTTTCCTATCAAACATAAATGGTGTCATAAATTTTCTTGCTCTATCATTTGGGTGTGCAAAAAAAAAGTTATTTTCTATTTTGGATCAGAAAGAATGAGAGCTAACACCTTAGATGTATGTATCTAAGCTTAAAAGTTGACTTATTCCTTTTGACAAAATCACAGATGTCTACATGTCTTCCCCTTACACATTTCCTTCCTCAGTCTCCTCACTGATGAGGTATAGAAAGAGAGCCACAGTAGATTAATATCCTTATAACCCTACTCAGCAAGACTGAGTGCCCTATCTTCTGTTGGAGAGATGAAGCTAGTTAGGATTAGTCTTATGGTAACTTTGGTGCTTGAATAAAGTAGACGTGGAAGGAAACCAAGTTATAAAGTTACTGTGATTGGTTTTGTGGATGAGGAGGATAGGGGTGAGGGGGAGCTGTACCTCAATTCAACAAAGGCTCTGAGGCTGTATCATGCAAGTGGGCTGCTGAGTTTTGTTCTAGACACTTCTACTACATGAGAACCAAAGACTGGTATGCTGGCTTAGACACTTTCTGAATCTCTAAATCTTCTGTTATCATTTTTATCCTCCTCCGTGGTTATCGTTTTGCTGTTTTCATGGGGCCCCACTAAACTTTGGTCTACTCCAGAATTCCAAACAGAACATTGTAGAAGAATCCTTTAGCTCTCACCTTTCTTACTAACTTATATCCTTTAACTGCTTGGTTTTCTGCCCGGGGAGTTGTGGGGCCACCGCAAAGCACACAAAACTGATTCCTGCTTACTTCTGTACATTCTCCTTCTCACATGTTCCAGGACTGGGGTTGGGTGAGCTTTCTTTTACTTATCTTCCCATCCTTATGCCTATTTCTATTCATTTTCAAAGTGTAACACACTCTCTCCACCTTTCTCTAGAGGCATGGTAAGAGAATGGTAACTAGGAAACCTTTATGAGAGAAACAAAATCCACATCAGTTTCATACATTCAGAACATTATTTCTGCAACCACAAAAGTTATTGAAATTATTAAAAAATATTCAATGTCACTTGTTTAAGATGGTAAGGTGGATGAATAAGGTTATTTATTCAGGACAATCACAATAGGTGTAGAGACCACTTCAGTGAGTTTTTACAGTGGAAGAGAGAGATTGGGTTGAACTCTGAATACAGAAAGGATAAATAGAAATTGATAGCCAAAGCAGGGTGCAGGTCAGTGGATGGAAAACAAGTGAGAGGAGACATCAGGGGTGTGTGTGGAGGAGAGGTCTGGCTAAACCAGCC
>NW_006432943.1:9506548-9506916 GCF_000325575.1 Pteropus alecto
GACATCTCCTGGGGGATGGTGGAGGACAAGGAATCTGATCAGGTATTGAGGTAGGAGAGTTCTAGTTAAATTGACTTTGCAGGGTTCTTGCTGAAACTTGATTTTACAAGAAAGTGTACAGATGGGCCTAGGAGAAGGTTCAAGAACCTACTAAAATTTGGTTAAAAATATAAACCTTGTTGATATATATGTTTTCCAGGCAGAAGACTAACAAATTTGTAAAAGGATCTCAGGAGTATTCTGGCAGAAGATGAACTGAAGCCAATTTCTTTAGCCTTAATTCAAAGTTACAGATCATTATAAGGATAAAAGGGAGGTTTCTCACCAAGATTTAGCAGCAAAGAAAAGCAATCAGACCAGAGAAAGAA
>NW_006432943.1:9506940-9529278 GCF_000325575.1 Pteropus alecto
GACTGAAGAGAAATGCGGAAATGTACTAAGAGGCAAAAGACACTGGATGTGTCCCAACCGAGGCTTCCAGTGTGATGGAGGTGTTTAGTGGAGTGATAATGTCCAAGAGTCTGGGGCCCGTTTTGTCATGGTGGGAGAAAGAATGACCCTGTTCTCCTTCACACCTGGAAGCTCCCCTGAAACCTAGGTCAGCCCTTTTGTCAGTGCCTGAGACAGGATTCTTGACTACCAGCTCCAGACTTCAGTGTGGAGGCTCAGTGGTACATTCTGAACTAACTGTGTGTTGAACATGTTTGTGACATGTTCCAACTTTAAGGGGACATTTTTGATTTCTGATTCTGGTAGCAGCTTGGAAGTAAATAGCAGTTGTCTCTTGGACATGAGAAAGCTCCTGAGAATTTCGGGGGATTACCAAGGAAGGAAAGGTTTACCCCAAAGGGTGAGATGGGAGTTTGGGACATTTAACTACAACCTAAATGGTATGGCCATATTTGTGTTCCAAGCTGGTGAAATGGGTCGTATTAGTTGCACCATCACTTACCAAGGCCTCTTAATTTCCTTGATTCAATGACGTTCAAATTTACTTTCTATTTACTTTCCTTGCTGGTCCAGTTTAGGTCCTTACTGTTCACCTCCGACATGGCAGTAGCCGTGGAACTCATCCCTGTCTCAAAAGTTTTGCCTTTGTGATTCAATATCCACAGTGTCCAAGGTGTTATCTTCCCAAGGCTCAGGAAGAAGCTTATATTCATCTTTACATCCCATTATGATGTATTAATGTCTAAATTTCTCAGTGTTATTCAATACCTTCCATAATCAGACCACAGTTAATTTCCCAGCCTCAGCATACATTGTATCTCTGCTTGCATTGCATCTTCCATATACCATTTCCTTCAAATACATTTGACTTCTCCCTTTGCCTCTCCTGAAATATGCCCCAGAATGTAGACCTCTGTCCTTCGTATGCCTCATCAAATTCATTTTTTTTTTTAGTTTTCCCTTGTACCAATAATATACAAGCTATGGACTTCTACAGCATTCTGTATTTCTCATATGACATTTCTTTAATTCCACTATTTATTTACATCAATGATTGTTTTTCCTACAAGGCTGTAAGTTCTTTGAGGGCAGAATCTGTCTGAATCACCTTTAGATCACCAGAATGGTCTACAGAGTGTCTACTGCCCAGTAGGTGCTCAGATATTTTAAAATAAATTGAATTGAATGGGCAGACATAGTGCATGACTAGCAATGAGGCAGAGATTTGAAAGGGACAGATGGGTAGAAATAAGTAAAGGTGTCAAGGCACCAGATAGCCTCTGGAGCGGGATGAGCACACTCGTGCTTTTCACCTGATAGAGCAGCGAGAGGCAGAGATTGCCTATGAGAAACTTCTTTCATGCCAGCTACCCACCTCTTCTTCCACTTGTCTCTTTTACCTAGATTTCCAAAAATTAACTGCACAACCTGGTCCTATGGTTCATTGGTTTCTTACAGATGCTCGATACAGGATGGAAGAGATATAGTGCTCACCTTGAGGGTGGGGACAGACCCAGAGTAAAAGAACATAAAGCAGCTTTGCTTTGCTGTCACTAGTCACCTCATCTGGAAGGAGTTTCCTTAAGAATCTAAATAGCTGTGAAATAAATTTTTAAAATTATTTGTTGCTCTCAACATCTAATAAAACTGATTTGTTCTGTTCAGGTAGCCTTGTGGCCATCTCTGTCCTGTCACTCCATTCTCTTGCATGAAGAAATTCTACAGCCCAAGAAATCTCTGCTGTCCTGTCCTGCCCTGCTCCCTGAGTCCGGGGACACTCGGCTAGGGCTGACATTTGGGTTCCCTGAGAGCAATGCCAAAAGCAGCAATGGAGTTTAGGGAACCTGCCAAGCTCTCCAGAGCCTTCTGTTGGACAGCTTGGCTAATCGCATGTTTGTGACCTCATCTGATGACTGGGCACCCACTAATAGAATTGTTGGATTTTAGGAATGTGGTTGTCACACAAATAGGAGTTGAAAAGGCCAATATTCCTTGGTCAGGTTGTCAGATTTTATTATAAAAATATGGTCTATACAGTTCCTGACATGGTGGTGGGAATGGAGTGCTAAAAGACTTAAGTGTTTTTGCTGTATTACTATCTTTCTCTTATTCTAATGCTCACTATCAACCTAACAAAATTTTTTTAGATAGTAAAAGTGATTATACTGTTCCCATGTTGTTAAATGTACATATTGATTGCAAGGTGTGTCCTGATTTCAGAAATAAGTGAGTGACAGAAAAATCTTTATTTAATAATCAAGGTAACATAAATCATAGGTATGTAATGATTACTTTAGCCAGGTAGAACTCATGACATTTGATGAGAAAACAACTTAATTTCCTTTCTGTGCAACCCATCAGGCCTACTTTAAAGTTTTTAGGGGTGGCTTTTTCTCATTCACTTAAATGAAACTTAAGCCAAGGCTCATGAATTTTCTGGTTACATTTTTGTCTCAAAATTCAATCTAAGTTCAGGACTTAATATGTCCAAACGACGCAGGGATACCGAAGAGTAAGGTGGTCCCATTAACTAGAATCTTCTGTCTGAAGTCCAGTTAGCATAAAGGAAGGCAACTATTTCATTTGATTGCTATGACTCTTTCCCCCCTAAGGATCTAGTGGGAAACTTCTAGATTCTGCTGAGGTACCTTTGGACCTTCAGGTAGTCTTCTTAGACAGGATCTAAGAAAACTTCATATCCACATCTAATCTATAGGCAATATTCATGCTTTTCTCACTCTAACAAACTCTGGGAACACAGATCCATCCCAATGAAGCCATGATACCTTCACTTCTCTCTCACGTCCCTGACATTTCCCAGCTATGATTCAGATAACTGTTCACACATCTTGCTCTAAGTGGTTCTTGACTTGAAGTCAGGAGAAGGCAGCTTTTACTTTGCCCCATGAGATGGAGGCTCATAGCACAATATTCCATATAGCACAGTATTCCAAAATCCCATATTTTTCTCAACCTTTCCAACCTCTTTTTATAAACTAGAGCTAACGATCAGCTAAAAATCACTAAAGTGGTTTTCGAAATTGCCTTTTTGGCCTTAATGGAGGTACACTGTGGTATTAGTATATAGTATTTATTGTTTTGAGGACCTCACTTAAATCAAGAGTAAAAAATTCTATTTTAACATGTAATCCTATATATTTCTCAGATCTCATCAGGCTATATATTCAAACTGCTATCAAACTACATTTTCCTGGTTATGGAACACACTAGTATTTATCATCACTGTTATGGTTACTGTGATACTGTGATTTACAATAAGAAATATAGTTTTGGTCTTCATCGTCATTCCTAAGTAATGAGCCATAAAGGTATCTTTGTTATGTTAATGAAGTGACTTTAGGAAAGCACCTAATGATGGGAACTGGTTGCCAGGAGAACCAGCCATGTGATTAGAGGTTTGGAACTTTTAGTTTTCCCTCCTGAAAGGAGGTTGAATTAATTGCTAGCAGCCAATAAGTTCTATCAATCACGTTTATGTAATGAAACCTCTATAAACACCCAAAATAATGATATTTGGACAGCTTCTGGGTTGGCGAACACATAGAGCTTTGGGGAGAGTGGCAAGCTTGGAGAGGGCATGGCAGCTCTGTGCCCTTTCCCCATATCTTGCCCTATATGTCTCTTCTATCTGGCTATTTCTGAGTTATATCATTTTATAATAAGATCTCAATCTAGTAAGTAATATATTTCTGAGTGTTTTGAGCTCACATTGGCTTGCCAAAATATGGAATATATTAACTCATAGGATTGGACTGAGCACATTACCTGTGGAATCTGATGCTATCTCTGGGTAGATAATATCAGAATTGAGTTGAATTGTAGGCCACCCAGTTGGTGTCAGAGAATTGCTTGGTGGTATGTAGAATAAAACCCCACACATTGGAACTGAGTGTCAGAATCTTAGATACAAAAGATAGAAATCCTGCTCACATTGGCTTGCCAAAATATGGAATAGATTAACTCAAGGGATGGTACAGTCCACAAGTAGAAGTAGGGGGATCCAGGTATTGAGATAAAGTAGTTTGGACTTGTTCTCTACTTCTTTTCTTTTTTTCATCTCTTGTGTTAAAGTATAATTTAAAAAAAGTAAAATCATGACTTATAGGTAAATATAAAATGAGCCCAATACAAAGAGTTTATTTATGGGGGAACCATAGATATATTAAAACTGGTCCAACAATAATTTGAGAAACTAGGCATTTATAGGTAACTCAATAAAAACATACATAAATAAGATTGCTGGATGGATATATAAACCGGTTAATAGCCAAAAGAGCAATGAACTGGAACCTTTAGGATGATCTGTTCCATTGGACAGACATTATTTGCATCTCACCAGGCAAATATCTACCAGTTATCATGGGACTTTACTACTTCTGGATCTTTAATCTATAGTGAAAAGCGAGACAATCTAAGTTTATTTCTCTAGATAATTCTTGGGAGGCTTTCATTCATGGAAGGGTATGTTAACTAATTTTCTGCCTTATCTCCAAGTTTCACATAATTTTTATGACACTTGGCTCTATTTTTCTTTACATTTCTTTCTTTCTTAGGCAAGCTTTTGCTATTATCAATTTCCAGAAGCTTTAGGTTTCCATTTTGCTCATTGTTTGCAATCTTAGTAGAAAAATAATATCGTTTCCAAAAATTGAAAGAAGTCCTGCATTTTTATTTCATGGCTTGACTTTGAACCAGTCCATACTACATTCACAATGGCCGAAAGGATGGAATTTACCAATTAACCTCTCATGGGACTTGCATCCATCCCCAGACCTGGGAAATGTGTGAATTGCATCCAAACTATGAAGACTGAGAGCGAGGTAGGGGTAGTTTCCTGAAGAAAAATTAGGATTTCTGTTTCTTAAAGAAGGGCAAATGCACGTTGTGCAGTCAGTCAAAAGCAATGTTTGTGCTTACTCAGGACCTCCAGCCTCTGTTAAAGCCTTTCAAAGGTTAATGGGAATTCTTGGAGATATAAGAGCTTATGAACCACTGTACTCATGCCAGGAACTGCCAAGGGCTGGGAGCCATTTACTAGGTATTGCCAGGACGTTCTACATGGTACAACTGTTGCTCTGTGGGTACCCTGCTCTCTCTGTGTGCAGTTGTGCCTCCACTAAGCACCAGCATAAAAATATTGGAGGCCTATTGATGCCAAGATTCTGCTCTGGCAATGTAATGTCCTCTGTCCTTTTATGGTAGAGTATGTTAGGTCTCATAACACTATGTTTGGCCTTATATTTTTTAGAGTTTTTTTTTTTTTTTTTGGTGAATCCAGTCTTTCAATTTTTAATAATTTATTATTAATTAATTAATTAGCTCTCCATTGAACTTAGACATAGAGTTAGGAGATAAATAAGAATAGTGGATTCTGGTTTGCATTCAAAATAACCACTTTTCTCTCAACTAAGGCTTTGTTTCCTATCAGGCTCCTGGAGTCTGACTTCTTCTTTAGAGATGAGTTCTCCCAGGAAGCATCTGGGTAGTCCTGCCAAGGCCAGTAGGCTGGCTGCCACAACAGTCCACCAGTCAGGCCCAGACATGTCCATATTCTTTGGCCTCAAGCTGGCAACCTGGCTTCCAGTAACAGAGACATCAAGTATCGTAATAAAAAAGAAGCTTGCATATTCAGATCTTTATCATTTGGCAGATGTAGCAACCAAGATTGAAAGAGCTTATTAGTGACAGGACTAAGACAAATCCCAGACCTCTTGATATCTAAACAAGTACTTTTTCCACTCCAGATTTCTGCCAGTCCTTACCAAATTGTGATACACTGAAATTATATATAGAGAATATTATGTTCAGAAAATGACTTCCTAGTTTAGAATCAAGTAACATTGTATACCCATACATTTAAAAAGAAGTCAGTAGGATTTCTTCCAAACTATCTTATACATGTGGAATGTCTGCCTGTTCTTGATGATAAAGTTGTCAATTGAAAAAAATTCCATAAGAGAAGAAAATATTTGCTCTCTCTTTCTCCTCTTACTTCTTTCTCTCTATTCCAATTACATTACGGGCTTTCCCAGTAGTTTTCTTCAGATCTGAGGTTAAGCTTGGCAATTCGGAATAATGACTTCCTTCATTATTCCTTCAGCCTATATGAGTGAAAGCTTTTGGTAAATTATATAGGATTTTTGAATAAAAAAAGACAACTTCTGGCTTTTCAAAAAGTAGCCAAACAGGATGCTTGTCCAGAAGATAGGCCCCCAGACTTTCACACATCTGAGTAAAAATGGCCGAGAGAGATGTCTGGGCAGAGGATATCGAAGGCATCCCCACAGGATTCTGAGCACCCCAATGTGATATGAGAATGCAGTTTAGAGTCCTTGAGCCCCAAGGAGGTACAGAGGTGGCTGACCAGGAAAGACCTCAGTGGGGGAATTAGCAAGACAGAATGAATATGGATTGAGAGGTGGAGCGGGGTGAGGGACTCAACAGAGTATGCTAAGAGGACAGTAACCGAGGCCCTAGACCAGTCAGGATGAGCTGGGCCTCAGCGGCGGTTGGCAAGAACAGATAAAGACTCCTTGACCAAACTTTAGTCAGACTCCTCTGAGTCCTCTTTTCTACTTGGCCTCGACCTTTGTCCTGACCTGCTTTTGGCCTTCCCAGTTCAGTCCGAGCAAAGAGCCCTGCCAATTTGTCCCCCAACTCATGACACCTTTGATGTGTAAGTCCTTGGCCTACCATTAGCGAGAATACTGTTAGGTCTGTTTAACAAGAATCCCTCTAACTTTGAAGTCTCCTTTTAACAATTTTCCATCCATGGACCCCCTCACCTTGTCCTTGGCTATAAATCCCCACTCGTGTTTGCTGGATTCTCTTCTCTACTGCAAATCACTATTCAGTTGTGTTGAATACAGTCTTTCTTAACATTTAACAAGTGCCAGAATAAGTTTTTCCTCAGTAGGATAGAGGAGAGCACTCAGACCTAGTGCACCCTACCTATCTACCAACTGGTGCTAGGATGCTACCTAAACTTCCCTAAACCCAGATGCCACCTGGGAGTCATGGATAGAGAAAAAAATAAACTGAAGAGAAATAAACCAGAAGAGCTTGAGTAGTAAACCACAAGAATTCAGCTGTCTTTAAACAGTATCACTAAGTATTTCTGTAAGCCAAGTTCAGGAATAGAAAAGTAAAGAAAGTTGTACTATTTTGTATATCTCAGCTGCTTTACTTCATTTGAGAATCATATATTTTTGAAAAATAACATCTCTAGGAAAATTTAATTTTTTGACCCCAGAAAAATAAGATATACCTTTTGCAGAGACCTATTCTTATCTATTAACAGAACTATTTGCCTTCTTACATTAACCCTCAACACTTCAAGGGGAGCCAAACTTATTTCTGGGAGTCCTTCACAGGAGTGTTTCTCATTTAATATAAAAAAAAAAACCCAACAACGAGGCATTTATAGTCTCAGGTATTCTTTCTCACTACATAATTTGTACTCACTTAATCACAACCTTATTTTTTATTCCTCAAAAAGTCCAGTCCACATGAATACCTGTGTTTACGAGCTCTCCAATTAATAGTCAGAGAGGTCTGTCACACTCAGTCTAGCCCTCTGCAAAAATTAGCGAGCTGGTGCTCATCAGGCAATAAATGTCAGGGTGACAAACTGCCAAATCCAGAGAGGTTTCTCCTCCCAGCAGTGAGCACTTTTCAGATCATTTTGCTTTTAAGTTTTTTTCTTCTCTCGTTTCTCATACAAGATGGAGAAGGGGGAAAAGATAGTAATGTACTTTGTTCAGTCAGATTTAGTTATAAGTCAATAGCTGTTTCCAGTGCAAAGAGACTATTATTCCCTTTATAGCTCTGGATCTGGAAGATTTCTAAAAGGCCAGGGACCACATAAAGAAATTATGCCTCACTTTGGAGGTGTAATTTTTTTCTTTCTTTTTCTCCTGAAGGACAATGGTAGTATTAAAAAAAAAAAAAAATTAAGGAGTGAAATGATGAGTAGTAAATATATATTTATTAATATCTTTTGCAAATTGTGAAATGTTAGCTCTCTGTTATTCTAACCTATTTTCTGAGACATTCTGTATGCCGTGTGTTGTCACTGTGTGGGTATAGATAGATACAAGAGCTCTTTATTTGGAAAGAGGCCCCCTTGTACTGGAATTTGAAGGAAAAAAATGAGAGTTTAAATTGAGTATATTTAAAAATAATCTGTGGAATCAACATATTTGGAACAGTGTGTTATCAACCATTCTTCCTCTCACTTTATTCTTTCACATATGGTCATGCAATCAAAGAAAACTCAGGCCAAGTATATACCTTCAACTTAAGATTAAAATCTCAAGGATGAGTGCACTCGCATTGATATGAGATTGAACTATAGCTATAAAATTCTTTCCAAATTTGAATCTCACTTAACTCAAATAAGTTCCTAATTTTATTTGGCATTAATTATTTGAATAATTCAAGTGATAATATTTTGAGATGTATGTGTAATCCAAGTTCAAAGTCATTGTTTTAGTTGTAACTTTTTTGAAATTAAATGAACTCTATTTACCATGATTCATCTACCATGAAGCCTGGAGATGGTATTGGAATTCCATCAATTATCAGACTATCATAAGTCCTTCTAAACCATTACTTTTAATCATTCAAGCAAAATCCTTCCCTCCTTTGACACTCTTACCCTCAGATTTTATCACCTTCCTTGGTGTCATGCAAGTCTGCTCATTCACTCTTTCTTGTGGCCTCGCTCTTTCCATGTTATCTCTTCAATTCATAACCATGGATGACTTCAGGGTCAATGGTTTTTAATAATCTACTAGCTTATCTTCAAAGTTTCCTGATATCCTTTACATCAATAATTATCATCTAGACTGCAAAAATCTATATCCATGGGCACACCTGTGATCTTATCATTTTGTGCAATTGATCCACTTCTAGAATTCTAAATCCCATTTTACTCTAACCTCCAAACTCTTACGATGTCTTCGATACTCCTAAAAATAACTGATACACTCCATTAGATTTCACACCAGAAAAATATGAAGGTAGAAGCAATTGTAAGAAAATACCCAGAAGTGAGTAAGTGGCAGTCATGTTCTCAGTCCTGGATTTAACCCAAAGGCAGAATGGATGGCTGCCTATCTCTGCTGTGAACAAGGTGGAAGTTTTTCAAGTACTTCCAACGAAAGTCTATGAAGTAGCGACTTTTTATAGAAAGTATAATTGAAAGCCATTAGAAAGTATCAAATTCAGGTCTGCACTACTACAACTTGTATGCTTCAAAAGTCTGACAGTATATTGGAGGGCATTCATAGAAAGTTTGGAATAAATGAAGACTGGGAGATTACACTGACAAACTTTTTACTCTTTGCTACTAGTGAGAATAATTATATGCATTTATTTTCATTAGCTGAATATTGTTTGTAATGCAAGATTAATAAATAAAAGGGCACAGTTTGTGTTTATGCCTGAGTAGGTAGGCACTATTGATTTGTTTTCTTTTCAGAATACCAATAGTTTAAAAGAGGTAAAATACCCCTGAAACAATAACTACATTTGTGCATGCATACATGTATCAAAATTAGTTAAAATCCAATTACATTTAGATTCTTTTTTTGGAAGTGTGCAAAATTTTTCCTTTTATCTTCCTAACTCATTTATTGCAGATACACTTCATCAAATTTTGATACTTTGACTTTGATACTGGCCATAGGAGTATGTATTTTTATATTTTGTATGGCAGTTTTTTTGCTTCATTTCTCAGGCTTATCGCCAAATAGCTAACATGCTGACCTCTATGCTGTAATCCCGTCTTGGTGGGGGAAGCTGCTTCCCTGCATGTTTTATGTTCTAAAGTTTTATTTGCCCATGAGACTGTGTGACATTCTTTCTTCAACCCCTTTCTGCAGTAGAAGGCAGAAACTATCCATGTTTGAATAAATTCTTTTTAGCAAACTTGTGAGGTAGGCAGTATTTACGTGACATCTATTAATCTCTATTTCTCTTTCTGTTGGTGTCTTACCCCAGCCAACCTCTCCCCTCACCAAATGCTCTGCATCCTTATTCTCTGCCTTCTACAGCAAGGCCACTTCCATCAGGATACGTTAAGAGTGAAGGTCATTGTTATGTGTCGAATGGCCCTTTCCCCCAATCATATGTTGAAGTCCTAACCTATGTACCTCAGAATGTGACTGTATTTGGAGATAAGGTATTTAGAGAGATAATTAAGTTAAAACGAAGCTGTTAGGGTGAGTCCTATGACTGGTGTCTTTATGAGAAGAGGCAATTTGGACATTTAGAGAGACACTAGGAGTACGAATATACAGAGAAAAGACCCCGTGAGGACACACTAAGAAGACAACTATCTGCAAGCCAAGGAGAGAAGCCACAGGAAGCCAATCTTGTCGACACCTTGGAATTCTTGGAATTCTAGTCTTCACAACTGTGAGAAAATAAAATTCTGTTGCTTAGGTCATCCTGTCTTTGGTATTTTGTTATAGCTGCCCTAGCAAAATAACAAAGCCATGAGGTAGGGGACAACTGGTATCTTCTGTGGTTGGAGAGTGGTAGCTGAGGAGGCTGGAGATGAAGGGATAGGACATGGTTAAATATTTCAAGAGTATATTAAAAGGAATGGGAGCCACTTTCAGTGTAAGTAAGGAATGGGTTGAATCAGATTTATGCTTTAAAATGATCACCCAGGATTTAGTGGATTAAACAGAGGGGGTAAAAGTGAACGTGGCAAACCAGCTAAGGGCTTACTGCTGCTTGATGGTGATTATGGTTTGACCAGAGGGTTGTCTGTGGACGTAGAGAAAAGTGAATGAATTTGAGCTGTGTTAAGGAAATAAATCATGTATTAGTTTTCTATTACATCCTAGAAAACTACTCCTCAAATGCAGTGACTTAAAACAATAAACATTTATTATCTTATAGCTTCTGTGGGTCAGAAATTCATGATGAGCTTAGTTAAGTAGGTCTAGTTCAGAGTCTTTCATAAGATTGCAGTCAAAATGTGACCGAGTCTGTGGTCACCTAAGACCTTAACTGAGGCTGAAGGAACCACTTCCAAGAAGACATGTGTGGTCTCTGTCAGGAGACCTCAGGTCCTTACCAACTATTGGTAAGAGGCTTCAGTTTCATGTCTCTTGGATCAATCCACAGGATCAGCTTGAGGGTTTTTATGGCATAACAACTGACTTCCTCTAGAACGAGAGATCTAAGAGATATCATTACTAACGACTAAAGAGTAATGATGCTCGAATGACCTGGTCACAACTGTCCCTTCCACTGTTTTCTATTTATTATATATGAGTCACCAAATCCAGTCAAAGGCAGCGTAATTGGGTTTTATATTTTGGAGAAAGAAGTGGGAAGAATTTGTGGGCACATATAAAAACCACCACAGACAGAATGCTGTTGCTGTAGTCCAGTCTGGAAGCAATGAGGCTTGAGACAGTGCAGAGGCAGCAGGATAAAAATGGGGAGGATAAGATACAGAGGAGCATGGCTGGAGAACAATGCACTTTCCTGAAGGGGTATGCTGAATTTGACAGGGCCCAGGGGATGTCACAGTGGAGATGTCCATCAGGCATTTGTTTATATCAGTGTAGTCTGGAGATTTACATTGGGAAGTTACTGCCATTCAAAGGGTAGTAACACTGGGAGCAGTTTGGTTCACCAGGGATTGCTTGGGGAGGAGGAAGAACCATATGTACAAGATGTAACCAGTGTTAAGGAATGACCAGTAAAATAGGAGTCTAGGAAAGAGATGAAAACCAGGAAAGTGCACAATCATGACCAGAAAAAAAGTGAAAAAAGAATGTTTCAGGACAAAGAGTGTGGTCTTCTTTTTAAAAGCTTCAATTATTAAAATTCAGGCATCCCAGAAGTGCTTTTTTATACATAGAGCTTTTCCCACTATTCTAAAAAGTCACATTGTGGATATGGCTTGGTGTCCTGTTTCCTTTTTAACTCTTAAAACCTGATTCTACTTGACCTCAGCATGGTCCTTCCTTCCTCATTCATGAAAGCTGCATGAATCCCCTATTCTCTTCTTCATCCTTGGAAGTCTACCGACTTAGGCTTTAGTTCTGCTTTAGAAATTTAAGGATCTGGTTTCTTTACCTAAGCCAATGAATTAATAGTACTCTCACAACAGTTGTTTCTATAAAACTTCATCATAAAACTCTTCCCTTGGATGTGATGACTTAAACGTGCAATGCTTGGTTCACTTCTGTTCTGTTTTTAAGGAATTGTAGACTCTTGGAGTTGGAAGGACATTCAAGAATTAGCTTCCTTCTCATTTAGAAATCCATTGTAAAATATTCTTGCCAAAATGATTGTTCAGGCTGTTAAAGACTCTCATGATCTCATTGCATGTCGCGCAGCCCTTCCATTTTTGGTCAGATCTCATGGTAATTTTTGAACATGACCTTGACACAGTGTGTCTTTGTGGGGATTAGAAACAAGTTCTCCCTGTGGGAATGTGCAGCTTGGCAAACTGCACCTCTTTGAGGAACTGTCATCATGATGCCCCTCTTGGGCTGTTCAAACTGTGGGTGCAGGACTTGTTGCATTGTTGGCATCTTTGTGCAACGATAAAGGTGAATCGAGGGACACTATGTGGCCAAACCTCTTTTTTTTTTCAACCAAAACTATATGTAGAGCACGGACTGTAGACCTGTGAGCTCTGACTTTGTCTCCAAATCAATCTCCCTATTACTTTGGCATTGATTCTAGCTCTGTGAACATGATGTGATAAATTCCATTGCCTTTTTAATATGACAAACATTCAACATTCAAAGAGAGCTATCACATTGTTACCTCAGTCTTCTCTTCAGGAAAACTTTTGTACTTCATTGAAAGAATATGGTTTTGAGACTCTATGATTCTATTCTTTACCCTGTGAATGGAGTCTAGTTTTTCATCTCCCTTCTGAACTGAGCATAACACTCCACATGTATTCTGATTAGTGAGGTAGAAGTTTCCTTTAACAGGATACTCACTGCATTTCTATAAATGTAAGCTAAGGGAAGATTCACTTATTTTTTTCTGCCAGCTGCATTACCCGATTGTCAACTAAAATACTCAGGCTTAATGCATATCTCATTATGTACAATTTAATTACTTAAATATAGATTTAGAACTTTTCCTTTATCCCTATTTTTAACACATCTTTTGCTTATATGAAGGGTTTATTACTCAATAGATGTTAGTATCTTTGCCCTCAAATAGTGGGCCATCCATTCTTTGTGCATATTTTTGATGTTTGTATGATAAAAATACCAATATCGATAATAAATTCTTTTAATTTTCTTAGCATATTTTAGACTACAGCCTCAGTTCATTTTTATAATATTGACACAAGTGTGAGGCACTTGTGTGTTTTCCTTTTTCTGCGTCTTTTGTTCAGGTAGCTACACTAGTGCAATGACTAGAATCTCCAACTATATTTGGCTATTGCCGGCTATGGTATCACTGTGTTAGCTATAGCAAAGTTTCTACGTGTACCAACCATATCTTTGGCAACTCCAAATTCATTAGAGTTTGGAGCATTCTTTCCTCAGAGACAGGAAAAGAAAGCAAGGAAGCATCTACAACGTCAGAAGAAATAATGGTGACTCTCCACAGTCATGTAGAGGGGCATCTCACAGTGGTCACTCTTTCTTGTTTAGCTACTAAATAGAAAAACTCGAGACTGCTAATTAAAGCATTTCATTTTATCCCAGGAGATTTTGTCTCATTGCGAGCTTGTTGAATAAGTACATGCCTTGGTATAAAATATTTGGGGAAACCAATACCTTTAATATTGAAAAGATTCATCTGTGAGGCTAGTGTGTGAAGCTTTTAGGAAAATATAAAGCAAAACAGATCAGTGGCCCTAAACCTGAGGTTCCTTGAGAGACACCTGATCCTCCAATGCCCTTGTGTTTGATCTAATGATAATATTCATTTGTGCGTGTGTGTGTGTGTGTGTGTGTGTGTATTTAATAAGGCCCAACCTCCTTTGTAACCTAAGGAAAACACAGAGTAGCAGAGCATATGAGGCTAAGAGTGGATTTCCCTTTCCCCATCTATGTCTAGTTCAGTTTGCTCTGTTTTAGACTGACATCTGGTGGTCATGAAGATCAACCGATTGCCCTTGCAATGGAGAATTCTGTCAAAGCAAAGGCGTGGCCATTTTGTGCTAAGCTCTTGCCAGTAAATACTCCATGGAATTATCTCTTTTCGTTTTCTGTTGTACATAAATCAGATTGGCTGTTTAAATTTGACTACGCATATCAAAGTCTTTAAAAATACTTAAAATATTTTGACCTAGCACTACCACTTTTAAAAATGTATCTCAAAGAAATGCATGCAGACAGATTTATATATAAGCATGTTCCTTAAAGTCTAATTTATAATAGCAAATTTGGAACTAACCCAAATGTTTAAAAATAAAGATTGTTAAAATTAGACCATCCTATTAGACTGTGTACTCATACTTTAGAGGAACATTTAATGACATGGGAAAATATTTGATATATTACAAAGTGAAAGAAATCAATTAAAAAAAACAAGTAAAACCTCATGATTCTGGTTTTAGTTTTCCATACATTTTCTCCTTTTGAAGGCATGAACAGGTAATAATTTTTGAACCAGAAAGAAAAAAAAACATAGTAAATATTCTATTTATGTGGTTACCTGTGTAGTACAGTATCTGCACTAACTTTTTTCAAAGTAACAAGTTCTTTAAGATTTCTCTCCTGAAACTTTGTCAAGTAAACATGCTTCTATAGAACATTGATGTAAAAGGTTGTGAACAATAGCTTCACTGTTGAGATCAGGAATAATCCAGGCAGCTCCAGCATGCAGCTGCCATTCAAATTTGCTAACAGGTCTTGTGGCTGAGACAAAAAACATATTATTTCTTGCATGACCCTAAAGATTCATTAATTCATTCTAGGGCTTATATTTTGTTTTTGAGAATTGTTTGAGAATTTGCCGGCAATGTTGAAGAAAATGCAAGTCTTTTCACTGTAAATTGTGTGTGTGCAATAACCAGAGCTCTTATTTTATAATTGGATACAATCCATTTCTAAAAACATTTTTAAGACATAGCTTTGAGATTTTTCTTTGTACAATGAAAAGGCATAAATAGACTACTTTGCTTACTTCACTGGGTGATTAGCCCAGAAAAAGGAGTTTGAAGGGATCTCACGGATTTTCTTAAATGGAGCCAGGAGCAGCCACTCTTGGGTCCTGGGAGCAGCTGTGTGGCTAGCCAAACCCACCTAGGTGTTCCTCTTGTGGAACTTTACATTTCACATTTGTTCGCTTAATAAATTTGGACATGATTTCTACATACAAAGTAGCATGTCACTTTTGTCTACCCTAAGAGTACCAGGTGGCAACTCCAAAAAGAAGAAAATCCTTTTCAAGCTCTCGGCTGGCTCAATCAACACTTTTCAGTTCTCTTAATGAGATGGATAACTTTTTTTTTTTTCATTTAGCTATTTAGTCAACAAAATTTGATGGCTGTTACAAGAGTAGTTTATGATTTTCACACTTAAAGGTATTAACACCATGGCTGTTAGATTGACATAGGAATTCAATTTATTCTCCAGCTCTAGCTGGAAATATATCTCATTATAGATCTTTCACTGCATTAATACTGCGAAGTTCCTGGCTGAGGCATAGCCAGTGTTGCTGCTTAGTCGTTTTTAAAGAAATAGAAATGAAACCTGACTGGTATACTTTAACCTGGGTGTGTTTCTTAAATAAATGTGCAAAGACTTAATTCTTCATCTGACTATTACTTTACCAGATTTTCAAAGTGAGTGTACACAGCAGACTATGGTTAATGAATATTAAATTTTTTTTAGTTATTGAATAGTTCTTATGCTGGTCATGTTTGAGGAATTCAATAAATACTCAATGGTTGTTTTATGCACCGATGCTATTTTCTTTTATCTAAGTAAAACATTGTCAAAATAACATTCACTAGGAGATATGATTCACTTTACATATATCCTTTAGGGAATATAACACAAGGTCAAGTTCTGTTATAAAGATCTTTAAGATATGGTGGGCGGAATATACCAGTGCCAGAGTTACAGAAAATCAAGAACAGAAGAATTTGCTTTTCAAAGTTAGACCTTCCTTAAGTCTCAAATGCTCTGACTTCAAATAAAAATGTAACCTTTAAGAAATTGTTCCCACTATCTTTTCTGCTTAATGCATTTGGCTACTTTCTGAGGTTTATCATTTATCGAAATTTTAGGAAAAATTCTTTCTTCTTTTTTTTTTTGATCTAGGAACCTATGCAGAAAAAAAAAGTCTTTTACTTAAGTGTGTAGAGCCTAAATTATTAAACTAGAATTTCAGATATTAGTAGTCCATGATTTAGAAATTAAAAAAACAAACAAAAAAACTGCATCTAAATGGGTCTGTTCCCAGGCTTTATAGGTTAAAGGATAAAGTGAAGAAAAATAAAGAATATAGACTCATAAGATATGTTAACATAATAATAGTTCCAATTTATCGAGTGCCTATTAAACAGTTCATTTTTCTCATTGCACAGTTGTTCATGTATATTAATACCGTCTAAGGTAGTCCCTCGTGCCAACTTCTCCTTGTTACTCTAGTAAAAAGTGCTATTCAGTAGAACTTTCTGTGATGATGAAGTTCTATATTTGAGCTGTCCAGTACAGTAGCCCTAATCATATCTGGCTATGGAAGACTTCAAATGTGTCTGCAGCAACTGAGAAACTAAATTTTTGTTTTATTTAATTTTAATCCATTTCAACCTAAAGGGCCGCATGGGGCTAGTGGTTACCATATTTGATAGCATGACTCTAGTCCATTAACTGGTTTTATTATTCTTATACTGCATAGCTTGAACTGCAGCAACTATCTTTTTAATTAATGTATTTCCTTATTGATTATTGATCTTCTCATCACTAGGTTATAAGCTCTCTGAGAGACTTCATCTATTTTTTTCTCTAAGCTATATCATTATTACCTAGAACAGAGCTTGGTGTGTAGCAGGTACTCAAATTATTTATTAAAAATATACAAAGATGTTATTATGCATGCCCTACAGACGATCAGGAGCAGAGAGGGAACATATCTTGTCAAAGGTGACAGGAATTTGAACCTTGGACTATCTGACTCAAGCTCAGAATTTTCCCCTTTTACAATTGGCCATAACTGTATTCATGACTTCACTTCAAACTCCTGACAGCCAAGCCCCAAGGATGGAAATTGTTTCGGTTGGATTAACACCAAAAGCTGAGTAGTCCCTGATACACTTTGGTTACTGGCATTCCAGTCAGAAATCTTTCAGGCCTTTGGGTTAAGGCAACTGTTCCAGGAGTTTGAAAGCACATATGTTACTATCGAGGAATAATATTGTAGCCTAGAATTTCCCAGACTGTTCATACCACTTAAGAATTCTAGTGTTCTTTGAAATATTATGAATTGCTCTGCTAAGAGGGGTGAGTTGGAGGAGAGAAGGTTTTGGAAATATGTTTTCTTCCTAAAATGTATGTGCAATATATATACAATAAATAAATAGAAGACATTTTCTCAGCTGTTCTTGTTATTTTGAAATAATCTGCTTAAGAAAAAAGTGAGTCAAAACTCTTAAGAAGTCACATGTAGGAACTTACAATAATACATTTTGTGAAATCATCTTGTTTATTTATTGTTAAACACTCATACTACACAAATGTATTTCTTATGAATCTGTGCCTGAAAGAGAAGTTTTAAAAAAAAGAGCATTCAACTGATTTAAATAAACAAGTCAAATCTTTCAAAGAAAAGGTAAACAATTGTAGCTTCTGCTTTTTTAAAAATTGAAAAGCATGCTTTACAAGATGAAATGTAGACTTTTTCAATGGTCAAATGCAAGACTATCTGAACATTGGGAGGCCTGTTTTATGTTCTTATCTTTGCTACAATATACATGGGTAAAGCAAGATTTTCATAAGATGTTTTAATGGAAACAAAAATAAAGAACTAGACTTAAAGCTAGGCCTGATATATGCTCAGACATGGCAACAGCACTTCTAATACTAAATAATATATAAAAGACTCCAAATACTATTTGTACAAAAAAAAAATTAAAATATAAAATTAATGATTTTAACTTGACACATATTGTGTTTTTGTTAAGAGAATCAATATCACTTAATATATTTAATATACGTGAAATAATTAACATAAGTTTAATATAAATGTAAGTAAAATAATTTAATTAACAATATATTTAACTTGTTCTTTTGTTTTGTTATAAAGTATAAATGTATATGAACTAATTTTACTTATTTTTTTGAGGATTCAAATAATGAATATCTTTGATGATTTTGCTATCCTTTATAATCTTAGTGTGCATTTTATTTTATAAGCTCCTTTTGGTGTTTTGTCAATACGTTAACAGTATTAAAATATTTTATAGAAAACTTTGATTTAGCCCTTTAATTCTCAGTAGTTCAGCAACCCACATTGGTATTTTGGCTGGCTTTCTCAGGGAGCGTGACTTTGCAAACAAAGATGAGTCTGTTTGAACTGAAATCCAGAGGAATTTTTTTTTAAAAAAAAAAAACATATGGATAGTTTGGATTTTATTTTTTTTATTCTTTATGGGCAAATAATTTTTTTCAGTCATTATTTTATTTATTTTATTTTAATTAATTAATTTATTTTTAATTTCAGCTCTCATAGTTAGATTTCTTTCAGTCACCTCATATTTGACCCCTTTTACCCCATCTACCTCCCTTCCTCTCCCCCCGACTAGTGGTCGCCCTCTGGTAACCACTAGTCTATTGTTTATGTCCATGAGTCTCTGTTTGTTTGTCCTGTTTGTTTTGAGAACCAGAGGAAATCGACTAGCAAATACCGATTAGTGGGAACAGGCCTTGGTGACACTTCCAAGTGGGAACCTAGAATGATAAGGGGCAGCATATGGGCACCTGTGGGAGGAATACAGAGAGAAGTTTGGTCTGGCCTATGTCCTGATTCCTTTTCCAGGCTTGGGGTCCTTGGGTTCTAAAGTGGAATGCATTGCACAAGGTAATTGGGAATGTCTTACAGTTGGAGGCTGACAGTCAAATTTCTTGGAGTGTGCGACGGGTCAAGCAAGAAAAACCATATTTGATAAGGCAAAGGTAAGAGCGGAATGGCAACGTGGAGAAAGCCAAGAGAGTGAGGCAATACAAAGCGATGAGACCAAGGACAGAAATAAAGTAGCTTGAAGCTCGTTGGGTAAATTCATGGGCTTGGGGTGGTTTATTTTAACTTGAAATAAAAATGTAGAAGGTGGCACTATTAGGATTTGAACCAACTTCAGGGTTCAAATTCTTCCCCCTCTT
Organism: Pteropus alecto; assembly: GCF_000325575.1. Taxonomy (NCBI): domain Eukaryota; kingdom Metazoa; phylum Chordata; class Mammalia; order Chiroptera; family Pteropodidae; genus Pteropus; species Pteropus alecto. The sequence continues at coordinate 9,526,335 of NW_006432943.1, forward strand.
ATCACTATCGTGTTCAAGTCCTTTCTCCTTTTTTCACCAAAGGAACCTCGTTGAGGTTTACTTTCCCTTTGTATATAATGCTGATACCAGCAGCCTTTATCTCATTGGACGACCATGAGAATTAAATGATTGTAATGTCATAAACCATTTAGACCAACATCTGTTATCAGTCAGTGCTCCATAAATATGGCTGTTATTAAGGCAAAGAAGGTCCTAGGCTGTGATCATGAATTGAGCTGGATGAAGGTAGGATACGATAGTGGTTACACATGTGCTTTGGAATCAGGTAGGTCTTGGTCAAGTTACTCAACTCCTCTCTTCATTAGTAAGACAGGGATCATAATTACCTCATCGATTTGCCATGTGGGTGAAGTTAGATAATGTATTTTAAAACTTCATTGCTTGTTACGAGGTTGAGGCTTCATAAACAGAGGGCCTGTGGCCTGATTTCATTGGCCATCAGCCATAGGGTGGAGGGGTTTAAGTTTAAAGGATTAGATCAACATTTACAACTTTGGTAAAGGCCAACACTTGTGTTGATCCATGGCTTTGGAAACTGGATTTTCAAAGTTCTTCAGCCAATGTGCTAGTGCTATACAAATATATAAGACACTTATGATTGCTAAAGATACAATAACCTGTCATTATTGGACCTATATTTTCTACTGCCCCACCTTAATGCAGTCTGAATATTCATTTGTGCTGTATAAAAACAATACCAACACCACTATCAAGGTCACAACTTAGAGAAACCTTCTAGAAGTGCCAATATTCTGTTTCAAGTTTCAAAAAAAGGCTGATTTTTATTTAAAAAAATGGCTGGTGGAGACATATGGTCTCTTTTTTTGATGAGTGTTATTTCTCACTCCCATTTATTTTAGGCAGTTCATGAAAAAGCAGAATTAGTTAGAAAGAAATCATGTGAAAATACGATGAACTGTTTGCTGTAGACAAAGTCTTTGTGGTGAATTAAAGGAAAAGAGATGTTATGTCACTCATTAAACTTTAGAACTTTTGCATCAGTGGAAGATGCACAGAACTCCATTTTTGAGTATGTAAGAATATAGAAAATTGTAAAGGGTGTGCCATTATTATACTAACCCCTTGATTGAGGAAATTCACTTGATCCTTCAGATGGTTTCAAATATCTAGCTTTTATATCTTTTCTGTTTTTTGATTGTTTATCTAAAACATTGGCTTGAATATTATGTATCATGACAGCTTTAAAAATCAATTATTGATTTCTTGCTGGTGTGACATAGTTTAATGGTTTAGATTTGATTGTTTAAAAAAATTTTTAAAAATTATTTTAAATAAAATATCTTCTTGTCCTACCCCGACTCCCCAATTTAAAGAATGTAAATTAAAGACTTTTTGGTGACTTTGTAACATGTCAACTTGACCAGGCTGAATTATATTTCCCAGAATTTATTTTCCTTTCCGCTTCTGCTTAGGGGTGCCACAAGAGAGATTCTTGTGTGAAATGTGGGGGTGGGGAGGGTTTAAGAAAGCAGCAGTCATCCTGTGGCTCACAGTCTGTGTTGCTGATCTGCTCATTCACATCCCTGGGCAGCAGATGGGCCTGTAACTGCTTTATCCCCTACCTCTCTACATCACCTGATGGCTTCTCAGACTCCTGGGCTAGGTACGTATGTTTAAACTTGTGACAAAGGGCTCTGGTTTCTGTAGGACACCTTTGCACAAAGGTCAGAGACTAAAGAGTTTCAGTCTATCCAACTTGTGCTTGTGGATTTCAGCTTGTTTTTTTGCTCTTGTGCACCTTACATCCGCTTTCCATACTGACTGCCAGGTTAAACTATTGTAACCAATCCGTGTGTGTGTTGGGGGGAGGGGTGTAAACATGGACTATATACAATTGTATATTATATATATATATATAAAATTTTTTTCTAGTGGTCTCATTAGGCTCTGATTCCTTAACCTCTTCTAGGCCTTTCTCCAGAAATACTGTTACTCATGTTGTGCCATGATCTAAATTTTTTACGTGCTGATACCCAAACATCACAGAGCACACCCAACATGTTTCTCACTGTGCCAGGTGCTTTCATGTGATCTAGAAAAAAGAATGGAGGCTCAGCTTGCTTGTGCCAACTCTTTTGAACTGTCATTTCATTGATATCAGGATGTATTTACATTTCTGCTTTGCTGAACTGACTGCGGCTTTCTCTATCTGTTAATAGCTAGTTTAAGCCTTTCTGTTAGCGACTTAAAGTTTCTCCTTCATTGTTTGAGGTTGTTTATGCAGTTACTTTTGAAATCACTGAATAACATAGGCCACCTGGATTCAGAATGAGCATTTGAAAAATTCATCCATCAGCCTGTTAGCCTTCTCTTTTGCTCAGTGATTGATAGTACTCCTGTTTACCTTTCGGTTTATATTTCCTGTTCCACTTTTTAGGTCAAGGGTGAACATTTATAATTTTAAACCAGGAAAAAGCAATCATTCATTTGTTTCTTACTTTCTTCGATTTATATTGTTTCCAGTTTTGTCAGTGTCAGTGGAGGTACATGGTTTGGGTGCAAAACAAAATCAAATTACTGAAAATCTGAATTATGTAAGGCATAGTAGTAGGTATTCTGGAAAAATGTAAGGAATTATAAAAAATAATCTCTGTTTTCTAGTTTATAATCCAGTTAGGAAGCTAGGCATAAATATGTAAAAATCTAATCCATAAAAAAGAGTCAAGTTACAGCTCAAAAAATTGATGAGCTATAACAAATTGGTATGTAATAAATTGGCACATTGAAGCAGATTTAGAGACGTTGTCTTCACTGGTGTTGGGGCCAGGGCGAGAGAGGAGAATAAGCTGAGAAACTTCTTTCAGACTCTTCGGCTACGAGTCCATTTCCTCATCCTAACTGAGAAGTACTGATTGAAAGAAAAGTACATCACACACACACACACACACACACACACACATAC
>NW_006432943.1:9529308-9539916 GCF_000325575.1 Pteropus alecto
ATAGATTTATATATTTTTACATATTTATATATATTTTTATATATACGTAAAATTTATGATATAATATATAATATAATAAATTATATATATATATGTAATTAACAAAACCCAGATTTCTCCCTTTGAATTACGCCTCGTCACTGCTCCGTAGCTCTCATAGCCTCTTCCTACATCTTGGATCTTTTCCAAGCTGTCTCAAGTACACACATTTTCAAACCACTTTTATTTATATTTAGCCATTAAAGCTTGCTTTCTTCTGATGATGTTTTCTTCTTCATTATTGTTTTAAAATTTACTGCTCATTCTTAAAATATTTTGATGGCCTCAGTTTCAATTTAATTATTTGTGGAATGTGGTCGTGACGATAGTATTCTAAGTTCCTGGGTGATTTTTACATGCAGCCAGGATTGAGAACCACTGTATTAAGCATGGTTTGAGAAAAGTTGACCCGACGACAGTAATTGGTTGTTTACCTCCCTCTTACCCCGTTCCTCCGGTTAGATTGTAAACTTGTCAAGGGAGTGTGTCCAAGTCTTATTTACCATTGTGATTAATTTCTGTACTTCGGGAAAGGAAGCTACTTGATTAACCTCGGCCACAGTTCCATGCTTCCAAAATCTCAAAACTCTGAAGATGGAAAAATGTTTCTTAAATCGTTTGGGAACAAAATCTAACTCTGACTGAAATAAGGCTATTTGTAGTGTATTTATATCACTTAGTATGGCTGTTTGTTTCACTGTGGAATGTCAGTGTGTTTGATTAGTCTGGGTGTTTGCCTAGACTCTTCTGAGGGTGTTACATATTTACACAACACACATATGCGCGCGCATGTGCACACACGTGCGCGCGCGCGCGCACACACACACACACACACACACACACACACACACACACACACATACTAGATATACTAAAAAAATTGTGAAATATGAACGCGCGCACACACACACACACACACACACACACACACATACTGGATATCCTCCCAAAATTCTGAATTCTGAAACACTTCTGCCCGAGGGCTTCAGAGCAGTATTCATTGATGTTCCACCAGAGATTTAAGAAAGTTGTTAGGGGGGCAGGGGGCAGGGATGGGGTAGAATTTAGAATTTAGGCCAATAGTTCTCAAAACTGGAGCTTTTAAAACTTAACAGTGCACCAGAGATTCTGGTGCAGTTGATCTAGTGTTGGGTCTGGGCATCAGATTTCTAAAAAACACTTTCCAACTTATCTTGTTGTGGAGCTGGCATTGAGAACCCATGACATAGACTAATGAGTCTCAGCTGGGAGCTTTCATGCCCCTTCTCTTAATCTGAGATACTTTTTCAAATGGCTCGTGGTTCTTTGCCTCTATCGCTTCACACTGCTAATGTGATCCATCGTTATCCACAAGGAGTGAGTTGAAGTTAGTTGTCTCTGTATAGAAAAAAAAATGAGAACCACTGACAGATATCAGGACAGGGGAAGGGAGTTTTAGGTACTGAGTGTAGCTTGAGTTAAGGGACAAAGGCTGGAAATCATAAGGGACGTAAGGAGAATAGAAAGTAGTTTGAATTGACTGAAGGCTAAGACTGGAGAGGCATTTAGGTCTCTGACATAAGGAACTTGTGTGCTTCTTTTATAGTCATTAGAATACTTTTGTCTGTTTCTTTAGACACTTTAAATTGGCCTTTCCTATATTCATTGTTTAAAATAAGCTTTTTCAGTTCTTCTGCTTTCTGGCAATTATCAGGCTCTAATTTTCAAAATCAGTTTAGCAATGTTTTCTGTTTCCATGGTGGTCTCACTGTAAGCATCCCTGGTACCAGGTACGGGATCTTGATGAAATGCTGTGAAAATGCACAACAGATGGGGGTGAATCACCCACTAACGAGGGTGGGGGAGGTGTCTGTGTTGTGAAAAAAATGTGTTGAATGCCAAGGAACACAAGAATTTATCATACATAAAGTTTTACACGTTATGCTGGCTGCTTTCCACCTTTGAGAATTTGTGCTTCATGGGTGGGACGTCATTTCTGTAAGCTATATTGAACACCCACCCTGTTTTAATTTACAGTGGCATGTCAGAGTCATAAATTATGAGCTTTAAAAACCAGCTTCAATAATAACAAACGAACTGGGTCATGCAGTATGTATTAACATGTTCAGCCTGTATGTGTCTGCTGATGATGTGCAAAAAAAAAAAGTCAACAACAACAAACCTACAAAGAAGTTTTTACTTCCTTTGTTGGAATCTTTAATAAACAAATGCTTATAAAATTTAAGAAAAAGGCTAGGCTCAGAGTAAATGTTCAAAAATATTAATTGTTGTCATTGTTCATGGTATTGTTGCCTGGGCTGTAGCACTCAATGTCTTGGAGACTTAGCAAAGTGCCCTTCAAAATGGAACAACCTCCTCCCCATAGCTGTCACATTTCTTTGCTCAAGTTTGCTATGTAATTCCCATCAGTCTTAGAATTGAGACCAACTATGTGATGAGGCACAGCTTAGGTAGAGATGCATGTATATTTAAACTTGAGTGGTTTGGTTTTGGTTATTGAAAATAAGGAATCTGTAAGATGCACCTTGCTGTAGCGGAAAAGGTTCTGAATTAGGAGTTGAAAGAACAGGGTTATTGTTTGGATTCTACTACAGACCAGAATTAAAAGAGCATGAGCAAGTTGCTTCATAGCCATGGGCCATTTTCTTATGGGAAATGGAAAAACCAAACTAGGTGGCTGCTATTATCTCTAAAAATATTTAATTATGAGTTTGAAGAAAACCAAGATTAAGCTTAAACAGTAGACTTTGAAGGTCTGCTGCCTGCATGCTTATACAAGGGTTGGCAAGCTACAACCCGAAGAGCTAATTCGAATTGTCACCTGTGTTTATGTTGAAGAGCAATTTTCCACTCAAAAGGCTAACCTTATAATCAGCAATTTATTCTACTTCTGAAGATATGCTTGCCGCTTAAGCCGAAAGGCAGGGTAACCTCAAAATTAACTAAAGACTCATCCTTCCTTTTGCTTGTTCTGTCTAGATAACAGATGTGTTGCCTGTGTTCCTGTCTGAAAATCTCGTGCTCTGTGACTGCCTGTAACCTATAGCAACTCCCGCAGTCTGTAACCACTTGAGGACAAATTAACCAATTGGTCCATGCCAATTGTAACTGCGTGGATAAGCCCTATGAAAGCATGGTTGCATCTGAGCTCGGGCCCAGATCTTCAGAGCACTAGCTCTTCTGGGACCCCTGACGTACTAAATCTGAGTTCTCCAACTCTGTGAGTGGTGCTTGGTTTCTCGCTGGTCTGATATTTCTGCAACAATGTGATCTGGGAGCTAAGAATTTTTTTAAAACTTTAAATAATTATATTCTAAATGGTCGTATGAGTATCGATATAATATACTTAATTTTGCCTCTTGGTTGCAAGGCCTAAAATATTTACTAACTGGCCCATTACAATAAACGTTAGGCAATCCCTGTATTATTCAGATCCTGTGTAAAAGGTAAAATAGAAATCCTTGTCATGATCTTTACCTACCAGAGATTCTTCTCCACCCTTTTCTTCAAGATGTATGACTATCTTATATTTTGCCATGAGTTAAAGGAATTCTTCCCTTTGTTTATTTTATTAGTGCTTTAAAAAGTATTAAATTGTTACTTTATCAGAAGAATGACAGTCATTTTTACAAATAGTTATCGACAATTCCAAGACATACAATTTCTATTTGACTCTTTGGATTGACAGTGCCTTCAGCCTTTTCTAGTCCTTTTTGACCATCCAAGAAGAACATATTTTTTCTTTTTTTAGGATTCATATAGCAGAGCTTGCTTTTTCTGAGAAAAACCAACACAATCAGTTCTTCCCTGGCATTTTCTGTTCTGGAGCTGGGCAACATGCCTCTTTCTTTTCTGACCATGAAGATATAAGGATATGAGTGCTGGTGCCGTCTGTGGCCCTGTCTCTGGCCTTATGGGGAGGCCATTCTATAGGTGTGAAGAATGAAGCTGGCAGAGGGATACCAGAATGAATGAGTAACAAGGAGAGGAACAAGCTGGCAGCATCGGGGTTCTGCTTCACACTACTGCCCTTTTGGCTTATGCAAGCCCCAATTTTCCCCTTTGCCCAGTTTAGCTCATGCTGGGTTTCTGTCACTTGCAACCAGAGTTGTTCTTGACTAGAAAGACAACTCATTTTTATCAGGATGTGAACCTTAGAACCTCAGAATGTGACCTTATTTAGAAACAGTCTTTGCAGATATAATTAAAGATCTGGAGAAGGGTGGGCCCCAAATCCAATGACTGTTGTCCTAGTAAGATGTCCTCTCCTTAGAGGACAGAGATGTGCATGTAGAGAGGAAGGCTATATGAAGATGGAGGAAGAGATTGGCGTTATGTTGCCACAAGCTAAGGCACTCCAGGAGCTTCCATAGATGGAAGAAGCAAGGAAGGATTTGCAATTAGAGCCATTGGAGGCCCTGCTGACATCTTGATTTCAGACTTCTGGCCTCCTGAACTGTGAAAGAATAGATTTCTGTTGTTTTAAGCCACCCAGTTTGTAGTAATTTTATGTCAGTTCTTGGAAATTAATACACTTTTCTTGTATCGGCAAAGAGAACAAAAGCATCTCTTGCTTTTCTGAGTACCTCATGAAGGTCACAGCACTTCATTTGTATTGCAGCTGTCATCACCCTGCACGGTAATGACAAGCATACATTTCCCTCTTTTCTACTGGAGTGTGTCTCCTCGGGTGAAGAACCTAGGTTGTCCTTCGGATCTGTCCCTACTCCTAGTGCATTGTCTGGTCCATTGGTGGTGCCTGATAAAAAATTGTTGCGTGGATAAATAAATGAATAAATCAATGAGTATATCCAGTTGCGTGCTAAGCATTGAGAGGGAGGAATAAGAATATGAGACTTCTCCAGAAATCGAAAAGCCTGGATGGAGAGGAAGGAAAAACTGGAGCCAGATATCCTGCAGCAGTGCTAATGAAAACCAGTCTCAGTGTGACTAAAGGAGAGGCCAGTCGCATACTTAATTCATAAAGCTCCCTATACCTGTCCCTCCCTCTGGCCTCCGTAACAGTATCTGCTCTGGAATTAGGTTGGCTGCCTCCATCAGCCTAGCTCTGCCAGTTGTGAAGTGTAACTCTCCCAGCCAGCGTTTCCTTACTGAGATCTGGTTTTTCAGGGTTTTATGTGAGTCAAATAAGATAATACATGTAAAGAGCTTACATATTGCCAAGCAACTAGTAAATGCTCAGAAACTGTTAGCTGGTGACACTATTATTATTCCAGTCCTTTATCTCTAGGAACCACGGCTCATTTCCACAGAATATTATGCTGTCATCTTGAACATGACACTTCTAAACCCCAACATTACCTACCTCCCCACATTGGCTTCCCTCTCTTTTCCTTACAGTGCATCTTTTCTCAGCCATCCTTACTAAAACCCGTAAAGCCGTGCTTAACATCTTACTCATATGACTACATCAGCGAATTCTAGGTAATGTCTTTCCCACTGTCCCTTCGTTTCGGTTTCTGCTATTAACATTCTAATTCAAACTAATCACTAGCAACTCAACACAGAACTCAGAGTGTCTGTACACTTCTGGGTAGCTATAAATCATAGTTCAAATCGTGTGTGTATGTCTGTGTGTGTAAATATAGCTAGACAAATCTGCGTGTGTACTACCTGTATGAACAGTGCCACTGCTTATGTAACACATTCCTTGAAATCTTCAGTATTTACTATAAGATTTCGATTTATTTTGTCCTAAAGCAAAGAATATTTTGATTTAAAATTCATGTGTTATTTATACGATTTCAATATGTGAGGAGTAGATCTTATGTTTTGTTTCAGAGAACGTAACAGTGCTGGAAATACTCTAGGGAGTTGTTCAGGCCCAACTCTAGGTAATCGTCCTCCATATCTCTCAATCTGCAACCTCACCGTCCAAACACCAGCAATTCCTGCCAGCTCAACCTTCGAATACATGTCAAATGGAATCTCGCCTTCTCCACTGCCACACTCCAGGTCTACTCACCATCATCTCTTGCCTAGACTACACAAAACATCTCTTCTTAATGGTAGCCCTTCCCATTCTTGTATTCTGTAATTCTGTTTTGCACGTAGCATCCAGAAGGATCTTTAAAAAAATATAACCTTACAATCCTACCTATCACATTTAGAAGAACTTTCGAACTTAAACTCCTTTGAGTGGTTCGTGAGTCTCACATCTTTCCTCTTTGAACGTGTGTCTAAGTATCCTCTTCCTGTCATGAAGTCTTTTCTAGCTATTCTAGCCTTTTCTAATTCCACTAACATTCAAGCTTATTTCTATTATATCAGTCACATTTCTGCTGTAATAATGCTGTGTGATCCTCCCACCTCCCCAAATCTTAGTGGCTTAAAATGAAAACATTTGTCTCACTCATGGCTTTGTGGATTGAGTGGGGGTAGCTCTGCTTCAGGCTGCAGGTACCCTGTGGGTCTCTCACTCTGAGAGTGGTGACCACCCAGGGTATGTTCTTTTGATGATGGAAGGCAGGAACACTAGAGACCAAGAACATTCCACACAAGAACATTCGAAACTTCTGGACAGACATGATTTTATTACATACACTCCCATTCCATTGGGCCAAAAGCAAAAGTCACACTCAAGCCTAAATTTGGTGAGAGAAATAAACTCTGCCCAGAGTGGAGCCACGGCAAGGGTGGAGAGGGAAGAAGAATTATAATAAAGAATATTCTCTACTTGTTGGCCTTAGGGACTTTGCTGCTGCTGCTTCTGTCTGGGCTGCTTTTCTATCAGGTTCATTTCTTCACTTTATCCAGGTCCTTGTTCAAATGTTACCTCATCAGAGAGAGCTCCCTTAACATCCCCTGAGATAGAGTCCTAGAAACCCCAATATTCTCTAATACTCATCCTGCTTTATTTTTCTTTTTAGTGCTCATCTCCCCTGGAATGACGAACTATATTTATGCATCTACTCTTGTCTTTGGTCACTTACCATTCTCTGTGGGGGCAAGAGCCCTGTCGATCTGCCTCTCTGTACCCTCAGCATGTGGAACAGTGCAGGACCTCAAGACAATGCTTAATAAATATTAGTTAGATTAAGCCAATTAAACGATATTAATGATTGCTTTTCTTTTCTTGGAAAGATTAATTGAGTGGGTAAAATTATAATCAGGACTTGTCATACCAGGAAGATAATATAATTTTTTCCTTTATGTTAAAAGCCGTGTGTGTGTGTGCATCTATTTTCTACTTTTATTGGAAGGTGACTTTAATGCATTCTAAATTCCCGTGTAGACTTAGATGACTTTGCTTTAGATATGCCTAATTAATAGAACATTTATAATTCTATAAGTCCTAAAGTTATTTTATAATCTTTATCTTCCAAATCAGCCTTTTCCCCTGATTTCCCCATTTTCCTTGAATGAGACATATTCTTCTAGACTTAGAACTCTAGAATTACATTTGACATTTAATCTTCTCTTTTCCTCCTCATTTAATTAATGCCCGAGTACGCAGACTCACTGCTCTAACACCTCTCACAGACTGTTTCTTTCTTTTCTACTTGTATTTCTGTCTCTGAGTTTCCGATGTCTCTCCTTCCCTGAACAACAAGATCTTAATTGGTTTTGCTAATCCCTATCTGTTGTATGTGCTTGGACTCTCATCCTAAAGTGAAGTTCTCATTATATGACTCTCATATTTAAAAATATTCAGCTCCTTCTAATTGCGTGATATATTAAGGAAAAAAAAATCTATATAGAAAATGCAGGTTTGCTGCTGCCTTAAATTATGTCATTTCTGTTTCCCCAAAACAACTATAGAGAAATATTTGCTTTGGATAAAAACAAAATTCAGTGATCGACTTTTCAAAAACACTAAAAAATTATTGTTTATCTGAAATTCAAATTTAACTGTGTGTCCTGTATTTTTATTTGTCAAATCTGGCAACTCTACCTTGAGGGCAAGAGCAGGAAACTCTTTAAGAATTCTTTAAAAAATAATGATAATAAAATAAAAAGCAAACAGACAAAAACGCATACAGATCTATTATAAAATCCCAGCTCCAAAGGGCTCATGATCATTTGAGTTTTGAATTATCTATAACGGCCTTAATGTTCATCCCGCTGAATTATATATGTATATAATATATAACAATTTTGTTGATATTCTGCTGAGTAATGCTCTGTGGAAATGGTGGTTGCACCGTCAGCATGGTCTTTTGCATTGTACAATCAATTCAGATTTGGTAATTCCTCCCAGGAATTCCAAGGATAAGTAAAATAAAATAAGCAAAAATGTCATTATGTCATCGCGCACTGTCTTTTACATCAAATCTTTCCAGGACCTTATGAATGGAACATTCACGTCAGTTGTTCCCGTATGGCACATGACAGAGGGTCCGCGGAGTCAGAAGGGAAGCATAGACGTCTGGCTCACCCTGTCCCCTCGGAGGCTTCCGGACACATTGTTTCATGGACCATGAAAAGGGTGCCATGATTATTTGATTTTGAAGCATAAAGCGAGTCTATGCTCTGAAGGGAATGGGCAGCAATGACGATAATGTTAACAAAACCTTCCACTTGCATGTTGCTGAAAAACGTGATTTCATTGGCTCTTCATAAAATGCTTGTGAGGTAGCTATTACTTTCTTTTTACTAAAGAGGGAATTGAATTCAAAATGAGAGAAGTATAGTTAAAAAGTCACTGGGATAAAAGCCTATAGATTGTGCATGGCAGAGCAATTAAGTGATGAACATTAATTTCCTTGAAGCTGATGTAACCTTTCTCCCTATATAATGCTAGTGACTCAGCCTCAGTGCCTAGATGGAAGATGTCTACATTTTTAATTTTCCTGTGAGGAGTAAACTGAGAAAATTATACTGACCTAATTTTTGCATGTGGACATTCAAATACAAGTAACACTTTTTTGATCCTTTACTACTTATAATAGTACTAGTACCCCATTTTTTGAGCACTTCTGTGTTCTGGACACTGCCAGGTGCTTTACAACAAATTATCAGAGTAAGTCTAAAAGATAGGTGATACTCATCACTATTCTATTAAACACTTACTGCTTTAGCCAGTGTGGTCTATTTCACCAGCTTCATAGAAATAATAGGCCAAATAGCTTTTATTTTCTAAATTAATCACCCAGATATTATTTTCTAAATGTAGCACCCAAGTATCAGGAAGCTTACTTTTGATCTTTTGACATTCCATCCCCAATGCCCTGTTCTCCACTCTCACTGTCCCTTATAATTGTTCCAGAATCTTGAGAGCCTGTTTGGTTTAAAGGCCCTTTAAATTCCCATAGGCCAAGCAGAAAGAAAATTATCAAGCTTTGTCAGTCCATAAGCGCCAATGTTTTGATTTCAGCCCCACAACAGGTGCCTCCATTGCTGAACACTGGTTCTGAATGGTCTCATGTGCAGGCATTTATTATGTGGCCAAACTTTTGTTGACCCAGGTATTATTCGATCTATGGTCTTGCGCATGCTTGATTTTGAAGGCTCTGGTCATGCTCATAGTTCATAGTGGGACATTGTCTTCATGTAATGGCCCCATGCCAGGAAGGCATGATTTGGGGAGGTTTCCAGACCTACCACACATGGTGGTGGAATCAGCCTTTTTCATAAAACCTTAGGGCCTTGTGTTATCCTGGATCACCAGCCTGGACTTACTGCTCCCTCCTGGTGAATTCTCCTCACCTCTCATTGGGCTCTCTACCTGCTAGTAGACCTTGGACAGTGTTACCTTGTGGTATCTTAACTCAAATTCTTAGGGGAATGGAGTAGTTTTCATTCATCCATGCTACAAATATTTATTGCGCACTTGCTATGTTTTAGGCAGTATTCTTATCAGTGAACAAAATAGAATCTCTGTCCTTATTGACATTTTCTGAGCAAAGGTAGAAAATAAATTAAATAAAAAAATTGATTACGTAAAATGTCAGATTGTCACATGTGCTGTGGAGAATAATAAAGCAAGTGTTGGAAGAAAGAAGGGGGGGCTGTTGGTGGTTACTATCTTAAATAGAGTGGTCAGTGCAGACTCACTGAGAAGGAGATTTTTTATGAAATGCTTGAAGGAGTGGAAGGAGTTTGTAATGCAGCTCCCTTGGGAAAGGACATTCCAAGGAGAGGAAACAGAGAGAACAAAAGCCCTGTGGTGAGAAGCTGCTTTGTGTGTCCTGGGAAGAGCAAGGAGGCTAAGCAGCTAGAGCAGAGAGAGAGTGTGAGGAGTGGAAAATAGTAGGAATCAGACTGCAGGACTGGGTAAGCATTCTGAGGATTTTGGATGTTACTCAGAGTGCATTGGGAAACCACTGTAGAGAGCTGAGCACAGAAATAATATAATCTGACTGAAGTATCAACAGGGTCACACTGGATTTTGGTGGAAAATAAGCTGCAAGAGGATATAAACAACAAGAAGACAACAAAGAGTAGGCTTCTCTTTAAACCCAGTGGGTTGAAGATGTGCACTTATCTTGGATCACTCCTGAAATCCACTAAAATGATGGCATACAAGTAAAACAATTATAAACTGTTAAGGAGAGGGAGAGAGAGACACTATTTCAACAGTCAAGGTATATATTGATATACTTGCAT
>NW_006432943.1:9539993-9579166 GCF_000325575.1 Pteropus alecto
ATATATATATATATATCAGATAGTGCTACACATGTTCTTTGCAATGAACAAAGCAGAGTCTCTGCTTTCATCAGTTGATATTTTGAAGGAAGGTGAAAAATAAATAAAAAAAATGTAAATACAGATTCGATCTCGTAATTTAATACAGAACTTGCAACTGAGCATCTTGCTGAGAATAAAGACCAGGAAGCCTGCTCACTCCAGAGAATACCAGAAAGCCTTACAAACTGGAGGTAGCAGTTACCTTAGAAGATTACAGCAAGAAAAAACATTGAAAAGAGTGGAATTTATTGAAAGACTCGATAAGGAGCAGATGTATGTCTGCATTCCTTTCTTTACCTTCAAAGGAAAGCATGGGTTTACTCTTTAGGAAAACTATGCCTGAAAGAGACCAGGGACATTAGGTACATCAGAAAGCATAAGTGAAAACTGGAAATTAAATGAATGTCTGCATGCTAACTGGTGAGTCTCTTTCTTTTAGTCTGTTTCCAAAAAGCTGCAGCCAGGGGTACACCCCCACCCTGAAGCGTGAAGGATTAGTGTCTGAAAGAAAGTTCACTGACATTGGGTACCTCTGACCAACAAGCCGACCCACTGTCCAATTGCCCAGGGGTAAAGTCCAGCAGTTGTGAAGCCAGGCCTGTGCCCAGCCAGCTTCCGCTAGGCATGTGCTTAGTGGCTTGATGAGCAGGCAGGAACAGAGAGGACTCGTGCCGCCAGAACTTAGCGCAGAAGTTCATCCTTGACCTGGGTGAGGAAGGAGAGGTAGCATTTCCATGGCCAGTAATAGGGGGTGTTTTAGGAAGAGGGGACCTTAAAAATGAAAAGATGTGTATATGAGACTGTGAGGAGACCAGTTAGCCCAGAGGTGAAGGGTGCATCCCATGGGGAAGGGGTGGGGGGAGGATAACTTTGGGGGGATTTTGATGATCAAATAATAGGCCACATGAGGATTTAGACTTGATGTAGAGTTCAACAGATATTTCTTGAGCAACAATGTGTTTGTATAGATGTTGGCGAGAAAAAAAATGTTCCCTGTCCTAAGCAGTTCAAAATCTAGTGAGGGAGAAAGGCTCATAAATGGCAGAGGAAGGTTTCACACAATGTAAGCGCGGTGAGAGGTACAGGTACCACCGCAACTTAGAGCAGGGCCTTGCTGAGGCTGGGGGCCAGAGAAGGTACCCTGGGGCCGGGAGGTAGCTGTGCTAAATTCTGAAGGATGTTGCTGTGGGAGGAGAGGGACAGGGTATTCCTGACTGAGGAAGCAATGTGAACAAAGGTCAGGAAACATGGAGCGTGAAGGCCCTTTACATGGTCAGTATTGGTGTTTCCCCTAATGGTGGGGGCAAAAAGCATCATCAAGTGAGGCTCCAGGGGCTGTGGGGGTCAAATCAAGATGAAGGCCCTTTACATAATCAGTATTGGTGTATTGGTGTTTCCCCTAATGGTGGGGGCAAAGAGCATCACGAAGTGAGGCTCCAGGGGCTGTGGGGGTCAAATCAAGGACAAGTATGTCATTTCAAGGGTGATTGGAAAACCCTGAAAGAGTTTTTGGAAGAAGAATGACATGGTCAGATTTTAGGAAGATGGCTCTTGTCTAGGAGAATCCTGGAGCGTAGATTTCAACAGGGCAAGATAAGGAGCAGAGATGTTTTGGGAAAAACTGAAATTATCTAGCTGAGAGCCTGAACAAGAGAAGAGGTCACACTCCAGGGAACTTGCTGATTGACTGTTGTGAGGAGCAGTATGATGGCAGTGTAGTCTGGACCTGGGTTCAAGTCTTGACTCTGCCACTTACCTGTGTCTATGTGACCTTAGGCAGGTAACTTACCTTCATACTATGGAGCATCATTTCCCTGTGAAAGCCTCAGCTTGCCTTGTTTACACTGTTGGTACAGTCTCTTTTTGTTGTTCCATATTTGCCCTAGATCCTGAGTGCCCTTTACACCTCTTCTCTTTAAATCCAGGCTCACTGACAAGCTGTCAGAGTCACGAGGGTTTCTTACTTAGCCTTCCCTTTCTGTCTTCATAAAGATCTTTTGTAATTAAATCCTGAGAACTGCATTTTTTTAGTTTCCTTTTTTGATGCTATGCTCTAGAATATCTTGTCTCTGTTTTCTTCATTAAAAATTTTTGAGCCTGTCAATATTTGCTTTCTGGAGCCCTAGAAGGCTGCACATTTTTCCACTCATATATCTTTGGCTACTAATAGATACCAGCAGCTTGCACGCTTCCTCTTCACACAAGTGAAATGACTGGGTGAGGTTGGGATGGTGTTGTGTAAGGAATGAGAACTCAAGAGAGTAGTGGGCTAGAGAGGTGAGAAATGTGACTTCAGAAAATACCCAGTGTGAGTTCATGATAAGGCACAGCTGCACACATATGTTTGCTAATGGGTGTGTCCATGTACGGTCTCCCAAGTGTGTGGTGATCATATGTTCCAGTGTGGGTTTATGTAGAGAGGGGTTCCTGCCTGATGAGCCAGGACTTAACTGATAGGCTGAATCTCTACAATGGCCCATGAGCCCTCCAATGTTAATATGTGTACCTGATATGAATAGTGCTTCCTTAAATGTGACATATTTGTGCACTGCACAGCCTGAACATATGTATTGGAAAGGGTGGCTGGTTTTTCAACACATTCGAGCAGAGGTCTTAACAAGTAAGCCTTCGAGTATACTGGGTATGATATTTAGAAGATCATCTTTGAGAAATGAAAACTTACATAATGTCTGTCTCTTCAGCGATGACATGTAATATGGTAGATTAGATCTGGAAGCCTGTGAAAAGTATATGTGGGCTCTTTTTTCCCACTTGGATATCTTTGTAGTGTATATTTTCCCAATTGCATTTAGATAGTTTCAGAACTGGACAATACCAGAGACATTTACCCAGGTACCTGAGGAATAGCCTTTATTTCTTAATTTAAGTCACAGCAATCAGAAAAGTCCTGTTACCCCTAATGAAAAGTGTGGTTAGTGACCTGGCATCACAGAGCTTCGCCCAGCCTCTTTGGCTGAGGTAACTCGATCTTGGACATCATTGCTGAGGGCATTTTCCTCTGAGCCACTTGGAAGGGCCACACCTCTCAGGTGCAGTCAGTTGCCTTCTGAAATGACTGTCACCCTAGAACCATAAAATAGCTAATGACATATTGCTATCCCATATGCTACTCAAGTCACTGTGACTTTAATTATTTCCCCTGGGATGAGCCCAAGGGCTCAGAAGTTCTCAGAAATCTGAGAATATGACTCTGACTTAATATGCAGCCAGACAGGGTGTGATGGATCCCCAGTAGGGCTTAGCAGCTGTGGCCCATCCACATTGAAGCCGTGATGTACACAGATGTTGCTATGGTGACTTTCATAACTGAGAGGGTGTAGGAATTTAGGGATTCCCAGAGGGAATACTGCATTTTCTCTTACCAGGCCCCTGTAACCTGGTATTCACAGGCTTTCAAATATAAGTTGTACTGATTAAGGTCCCGACAAATCTGGTTCCTTGGTAGGCACATGCAACAACCATGTGAACTTTAATGGAGGAGCTTTTGTGTTTGAGTGCACATATGTGTGTATGTGTGCATATTATGGAAATATGTTGGGATTTTATACTATTTGTGTTAATGTCTCATACAAGGTAGAACATGACCCATGCATCTCATCTCATCTACATTTCCTAGGCATTTAAGGCTAATTACCAGAAGTCTAAAGTTTTTTCTTTTACAATCTGCTGTTACTTCCTTGCAGTAATCTTGACTTTAGCATCCAAATTTTAATAACTTAATTGGTTTGTTTAATAATTATTAAATACATACTCTATGTATAGAATTATGCTTTATGGTTGGACCTTATTTATAAAAAAATGCTATGGAAGGAGAACTAATTTTAGTTGAAGTCGTGATACCTGGTGTTTCTTTATGTAGTTTCATCATTTAAAATTCTATCTTGAAAAATCAAAGGGTCTGATTTAGTAAAGTGAATATGCAGAAACAATCTAAGTCAATTTATGAAGTCTGCATATGAAGAACATTCTTTATCTGGTTGACAATAAATTGACCTTCAGACTTAGATAATCAATTAATTAAAAAAGCATTCGTTTATTCAATACATACTTATTGAACATATACTCTGGCAGGGCGCAGGTCTTGGGCACACAATGATGGATTAAACAATTAGAGTCCCCATTTTCATGAGTTTACAGTCTAGTGGAGGAAGGAGACAAAAAATGCACAAGCTAATATGAATATATAATTGCAACTTGAAAAACATGCAAGAATTAAATAGAACAATGTGATAAAGGATAGCTGGAAGGCTAATTAACTGTACATGAAATATTGAATGCAATTACATGTATGATTAAGAATATGGCATACTCAGAGGCTTCTCTCTAGAGTGGAAAAGAGAAGGAACTTTGTATTTGCATATTACACATGACTGGTTAAAATCATGTTCAGGGCTTGAGAATTTAGTGCTTGAATAAGATAGGAAGATAAGGAAGGCGAGGCACCAATCTTTGGCATTTTCTAAGACCAAAATGAATTTTATTTTCTCACCCTAAAGGTGAGAAAAGACTGTAGGGGTAGGATGATAGGGTTGAAGATGAGTCTTCCCTTATCAAAGATGCTGGAAAATGAAAGTTAGTGTTTTTGTGTGACTGATTCCTAGGGGAAAACTTAGAGAAGGGATGCTGACATTTAGCAAACACCTACCATGTGCCAGGCTTTTCACACATCATTTCATTTATGTGTGGGTATTGTTTCTATATTAGGAAATCTAGGAAATTAGGAGATGAGAAAATTCAGGCACAAGAGATTAAGTAATTTGCTCAAATTCCTAGAGCCAGTGAGTAAAGAATGTGGAATTCAATTACTGGTCTGACTGACTCCATAACTCTCTAGTCTACATTATTTTTTAATCACTTCTATGTTCTGTAAGCCAGAAACAGGCACAATCTTCTATTATAATTTACACAGATCAATTTTATTTGTATCTTTCTCATAAAACATTTTATTTACACTTGCGGGTTTCTCTGTAGTATAACAGTAGGTACTATAACAGTTTAGCATAACTATTTAAAAATGTTCTTAGAAAATCCTTAGGAAATAAAATGTATAAAATGACCATGTTCATGGATTAGATAATTTACATTGTAAATATACTAATTTGTCCAAAATTAATCTATAAATTAAATTTTATTTTAAGAACAATACTAGTAGGATCTATTCAGGAGAAAGTTGGCTAATTCTAAAATTTATATGGGTGAATAAAGTTTTACAAATAACTAAGAAAAACTAAATTGCAGAGATTTACCCTTTGAGTGGTATTTTATAACTAGACTGGAATACAGTCCAGAAACAGATCTATGTTTACATGAATATTTATTATGTATCAGGAATAACATCACAAATCAGGACAAATTAACTATATGGAGGAAAATAAAGTTGGAGTCCTCACAGCATTTAAAAAATGGATTTGAGGTTTAATTATGAAAGATAAAAATGCAAAACTTTTGTTGATCTCATAATAGATACAACTTTCTTAAATAAGATGTCAGAAGTTCAAAAACAGAAGACAAAAAAGTAACCCAAAAACAAAAAATGCAGTGAGTGTGACTAAATATAGCAACATTAAGTATTTTGTACAATGAGAGACCCCGTAGACAATTGACATCTGGGCAATAGATTGGAAGGGAATATTTCCAATACCGATAAAAGATTAATATTCAGTATGTATAGGAAACTATGCAAATCAACAAAAAAAGAAGAAAAACTTAAAGAAAGTGGCAGAGGATATGAAGAGGCAATTCATAAAGTAGGAAACTGATTGGCTGATAAATATATAAAGAAGTGCTCCACCTCACTATTAAGAAAATACGAATTAAATTTAAAAATTATCACTTTTCACTCATAATTTTGTCAAGAATTACAAAGTTAGATAATACTAAGTGCTGGCAAAGATGTGGAGAAAATACAACCCTCAGGCACTGAGGTGGGAGACTTGCAGAGTTGTCCGAGACTCTCCCTGTCCGATCCTGCTTCCTCCTCCCTTTCCTCTCACAAGGAGACAGGTCGAAAGGCTTTTCCTGCCCAACCTAGCTTCTTTTCTCTCTTTGTCTTTTTCGACGGGGAGAGGGAGAATGTCCTTGCTTTTGCCCTAGTCTTCATAACTGTAAGAAATAAATGTCTGTTGTTTTTAAGCCAGCCAGTTTATGGTATTTTTGCTATTGCAGCCCAAACACACTAAGACAACTCTCAAGGGCATTCTCCCTCCCTCCACATTTTCAACAAACCTCTTGCATTTCTAAAAATGCTTCAATGTGTGCTGCCTACATAACCTAAACTGACACTCTTTTCTAGTGACTAAATGGTATGTCTGCTGGATTTCATGCCTTTCTCCAGGGGACAGTGTTGGATTAGGACCATCACCAAAACCAAATCAACAACAAAAACAAACTTAAATGCTTTTCCTTTAGGTTCTGTCTTGTTCGTCTTATTTTTGCAGTGGTCTTGACAATGTTACCCATCTTCATCTTAATATATTCTCATAACAAGTGACAATCCTCAAAAGCATATGTTTTTTAGTTATAATTGTAGATGGTTGCTTCTGGTTGGTCTCACTCTCGTATTGTTAACGTCATCAATGACTTGTCAGCTGTCACTCTAGGAGGAAGAATGAGGTGGTGTTGTGGTCAGGGCAGTTGTGAGGTCTCGAGTTCTGATCTCAGCTTTATCACCTGCTGGAGGTGAGGCCTTGAAAGAGTTACTTTATATCTTTGAGCCTCAGTTTCCATCTTCTACAAAGTGAGAGTAACATAATTCACAATGTTGGGAGGATTAAAAAGCAATATATATGTTATATACAGTGATATATATCATATATAGTGATATATATTATATATAGTGGTATATATATCATATATATAGTGATTGTCCCACTACCATTACTATTACTCTGGGAAGGTATAATGCTGATGTCATCCAGAATGAGCTGCTTTTGATAACATTAGAATTTTACCTGTTTCATTTCTATCTCATTTTTGGACCTGTAGCCAAAAATTTACATATAACAAGAGAAAATGAAAAAGTCTTGATTTGTTTATTTGTGCTATTTATTCTCATTTGTTTTTTCAACCTTAACCTGAACACAGAATTCTAGCCAGTGGTGGCTTTAAGGAGAGGACAGGAAAGGAATGAGGTCAGCAAAGACACAGAGACAACACGAAAGATGTTGTTATTCCATTTCTGAAGCTAAGGCCAGGTACACAGATGTTCATTTTATTATTGCTCTTTATTTATTACACATGCTATAAATATTATCATAAAAGCTTCTAACATTTAATTTTAAAAATTAAAAAAGGAAAAGAAAATTTTACTTAAGTTTCATTTGAGATTTTTATACCTAAGAGTTACAGGGTTTCAAGAGAATGTACTTTGGCCAGGATATTTATATGAGGTATTTTAGAGGCCAAGTTATCTGCTTTTTTTTCACCTTTTGTCTTCTATTTAGCTGCTAGAAGCTGCCCTGATTCCATGAATAAAGCTGGAATAGAATTAGACTGTGATGCCAGCAGCTCCTGCCCAGCGATCTTATCACTATCCATAGCAGTATGATTGCTTATAAAATATTCATGCAAGGCCCACATTGAACAAGACCTAGCTCCAGAATCTGAAGCTGTGCAGTTACTTTAGATTTAAGAATAAGAAACAAGAAAATTCAAAGTGCATTCTCTTCTGCAGGCTTTTCTTAATGGCCCTGTGAACTCTGTACTGTGTGTAAAACGGACAGGCTTCAACCTCAGATGCTTTATCAGAGATGAGATTGTATGTTATGGCCTGAATGTAGTCCCCCAAATTGCATGTGTTGAAGCCCTAACCCCCCATTCCCCCCCAGTGTGCTGTTATTAGGAAGTGGACCTTAGGGAGGTAATTAGAATTAGATGAGCTCATGAGGGTGGACCCTCACAATGGGATTCATGCCCTTATAAAAAGAGACACAAGAGAACACACAGAGATTTCTCTCTCTCTCTCTCTCTCTCCCTCTCTTTTTCTGGCATAACCAGGCAGAGAGAACTCACCAGGAGTCAGCCAGACTCCATGAAACTTTGTCACCACTTGACTCTCTCTTCCGTCTACCTCAAGCTAAACTTTCCAATAAGTGAAACCTTCTCAATCGATTGGCTTAACTAACTAAGGCGTCATGTGAAGTTTGAGAATTAGTGGCTTAGAAGATAACTAAGAACGTAAATTTTCTTTAATCCATTGTCCTGACTTGTGTTTTGACTGGTGAGAAATAAATTAACACTGAAGGATTCCAGGGCGAACTCAGAAAATCTGTGGGAAACAGAAGCTTTCATAGTATGTCACTAAATGAGCCAACTGCCAGCGTATAGGGCTAATTGAATGTCCTCAGTGACATGAACTTACCTAGTTTGGAATTTTAAGAATTATGGATTACAGAAATTTATTAAGTTCATGAGTATGCAAGAGGAATAACTGTAAATAAGACATAATCAAGTTTTTAGTCAATATAAACTCTGAATCTGTAATGTCTGGGTAAGATAACCACAATCCTTCTTATCTGTTCATTGAAGCTGGACTGGACTGAGCAATGGTCACTCAATAGGGTAATATTAAAATAGAAGCATCAGATAACTGAGTTATGAGAGAGAATCCCAATTGAAATTTGAAGAATATAGGTGGCTGAGAATTAGTTGACTTATAACAAAGGAAAAGAGGATTTGGGGAAGAAGACGTTTTGGGGAGAGCTGTTTGTGTGCTGGGAATCCCACCTAATTCTAAAGGGGAAGGATGGGTGGAGCTTTCCCTTCGATTTCAACTCAAAAAGAGGTGCTCTAAGGAAATCATTGAGACTTTACTGAGATCATTGTGAATTGCCTGCAGTTTGAGAGGTTCACAGTGACTGTGGCAATCCTGTTTGAAGATATAAAGGGCAAAATCTAGCCACTGATGGATGAGCTGGTGATCAATATCCTGAGATTGGCCTGCACCCATAGGGTTGCTGTGGGAGAATGCCTGCGTGTTTTCCTTTTGCCAGATGTGGATTGTACACAGTATATTCTGCACACAGTGAGAATGCTGGGCTGGACTTCTTAGTGCCGAAAGATTCCTTGAATAGACAAACAGGCCTCAACAAAGAGAACCTGAGGACACAGTTAAGTTCCTAGGATATAGACAACAAGATGAAATAGAGATGTGGTCTTCCAGACTTTCAGACACTGCCCTAGTTAGAAGACTCTTCTGCCTATGTCTTCCTGAACCTGAGCCTGTAGAGTCTGGCCAACCTCTAACCCTTTGGCAGAAAGTGAGTTTGTCAGCAGTTTGCCTTAGGACATCTGGCAATCTGTGATGTTGCCAGAGAGAGCATACGACCATGGAAAGATGAGCCTCCTTCCTGCTGTTGCCCTATGCTGCGAAATCCTAGTTCAGTCCACAAGGCAACCATATCTGTTGAGCGGCTACTGGGTGCAGCAAAGGGAAAGAATATCGAGTTGTGTGATTTCTCCCTGTGATTTCTCCCTGTGTTTCAGGGAAATACAGAAAAAAGATGATCAGAGTAAGATCGAATTAGTTTAAGTTCTCTAGCAGAACAGAACCAATAGTATTTATTATAAGGAACTGGCTCGCGTGACTATGGAGTCTGTGAAGCCCCACCATTTGAGTCTGCAAGCTGGAAGTGGAGGAGAGCCAATGGTGTAACTCTATTCCAAGTGCAGGAGAAGACTGATGTCCCAGCTCAAAAGCAGTAAAGTAATGAGAGCAAGTTCTACCTAACTCCCTCTTTTATTCTACTCAGGCCTCTGATGGGTTGGATGAAGCCCACCCACTTTAGGGAGAGCAATCTGCTTTATTCAATCTACTGTTAATCTCCTCCAGAAGCATCCTTACCAAACACGCTCAGAACCATGTTTAACAAAATGTGTGGGCATCTAGTGGCCCAGTCAAGTTCACGCATGAAATTAACCACCACAAAAACTTACGGGGAGACTTTTTAAAGAAAATTTTAAGGTTTTGAAAGAGGAGAGACTTGACTATAGAAAAAGAATGAGGATTACCTCTGCTCTCCGTGCCTTTTCCACTTCAGGTTGTGCAAACCCCTCCTATGAGAAGTTTTCTCCTACCCTTACCATGGAAAACACTCATTCCCTGCCAATACCTCTTCTGTATCTTTTAAACTTTTTCTTTATATTTCCAGGTGCCTCATTTTACTATTGCATCTTTACTTGGTTCTGTACTCCATTTAAACTGTGATCTTTTTTGCAGGCTTTTTGTATATCCAACACAGTGTATGGCACATAGGAAGAAGTGCTCAGTGTATGCCAGAGAAGTGATTGCCAGTAAGTCAGGAACAGAGATTCCAGGTAGATATATATCTCTACGGCAGAGTTAAAGAATGGAGTCCTGGGCCTAGGGTTTATAATGAGTCATCCCAAGATGTGCCTCTGTGGTATTCAGATTATTTTGAAGGCAACTAAAATGCTGTGGGCTCAAAAGAAACTTCGACTCCTCCTAAAATGCCTAGGAGAATGTAAATTAGGGGCCTTGTTCATAGCAAAAGATTATCAGAGATAACATTTTGACCTATCTATAAGGCTGGGCAAACTACTGATTACCGAACATCTGCTCTTCTTATTGTCCTGCAATGACCTTCTTCTCCTCTGAAGCCCCAAGGCACTTTACCTCATCCTTACCTCAGCACCGCTTGTATACCTCATTTTAACTTTCTGCCCCTGAATCTCTCATGTATGTGAAGTCTTTAACTCTCTTATGTGTGTGGAGTTCCCCTATGTACATATGTAATTATGTACACGTGGGTCACTCAGTCTGCTTTAAATGCCTCAAGGTATGTGTCTGGTTTCAAATCTGGGCTTGTTTCTTTATCAGTTAGTTGGACAAATTACTTAATCTCTCTATGCTTCACTTTTTTTCACCTGCAAAATAAAGAATAATAATAGTATCTGCCTTTATAGGGTTGTTTGAATTAATACAGGAATGAGTTAAATGTATGAGTTGACACATGAAAAGTAATGTGTGGCTGGCACATAGTACGAATTTAATAAATTTCAGCAACTATTATTTTCATTATTCCTTACAAAATTCTTTGGTTTCCTTTTTTTTTTTTTTCTGTAGTTACATCATACGTTCTAAGAGCAGAGTCTTATTTATTATGGTATTCCCAGAGCTTTGCAATGTATCTGACTCATAGTGGGTGCTTTTCTCTTGATTGTTGAATGAATTAATTGAATGTAAGAGTGAAGGAAATACCCTGGGAAGATGGCAGAGGAGTCTCCTGGTCTATTTATGTTGCAGATGTGTATTTTGCTGTAAAGGTTGAGATGGAGGAAACAGAGCTGTGCCCATGGTGGGTTATAATGTGCTTAGCAAGATAAACTGAATGTACAAACCACATTTTGGAGAGAACTTTCAGCTGTAGCACTGCAGACTTTTCTCGGTCCTCGTCTCCCTGCCTACAATTTGAAGTTTAACTGACGGACCTTCATGCACAATCCTAGTGATGGATTCGACTCATCTTTGAACAGAAGGGGTAAAGGTAATACTGCATATTGGGAAAGTAGGGCAATTAATGAAGTAATTAACCTTTGTTAGCATGTTGTGTGACCCTGGCCAAGGAACAGATAATAAAACAAGGAAAAATGCTTGAACTGAGAAGAGGGTTTATGATCAATGGGAAAAGGGCAAGGTACTTAAAAGCTATGATAAAAGGGCAACACAGAAAAAACTTTATGGGACTAGAACTCAGAGATCGTTCCTATAGAAAGGATATGGATTAAAATTTGGGCTAATGAAAAATAGGGCATTGCAAGGGCAGTTTGAGTAGAAGAAAAAAAAAATCCAGCAGTTCTTTTTTTTAAAAAATAATTTTCTTCTTTTTCTGTTTTCTCTTTCTGATTTCTCTACTTGTTCTTGCCTTAATATTTTATTTAGCTTCCATTATTGAAAGTTCCTTGGAGTAATCCTCTCATGTCTGATTGCCCTTCCCCTGGCTGCCATACTTTCAGAGAGACTGTGGAGTTAATATAATTCAGGAAAAATCCAAAGATCAGGTGGTTCCGATATGACCCTTCCTTGACTGCCATGCCTCCGTTAGTAGGTATGAGACTGTACCCTGGGTCACTGTGTGCTCCTCCTGGTCAGACCTCTGCTCTTTCTCCATATTCAGTAATCTTTGCCTCACTGCTGTTATCTTCTTTGAAAGCATTAGCACCAATCTTGAGTTTGTTTGAACCACATCGGCAAAATCTTTGATCTGGAGGAGCTTTCTTTTCTAACCCACTGCTATTAGACAGTATTGGAACTAGCAGAATCCAATGGACATCTTCTACTCATTCTTAGAAATACATGACGACATATATTGAATAACTGTGATCCATATGAGCTGGTTTGTGCTATGCAAAATGTTGGTATCTGAATATATCCTCTGCCCCCATGTGGCCTACAATGTAGTCAAGGAAGACAGTCACAGAAATAAATAAAATTAATACAGTGACTTGGCTGCTGAGCTAGAACTCTCTCAGGCTACACTAAGGAGAGAGAAATACATTCCACCAGGGGCTAGAAAGTCAAGAAAAGCTTCAGAGTTGAAGCGACATCCTGAAAAGTGGGAGATATTTGCCAGGAAGATAAGAGAGAACAGGCTCTTGGGACAGCAGAAGATGTTCAGCTGTAGGGCCAGGAAATTGCAAATAGTTCCGATAGTTCAGTGCCATTATATTGTTGGGAGTGTGGGGGCACCGTCAGAGATTGGGGCTGAAGGAATGGGAAGGGGCTGCTGCATCATCGGAGCCTTTGTGTGTTGGCTGAGAAGTCTGGACAGCCCTCGGGCAGTGGGGACACACTGAAGGGTATTCAGCAGGTTAGCCACATGTTTATGCATTTATTCACTCAGTGTTTTGAACATGTTACATGCCAGGCACTCTTCCAGGCATTAGGGACACATCAATAAACTAACAGAAACCTCTGTCTTACAGAGTTTACTTTCTACAAGTAGGAACCAATATATATTATCTATTAGTAAATTATATAGTGTGTTATATAATTTATATTAATAGGCCATATGTGTTATGGAAAAATATGGCACCTGCTAAGGAGGGTGAGTAGTGTGCTGTGGTGGAGAAAGAATTGTAGTTTGAAATAGGGTGGCCAAAGGTTTGAAGGAACTAAAGGAGTAAATGACGCAGATTGTAGAGGAGAAGGGAGATGTCACAGACAGAAGGAATCTTTGGTCCAAAGCCCTTAAGGTGAGGACAGGCCTGGCTTGTGTGAAGAATCTTGAAGAGGCCTGAGAGGCTGGAGTTAAGTAAACTAGGAGGCATGGAGATGAAGATGAGGTCAGGGAAGTAGTGGGAAAAGGTCATGGGCTACGTAGGGCCTTCTAGACCTTTTAAGAACTTTGGCTTATATTTGTAGTGAGATGAGTAGCCAGAGAGAGACAGAGAGAGAGAGAGAGAGAAGGAGAGAGAGAGCAAGAATGAGAGAGGAGTGACATGATCCGACTTAAAATTAAAAAGATCATTCAGCTACCCAGCTAAGTACAGACTGTAGAGTCAAAAGCAGAAGCAGAAAGACCAATACAAAGGCTATTGCAATAATTTAGGCAAGCAGTGAAGATGGTTTGGACCAGAATGGTAGCAATGGAAGAGATAGGAAATGGTGGATTTTTGGATATATACACATTTTCATTGTAGAATGATCATATTTTTGTAGTATATAGGATAAAATTTTACATGAGGTTAACATTTATTGAGTGCTTACTACATGGCAGATACTAAACATTTCCTATGTATTCACTCCTTTATTTCCCACAACGATCCAAAGAAAGAGGAGTCCTTATTATTCTCCACTTTAGAGATGAGAGAATCGAAGCAGAGAAATTATATTGGAGCTGGAAAAATCAGTTAGAAGATTATTCCGGGCGCAAGATGATAAGGATCCGAGTTCATGCAGTCGCATTGGAAAGGAACTAGAAAATCAGGCTGTGAAGTGGTGGAGTAGAGAAGATAATATTTTCCATCTTAGTTATTTTATTTCCTTCTTTCTGAGCAGGGCACTGCATAAGTGGCCATTAAGATAGCGCAGATGGCTTGAATCTGTTCTCTGGACCGAAGTGCTTTTGGAAACATTTTCTCTATAAAAAGCCATGAGAGACACTTATTGTTTAGTGAGCTATCATTTTGATTCACAGGGAAAAGTATTTTAGATGATAATAAAGAAGATAGTTGAAAATAACTGCTGTGTAAATATATTTTTGACCCGAGATGATGAAAATATAAAAATTGAGAGGGTGGAGGAAAGGTTTTTAAAATAAATGTTTTAATTTCTTTACCACCCTATCTTCTGCTAAGTAAATATATGAAAAAGGGTCATAATTTTTTCTTATCCCTGAGATGACAGGCAATGACAATTTGCAAGTCTGAATTGACTTGAAATGGGTTTTATTAATAAAGTTGTTAGCACGGAAATGGCAGAAGGATACAATGTGCTAGATGACGTATTGGATTCAGTACTAGAAGACCTTGATTCTAGTTCTAATGCTGAGACATGCATCATCAAACTTCTTTAGGCCTTATTTGTAAAACAAAGACAATAAATCACAGCAATAGGAATGGATGCTTCCAAGGCTTTTTGAGGATGAAGAAGATGCTAAATACATGAAAGGTACATAATGAAAAAATGAAACCTCAAATTATGAACATTTGAAGGGAAAGAATTAAAAAAATTATTAAGTCACTGGAGGGGATTTTTCTGTCGAATTTACCATTTTGACAGTTCGCCCAAAGAAAAGGATACAACGGTTATTAAGGTTTATAAACGTCATTTGTCATCACAGCTGGGTCCCAAGAACAGCTTTTCCGTTTAGCCCACATTTCAAGTCTCACTCTTCATTTTCTTAGAGCATCATCTGTAGTTTAAAGAAATCCTTCCTTTAGATTTCTTTGTTCATGAGAATATTTACTCTGCTTAAATACCATCTTATATTCATACCACTTTGTGCCCTCAGACATACATTTAAAATATATTCCAAATTTCCAAAGACGGTGATTTGGGCTGTGTCAAACTTTAATCTATGTGACTCACATTTAAATGATTTGATAATTGATATTAGCTTGTACTGTTGATAGGCTAAGAATGCAGAAATTGTTAAATTGTATGAGACCAATAGACCATGATTTGTAATAAATACATTTCAGTGTTTATGTTTTATTTCTATGGGAACAGGTGAACAGACAAATAAGTATGGACCACAAACCAAATTAAATTTTAAATTAAGTTGCAATTCAAAGATAGTCTAGAATATGGGGAATTCTTAGCTATTGTATATGAATTTGCCTTTTAAATTATTTTTTAAATGTCTAGTTTTGTGGCAGATCAAATACAAATGGTTTCTTAGTGACCATCTGGTCATTTTAAAACTGTTGAAGGAGGAAATCTTGACTATTATATTCTCATTTGATGGCTGAAAAAGTCTGTTTAAAGTCATCTAGTCTTGGAATCTTAGAATCTCTAAGTTAGGAATGAGACAAAATTATTTGAATGTCCTTTACAAGACACAGCACATGTATTTCCAAGTGCCAGGGAACTCATTATCCCCAAGGGAATTTATTCTATCTTTAGAATTTTAGGCAGATCTTTTTTTTTAATATTAAGTCCAAATTCTTCTGCCTCTAACCCTTAGGTCCTTTTTGCAACCACTGGGCTGAGAAGTATGAATATAATTTATTTTCCATGTGACAACTCTTCAAATATTTGAAGACATTTATCATGCAAGCTACCTTCCCACCTCCCTCCTTGCCTCTGTCTTCTCTGCTTAAGGCTGACACAACCCAGATAGAACTGTTATTTATGAAACAGCGGCAAGAACCCTCACCGGTCTGGTTAAGTTTAGCAACCTATCATTTATGAGATATACGTTCTTCCTTTTTGGGATCACTATAAATATATTTCCTTACCTTCAGTCTTCTAGAACTGATTTCACAAAAATTATTAATAGCCTCTTCTCCCCACCCCACTCCCCAGGGTCTTCAAATATAATTATATGAATCAAAACACTTAAAATCATCAAAAGATTAAGGTACTCTCTTAAAATCTCTATACTCATCTTGGTTTTTTCTTTTTAACTGTTATTTTATTGTGGTAAAAAGACAAAATGAGTCCTACCCTCTTAACTAAATTCAAGTGTGCCAAAGACATTATTACTGACTGTAAGTACAATGTTACAGAGAAGAGCTCCAGAACTTATTCATTTTGCTCAACTGAAACTTTATGACAGTTGATAAATAACTCCTCATTCTCTCTCCACCCAGCCCCTGGCAATCACCCCTCCACTCTCTGATTCTATGAATTTGACTGTTTTAGATAACTCATTTAAATGGAATCATTGCAGCATTTGTCTTTCTCTGACTGACTCATTTTACTTAGCATAATGCCCTCAAGGTTCATCCATGTTATTTCACATTGCAGAAACATATACCTGTCAGGATGGCTATTATCAAAAAACAAAAGACTATTGTTAGTGAGAATGTGGAGAAATTGGAACCCTTGTCACACCGTTGGTGGGAATATAAAATGGTGCATTTACCAAGGAAAACAGTATAGAAGGTCCTCGAAATTAAAGATACAACTATCATATGATCCAGCAATCCCACTTCTGTGTATTTATCTAAAAAAAAAATTGAAATCAAGATCTCAGAGAGATATTAGTATTCTTATCTATGTTCACTGAATCACTATTTACAATAGCCAAGATGTGGAAACAACCTAAATGTCCATTGGCAGATGAATGGATAAAGAAATGTCCTATGTACACACAATGAAATACTATTCAGATTTTAAAAAGAAAATCCTGCACTTATCTTGGGTTTTGATACCTCCTCAAGTGTTCTTTCTCTTCTTTTTGTTCTCCTTGGCAGAAAAAGTTAAATCATGGTAAAAGTAAAAAAATGTGTGAGAGAGAGAGAGAGATTGAGAATCATGTATGTTGCACTGACACAGAGCGATTGGCCATGCTCCTCTGGTATTTTCATTATGAACATAATTAGGGCAAACTTTCTGTGGATCCCAAATAATTTTCATGCACCTCACTCTCTTAAGATGCTGTTTTCATAGGTCTGTGACAATCATTCATATCCGTACTTGACTATGTGACCTCCTTTCCTGTTGTTATATTATTCTTAACTGAAATTATTAATAATTATACAGTTGGAATCACATTTTTAAAGAGTTTTTAACTCTCTTGAAACATTCATCTTTTTTACCTTCTCAAGTCCTATGAACATGTCTGTTTTTCTCTAATATGCCTTCAAAAGCCTATCTTCTTTCAATTGAGGCTACGTAGCTGACTATAGTCTTCCCCCATGTGGCCAAAACTAATTCTAGGGTTGCATAGTCATTTTTGTCTTGTTTTATTTTACTTTTAACTTTACAGCCAAGTTCACCTCGTGAGTTGAAATTACATCCAAAGCAGCGATTCCCCCATCTCTTCTTTCATATTTTGAAGAGATAAAATTTTTCAGAAAGTCAAGTGAAGAGCTCATTTGATATATTGTTTCTCCCAAATGAGACTTCCAGCAGGTGACTAAAGAACTGACCTCACCCACCACTACTTTTTTGAGCTGCTTATAGTCATAGTTAACAATTTACTAATAGGTCTTTGGATTTAAAGAATGTGTTCAGGATGCAGAACTTAAGCATGTAATATCATAGCTCTGCCACATATCAGCTACATGACTTGGGGGAATTTATTTAACTTTTATGTTTTCATTTCCTCATCTGTGAGCATTAAGAAAGTTAGTGTACATAAAATGCTTAAAATGATGTCTGTTTCACCATAAGCATCAAAAAGTGTTCATGCGATTATTATTTTGGCAGAAAAATGAGGCCAGAATAAGAGTACTAATGTACCCTTAACGGAAAAAAGTCTTCCTCTACCTGTGAAGGAGGCCTATGGAATAGCCGGAATGGACAGGGCCAGGCATCTTGTCCAGAATAAGTGAATTCACTGTGGGATGAAAGATGCTATGAGCAGAACATCCTCATATCTGATATGTTCATTTGAGTAATCCCAGCACTTCCTAATATAATGCCTGGTACAAAGTAAGCATTTAATATCCATTTGATGAATGGGAATATAGGCACAAAAGTAGAAAAAAATTTGAAAAATTTTGCTATTTTATGGGTTAGGAAAATATTCTCTATCTGGCCATTTGTTTGCAAGCTATTCCCACAATAATGTTACTTTTAATTCTCTATCTTTCCTTTTTTAACTCCTAAAACTTTCCATCATGTTTTGTAAAGTCTGCTTTCAGAACCTGTGATTCCCACAGAATGTAAATCTCTACTTCTTCTTTGAACAAATCTGCTTATTTCTAATATCCTGTTCCGATGATTGCTACAATTGCACTCATCTTGAGATAACTTTGAGGCTATCTTGAGTATCATTATAATAGTTAATATCAAGTCTTTGCTATGTGCCAGCCACTGTGCTGCCTGCCTCATGTGAAATCTTCCACTTAAATATCATAAGAACACTATAAGTAAGTTCTGGTATTATTTTCAATTTAGAGATATAAAAATTTGAGTTTGGTAAAGTCAAGTTGCTAGCCCTAAATCATATACCTAATAAGGAACAGTGCTAAGATTTGAACCCAGGTTGTATTCTTTCTTAAGATTTAAATTTCAAAATTGCAATATACTGTTCTTCTGACTTTAACTTTTCAACTTACTTTTCTTACTTAAAACATTAGCACATATAATACAATGTTGTCTAAAAACTCTTCTAAATTAGTTTTTCTCATGCATCCATTGTTGGTCACTTACATTAAACTCTAAGGGCTGCTCTATACATCCCTCCATACTTCATCCCAAAGGAGGAATGTTGACATGAGTCAAGGACATATTGGCGTTCTCAGAGATTCACAATTGGGCCACTGTGTCAAGAAGTGAAGTGTTTCGATGGAGGAGCAACTGGCCAATGGTGCTGTTTTCTTC
Source organism: Pteropus alecto (assembly GCF_000325575.1). Lineage (NCBI taxonomy): Eukaryota > Metazoa > Chordata > Mammalia > Chiroptera > Pteropodidae > Pteropus > Pteropus alecto. The sequence continues at coordinate 9,559,015 of NW_006432943.1, forward strand.
ATGGTACTGTACTCGTTTGGAGAAGGTGTTGAGGCATTGCAGGACCAGGATATGGTACGGGGTAAAGTAGGTATGCTGGCCAAGCCAATTTTGCCCTATGTCTCAGGGAAATGGCTCTCTTAATCCTGGGCTTGGCCTTCTTACCTCCTCTTGAAATCTAGCAGACACAACTCAAAAGACAGGATCAGGATGTGACCCAGAGGAAAGGCACCAGGGAGGCAGATATATCACCTTTCAGTGTCACTATTCTTCTCTCATGGTAAGTTCTCTAGAAAATTTTACTAATAATCAAATAATAAACTAATTACTGTAATAATTCAGTTCACCAGGAGTTTATTGACACTTAATATGTTTTTCCTACATGTAAATTTCTAAAGTACATTTCTTCTTGAGAACTAATCTAGAAGCCAGAAGTTATAATAAACTGTCTAGATTATTTTACAGATTTTGCAGAAATTTTGCTTCTTAATGGAGGAGAATTAGTTATTGTGATTATTCCTGAGGAGTCCTCTGGATTTAAGTTATCTGGATTTAGAAACATCTCAAACCCAGATTCATCCAGCCATACGGAGTCCTACCCTATTTAAGATTTCTAAGGTGGTTAAATACTTTTCTTTTGTGATTGCAGTGGTTGGATGTCATGCCACTCATGTAGACCTCTCAAATTCAGACTCAGGGTAAGAAGGAAAGTTTATCAAGGGCCTGAAGGTTTCCACTGTCAGGTATATGGTACCACCTCCTAGAATGCATGTATGTAATCACCTGTATTACGTCTCCTACAATTTTGTTTTATCTTCACAGCTTGACAACGCCCCCCAAAAAGCCTAATCTTATGTTAGGAAGATCTAGAGTTCTAACTCATAGGCTCTGCAAGTGAGACCTAGTTATACCGCATACTGTTTATGAATCCTTAAGCAAATGATTTAACTTAGATTAGCTTTAGTTGTTTTATCTTTAAGATGGTAAAGGGAGGATAACACTTCATAGGGTTATGATGAAAATTCAATGAGAACATATAGAAATAGATTCTTTGTATATTATTTCCATAGATGGGGTTTTCTAAAATTGGAAGCCGATATCAACACTACTACGATGCTCATTTCAATTAGATTTACCTGTGTGACTCTGAGGCAGGAGAAAGGCCTACTCTCTCCCCAGGTTCATCTCTACTCCAGGTCTTCAGTCTAGTTCTGAGTCTCCTAGGTTTGCATTTTCAACGAAATTCTACAAATCTTTCTGTTAGCATGGAAGAAAGGAAGGACGTTTTTCCTATAGGCCAAAGTGGACCATAAACGAAATGGAGGGTAAGCAAGATCGGCTTGGCTCTCCCTCCCTGGTCCTTTTGCTGGGATCCTTCTCCCTTCTTGTTTTCTTTTGTCATCGCAAACTGACCTACCTTTGAGCTTGACATCATAGCCAGTATTCTTTAAGGATACTTTACACAGCAATCAGAAATTACTTGTCACATTTCACCGAGTGATTGCCTAACTTTTATACTAAAATGAGCTCATATATACTAAGAAGGTAAAGGGTACTGTATTTAATACATTAGCTCTCTCAGATAACAATTATGAGTTTTATATAAGCATCTCTAGGAACTTTATTCAAGAAAGAAAAAAAAAATTAGTGAACGAGAGTTCACTAGGAAACTCTCCTATAGTTTCCTATAAACTATAGTTTCCTATAAACTATAGTTTCCTAAACTCTCCTATAGTTTCCTATAAACTATAGTTTCCTATAGTTTATAGGAAACTATAAAAAGGTATTTGAGTATTTATTTTAGGAGGCCCTAAAATCACACAGCTGAGGCACCAGTCCACTATGCTGAAGCACTGCTGGCCCCAGATTGGAGGATATTAAAGAGTTTATAATTTTGAGTCCAAAATACCATATTTTATCTAATGTAAAATGCCATTGATAAGATGAACCATTATTTTATGGCATTTAAGAAAAATTTTTTAATTAAAAAAAGAAATTGTGATCAATGTTTTCTTATTGCTTGAATTTTAATTTTACCCTGGTTGAAAGAAATATTTTAGAGTATTTAGACATAGGTTCTTATTATACATATGTTATACAAAAACTTTGAGACCAAAAGTTGTTCTAAAAGAAAGGGTTAATTGAGCCATATGCTGGCCAGAAAAAGGACCACATCTTGGAGTGTGCAGTCTAAACCAACAGCAGCAGAGCTAGATGGAGAAGACAAATACATCTGCTGTCCTAGAGTTGATGGGGCTCCTTTACACAATGAGTTTGGAGAAGAAAAATGTAGGTCGTTGTGAAAGAATTTAATTGGCTATAGATAAGAAGGGTGGGAGAAGGTGAAGTGGGGAGAGTTCTGAGATAGGTAACTTGTCCATAAGAAAGAAGTATTTGTTGCTTCTGGATTGGTGTGGGCAACAGTCCAGAAAGCTCATGCATAAGCAGGTTGCAGTGGCACCTGGTCGTTGGCTATTCTCTCCAGATAATTGCTGAAATAGCTTCCTGGAAGCTGATTCAAAGTTTCATTGTGTACTCAGGAAAGTGAGTAGTTTTTCTGGTTTTGACCCACAGCTGCTAACTGATTAACTAACTTCTCTTTTCTCTTTCTCCCACTTTCCAGCCTTCTGTAATTTTATTTAAGATTTTCTCTTATTGTTTGCCCCCTTTCATCAAGATCTTTTATGGAAAGCATTGCTGATAAATGTCTGTATGATTTTAAATGATGCTTAAATTGACTTTTTATGTTTAGGGTTAATGTCTCATGTTGCTAGGAAGGTTTATTCCTAGAAGGTCGTGTCCCACAGAGAGGAAGTCCAAAGATTATATCAGGTCATTGATGAGATATTTTAAGCCAGTTATGAGTAATGGTGACAGAGAGGGAGAGAGGGTGAGAGAGAGAGAGAGAGAGATGTTTTTGAAAAGTAGCTTCTTCTGGAAAGGTGCAGGTGGCGAGTTCAGTATGTTGAACAAGCATAATGTTAGCCGGAGTTTGGTTTGTGGATTAACATAACTGAGAGAAGCAAAAGGTATACATTTAAAGATTATAACAATAAAAAAAGCAAAGTAAAATAATTAAACCAGCTTGTAATATTTTAAAAAATAACCTGCCTATCCCTGCTGTCAACCAACTAAAAAGGTCACTAAATAGATTAAGACCTGATTCCTTGTTAGAGACTTGTTGGAGCCAGTGGCTTCTTTTCTGATGCTGACTAAATAGGTTACTAGTCATGAGAGGTATTTATGTATGCACAAAAAGAAAGATGCATTAACTATCATGCACATGCCTCATTGTCTTGCTAATACAAGATCTAGAGCAATTCTATTTTCTAATACAATTTGCACAAGTGGAATCTAAAGATTTTTATTGGTTGATTATTTCTTTGGTAATTTCTCCTAAGTTTTTTGATGTTTCTAATTATGTATGCATTCATTGCAATGCCTACTCCCAAAAAAGTATTCTTCTATATCTGGCACCTTCGCTGGGGTTGGTACTGCCAGGCATTGAACAACCTTGCCTATGTGTACAACCAGCTGCATGTTTTGACATGTGAAATGAGTTTAGAGATGATATCCAATACTAAGTTATCTTTCCAGGCAGAAGTTAAATGGAAAATGAGACAGTAACTATTATAGTGAGTGCTTGGTCTCTTATATTACCTGTGAGATAGGAAGGGACTAAAATTAAAAAAAAAAATTTAAGAAAAAGGAAAAATGAAGGTGTAGTTTATACAGGCCTGGTCCGGAATCTTGGGTTAGCTGTCCATAACTGATGTCGTCTGTTTCACTTTCTGTTTTTTTTTTGTTTTTTTTTTTTAAATTTCAAGTCCTCTATTGCTGCACAAAAATTAGTTAAGAGTACTTGATGTGATCTTTTCCATCTTGGTGGTAAAGAGTTTTCCTGAATGTGAATTTTCTAGTATAGATAATCTCCTGGTTGTAAATTGTGGTGTTTTAATTTCTTCATCTCCTTTAATTAATTGTATAGGTCGACCTGGTAAGGCTGCTGGGAACCCTGTAAGCAAGGATCCAGGCTACTTTTCTCGAGGAAGCTTTTGTAAGTTGATCTTTGTTCATTGAAGCTATCTGGTCATGTTGGAGACTATATCTGTCTTTCTCAAACGTGACACTCCAGGCAAAGACTTGGTAGTATAATCAATGTTTCCAATTTCCAGTTCCAGGGAGAACAGGTTCTTATTGAACTTATGTAAATAATTACATGGCCAAGAAAATAGGAATAGCCTTTGAAAGTTACTTAATTCTTACATAGGTAAGCTCAATTTTAAGGGGTGGAGAAATTGATTCCACCTCTTGAGGAGAGGAACTGATAAATATTGTGGCCATTTGTTTCAGTCTGCCTCAATACAGTCTTTGGGTACCATTATTTCTATTCTTCCCAATGAAAAATACCCTGACCTCCTCCATGACTATTCCAAAATCTGATTCAATATGATATCAGTCTCAAGATCTAATATTTTATAATTTGTATCTTGTTCAGACGTAGATGAAATCCTAGAGTGTGGCATCTTGGGTGCATCTCTTCTTCATCCAGAGGCCTCTAAAGGTATGAAAAGTATCTGCTCTTCACACAGCTAACATGCAATGGAGAAACAGGGACAGAATAATGGTAACAGAGACTCTCATTCAAAAAGGTAAGAAACAGGACAACACAGCAGTCACCTTCCATAGCAATTTTGAAATCCAGCCAAGTATATATTGTGACTTCTCTCCTATGGAGAAAAGGAATGATCCCTGATTACAATGCAAATCTGCTCCAGAGGGTGGTGCCCTGTCCGGTGATCACCACATGCAGAGTTGCACTCCCTACACTCTTGCTTCCACCATCTAAGATGGCCTTCATTTTACATATGAAATAACACATATTGGCAACTAAGCATTCTAAAAATGCTTCCTACCTATTCATAAAAATGTGGGTGCCAGACAATTTATTTTGAACTATAACTCCATTCTGCCTAGTACTTACAGTGTATCAGGGAAGACAACTAGAAGAAACAACAATTAGAATGAGACTTAAAGAATGATGACAATTGAGCCATGTAAAATAGAAGGTGAGCAGTAGAAGGAGAGTATTATAAGCCAAAGGGATGTTTTCTGTGTATAAACTGTAGGACCTTGGGCACAATACTTGAGCCCAAATTTGGAACCTATGTCCTTCTCTGCACAACAGGTACAGTAATAGTCTGTATACCATAGAGTATTATGAGGAACAAGTTAGATTTTTTTTGGTAAAGTGTTTAATACAGAATCTAGGACATTACTAAGTACTTCATAAGTATTTTCTAGTGATGGTAATAGCCTGGATCCAGATTTGGATCCTGCATTTGCCATTTAACTAGCTGCATTATCTTGGGCAAGATATTCATCTCATGTTCTTAGCTTCCCGTTTGGGATGACACAAAACACCTGTGCAGAGGGTGATTGGGGGGATTCCATGAGCACATAATCTGTGCTACATGAATGTTAACTTGTATTAGAAATAAAGGAACCTCATAACAGTCCAATTAGGCATTTATAAATTATTCTGTGGCTTTTAAGAAACTTGAGACTTGCAAGTGTAAGTAGTTGTCCAAATTCGCTTAGCTAACAAATTCCATAATCTGAACTCAAGCACAGTTTCTGGTTCTAACCTCACTCCGTGAGGTATCCCTAAGATCGAGTAAATACTACCTTCTTGGGAACTCAAGGAATGACTCTCGGATACTTGGCATGGTGTTATTACCATTGCTAATAATGTCCCTTGGTCCTTCCCAAATCAGTGAGAATGAATTTCTTGAGAAGTATCTGAGCTGTGTGGAAATAGGTGAGAATTCTTGTCATTCTGAATTAGTTGTGTCAGAATATTTTAATTATAGCATTAAGCAAATTATATTTAACAGGAAAGAAGTCTCAGATTTGAATATGAGAAATACGAAGTGCAGGGAAAAATGCAGTGGTCTTTGAAGCACTCTGCATTCTTTCATCTTTTAAGAGCAAATTGAGAGCTTTTCAATTTATAAAATAAATTGTCAAGATATCCTTATGTAACAGAAGTCTCCAGTGTCAAAATGCTGATGGGAAAAGACCACCATAGAGCTGAGCTGCACATCCAGGTCTGTCTGACTCTAAATCCCCTGACCTGCACACCACAACACTCCCGCCAGCGCATAATGTCACCAGACTGTCATTTGAAATAGCTCTTTTATGAGTTTCTGAAAGAGAGAAAGGGAGAGAAGGGGCTGGTGATAAAGCACTAAAATGCACAGAGACTTGGGGTTAGAGATGCCTTCAGGATGAGCCTGGTATACCTCTGAAAGGGAACAGTGGTTCAAATTTTCATGGACCATAGAATTTCAGAATGAAAAAAAAATCACTAAGGCCAAACAGACTCTTAATATTCAGCCTTTCAATACTTTTTTGGTATGGTTTCCATGGCAACCTACATTTATTGGGCAATTTTGTGTGTACTTGCTGAAGGCAGGTGATTGCTTTTGCTCAGCCTAGGGAGAAAGCAGTCTGGAGAGCTCACTTAGAAGAAGGAATCTTGTTTTATTGTGTGGGAACTCTTAGACTAAGGTTTTAAAAGAAACTGAGTTAATTTCTTAAACTTTGTGGTAAGCATCTGCTGAAAGATGAATTAAATTAATATTGATTATAAGAAGATGGAGGAGAAGGAGAGAGAGGAAGACAAGATGAGAGGGGGATTAGCAGGGAAGGAGGATGGAATAAATAAATAAAAGTGTGGATATTCTCAGTTGACCCTAGCCAACTTCTAGTCATTTTCGCTGCTTGCCTTCATACTCCTAGGACATTTGACTATTTCCACCCCTCCTTCCACCCCTCTCATCCATCCACACTCTCACTTCTGCTCCTGTCACTGCAATGAAGCAGAAGAGACAGGCCGGCCGGCGTGCAGAGAACCCACATCCCACCATCACCACCACCGCCTGGATGTCAGTTCCCCAGATCTAGAAGGCCTACCTCCCCACCTCACGTGTCTCTAGTTCTCTGCTTTTCGGCCTGACGGCTTTTTTCCACTTAGAGGGGGATTGCTCTATCTGTGAAAAGGAGAGCCCAAAAGTACAGAGGATTTAATGCCACCTTCAGAAGTAACCCTCGGTTAATGAGGGACCAATGTCTGTGTATAAAATTTTCATCTCGACACAGGCCGTGGTGAAACACTTCTGAGGGGCACTCTCCGTGGTTCCTCAGATGGACCCCAGTAGGACTAGGCTCGGTTGTCCATGGCAGTAATTCTCTCACTAAGCTACATTTCTGGAGCTTCTTCCCTGCTCCGTGTCATTTTTCTTACTTCCTCACTTGTGGGGATCATGGAACTACGTCCCAATTATCCAGTTGCTGCCAAGTACTCATCTCCAAGTCCGCTTTTAGGTGTGTGGAACCTAAGACACTAGCGTTCTCCTTCTTGGCATCAACGTATCTAGGAAGTAATAATAATTATTAACAACTAGAGCAGGAGTGATATTTTGAGAGCTGATGTTGCCCCAGTATCTCATGCAGGGTTCCATCAGGGAATGAGAACCTTCCTGGCTGTCCATGTAGACAGATTCCACTGCAGGGAATTCGAGGCCTGTACAACCATTGGAAGCGCTGGGAATCGCAGGTCAGGAAAGCTACAGCTAGAGAATGTGGATCTAAGGAATGCACTTGGGAACCACTGCGTTAAACCTCATGTCTGCCGTTTGGCCAGATGTCAGCTTAAAACTGCCTCTGGGGAATAACAGATGCTTTTTTCTTTCATCTTCAAAATTTTGCATAGATTCTCATCTAGAAGTGTAAGAGGGAAAGGATTTTGGACACTTTGGTTTCAGGTCTCTGCCCTTCGGTGCAGATGGGGGTGTAGAAAAGGAGGTGGTCACGCTAAGATTATAGCAGGTAATTCAGCACACACATGTATGTGCTCTCCAGATGCCCTGCAGAAGCCAGAAGCCTGACCTTGGGCAGTGTTGGACAAACACTGACACACTCTTGCTACTCTAGACTCCATGAGGACCACCACACATCATATCGTTTACATAACATAATTATTCAGAGGTTTCAGTTGAACGAGTTAAATCGGAGATTTTATAACAACCCTGTACTAAACTTACATACCAAGTCCCCTTGGCTACTCCGATGTCCCTACCTAGCTCGGCCCCTCAGCCAAGTACTTACAAAACATCTTAGCATTTTCAAAACGTCTTCCAAGTCTTAAATCATATTCTCTACCCTGTCCCACTATGGCCACCACCACCACTAGTGCATCCTGCCCCTCCCCCAGGTTCTCTACTGAAAGTAAACCAGGTTAATATTAAACACATGTGCATATGCTTTAGGTCAGCAGTGAAGAGCTGATTCTACCAGTTTTACCTGAAGGGCCCATCTGCAAATTGGTGAAAAACTGCAACTTTCTAATTATCTAGATCATTTCTTCTGGTTCATTGAAACCTTGTTTTGAGTTTCATCCTTGTGGCACATGCCACCTGTGAGTCCCTTCCTCTTTTCCTGTGGTTTTCCGTACAATGCACTGTCTTTGTTCTCTTCTGATCTCTGGCCTTCCTTTTTGTTCATGGCTGGCTCCTCTTTCTTCTCAATTTGTTGCTCCCTTTAAGTCTTTTTACCAGACTTGTACTTCTGCCTTTATCTCTATGGAGGTTCTTAACACTTGAGGGCATAACAGGTCACTGTGAGAGTCTGATGAACCTAAAAGATCTTCAACCTAGGAACATGAACATGATATATATTGGGGGGAGGGGTGTTAATTTAAATTTTTAATTTTCTCAGTTAGCCTCACTGAGCACACCACCCTGCCTGGTATTCCCTGGTCATGATAGTCAGCTACCTCCAAACAGGAAGCTTTGTTTCTCTGCCTGCCTCTGATTCTTTGTGGTCTGGACACTCAACTGAGAACATAATACTCCGCCAGGAGCCTGCCACACAGCAGAGTGAGATAACACCATGGAGGCTCTGATGGAAAACTGGGTCAAAAACCAGATGGAAGATTAGAGTACAGAAGCCACTATGATCCCAGGAAAAGCCAAGTCAGGAAAGATAGGGTGGTCACTGCTACCTGGGGTCATGTTTAGGTCATAAGCTAGGACCACGAGGTCACCTGTCTCAGAACTCAGCATCTAAGGCCTCAGAGACTTAGGAAGGCAGGCCAGCAGGTGGGCCAAGAGGCATACCCCTTGATAGCGGTGGATGCCTGCCAGAACAATGTAAGGGCCCAAATGAGGCCCAAGCCCCTTCCTCATCACTTCATATCACCTTTGTGAGAGAAACAGGAGATGGGGACCCTTGGAGAGCCTAAGCTTGTATTCCAGGGGAGCCAGAAGTTTCTGGAAGGGATTCTGAACAGTATGCCTTTGGGCTAAGGTTAAACCAAATTGGAAGTTTGCTTTACTGCTTACTACCATATGAGCATTCAGGAAAGAAAAACCAATTAGTAGTGGATTACATTATTTATCAGATTTTTCCCTGCACAACCAATTGCATTGTACCATTTTTTTTCCCCCGAAACAAAAACACACATTTGCAGTATCTCTGGGGTGAAGAACCCCTGCTCTATACTCATTATTCAGAAATACCATTCATTGGTAGGGTTCCACTGCTTTACAAAATCTGTCATTTCAACCGTTGTGTATGATTTGTATATTGCAAGCACTAGCAAGACACCTTAACTTAGATGTCCTATAGGCAGCCTGAGACTTAGTGGATGTGCACTGGAACCTGTCTTCTCTCCGTAAAGTCAGCTCCCATCTCTGGTTACTGGTTACTGGTTACAGCTCCTTGCTCTGGTTACTGTGACCACAGCATTTCCGTGTTCCAGCCTCCCTGGCTCACACATGCAAAGGCACCTGTCTCCTCCTGTTCTCATTGACTCCCAAGTGTATGTAATGTCAAATCTTGCCATTTTTTCCTCTTGAAGTAGATCTAGTTTTACCCCTTATCTCTCCATTCCCACTTTTACATTATTGTTGTATATCAAGATAATGCAAATCAAGATACAAGCTTCTCCTCATGACCCCCGCCTCTGTGCCCTCTAGTCCATCCTCAGTACTCTGGACTGTTCTTCTTGAAGCTGTTACTTTATTATGTCTTTCCTGTGCTTAAGGCCCTTTTTTTCTTGACCTATTTTTTTCTGAGCTCCAGGTCTACCTTCCCAATTCCTGGCTGAGTCCTCTCCCAAGACGTTTCCAGAGCCCTCGAATCCCTTTTTTTTTTTAACCAAAATCATTATCTCTACTGCCTCCCCCAATCCTCCACCACCAGTCGCTCCCCCTCCTCCAATCCATATCTCAGTTCATCACACCGAGAACATCCTGTCTTCAGGTTGGAGTTTTCAGTCTTTTCTAACTCTTCCCTCTCTCACATCTGCAAATTCAACACATCACAAAATTTTGTTGATTCTCTTACCAAAATGTCCTTTGTTTTTTCAGCCTTTATATTTATATCTTCAATTTTAACTCTTGTCATTTCTTTTGCTTTTCATCTCTCAGCTTTCTAATTTACTCTTCATAATGTCTGCAGAATTATATTCCTAAATAATATCTTATCATTTCACATGCCCGCTTAAAATATTTTGTCTCTCCCTTCTAGTAAAGTACAAGAATTCTTAGCATGACATATATCAGCCACACTGTTAACTTGTCCCCCAACCCGCTACCTGATAGCCGTATCTTCAAGTATATTTTCCTCGACACCCCATGCTTTACTCTTCCAACTAGGGTTATAGAGTTAGCAAATAAAGATACAGAATGCCCACTTAAACAGCAATGTTTGGGATTTATTTACATGAAGACATTATTTTTTGTTTATCTGAAATTCACACTTGACTAGATGTTTTTCATTTGTCAACTTTTTTCTACACTGCCTTTTCCAGATGTTTACAAGTTTACAAGCCCATGTGCTCTCATTTGTAATGTTTGTTCTCTTCAAGTCGAATTCTTCCCCCCTATTCTCTCACATATCGATCTTCCATCTATCCTATAGATTTCTTGCCAAAGGAATTGATCCAGCTCCTTTTCCCTTCTGGGACATGGACCTCATCTTAAGCTGTGTAATGGGGTGAGCTCAAGACTTTCTACTCCTCTTTCATAAGATGCTCTTTATTAGGAGAGAAAGCTTTGGTGACATAACAGGGTTATGAGGGTTAAAGGCAGAAACAGTTGCCTAGTATAATAATGCCCAGGTATCAGTTTTCATGAAATAGAGTAAAAAAGTTATTAATAAAAATAACACAGGTTACTTTTGGAGGGGTATGGGGAAGAATGAAATTTTTTAGTGGCAAGATTTGCTTAATTAGATACTTAGTAAAGGAAGAGTGGAAGCCATCTATTTTTCTCTACCTCGCCTAAGGAGGGGGTAAAAAAGCCAGTAGACTCTGAGACAAAGCCTATTCTTTTTTGTGAAAAGGCACAGGCATTTCATGGCTAACGCTGCTAAAATATGAGACACCAGAAGGACATGAGGAGACTGAGACTTGATTGGGAAAGAGGATTTTGATCCTAGGGAACAGGGAGGGGAGAGGATACTTGATGGGAGGATGCTGTGACGGGGGAAGTAGAGAGGAAGAAGGTTAGGGCCTGGAAGTCTCTCTGAAGGACTGAGAGGACTGTGATTGGATCCAAATTCCTCCCTATTTGTTCTTAACTTGAACTGTTTGGGAACAATCCCCAAATCATTTCAGAGATGATATGTGTACACTAATCTAGTAGAGATTTATAGAGATTTACTTTAAGGAAAAGTAGGGCAGGCAGCATCTTGACCAGGAAGAGAATGTCTAGCCCCTAACTCATGGTAACAGACTGACTGGCCACATCTTCAAAGTGGGCTACTGAGGTTACTGGGTCATTTCCACACAGACAGTGTTGTAGCAGGAAAAGGGTTAGTTTAATCTTAGCTTGAACCCCACTAAAGGAATGACTTTCTGCCTATACTTTTCTATTTCATCCCACACTTTCTTCCAGGCCTAAATAAATGCCACTTCTACTGAAAAGTTTTTCCTAATCCTTTCAATCCCTGGTTCATACTAGCAAGATATGATTTGTACATGTAAAATGCTCATCTTCTCTACTAAAGAACACAATTCTTAGGACCACAAACTAAGTGTAGTTTACTCTTTTTCCTGAGTTCTTGGTACTGTGCTATGCATATAGTAAATTGTGAATAATCATTGGATAAATGGATGAACTTACTTGGCTTTTTATTATAGCTATTTGTGTATGTCTTTTCTCTTACTTGAAAAAAAAAAAAATCACGATCTCGTTTCTCTCTCTTTATTCCGTGCACTTTCAACACATGTGTGTGTGTGCTTGTTGTCAACTTTTGGAAATACTTGTTCAGTTGAATTAGACGCTAACATTAGTTTACAATAATGATTACTTTGATTTCAAACATGTAACTGATGAGATGATATTACCGTAAAAAAAGATATGGTTTCTGTAGTGTAATATTCAATGTATTGAAAAGGTTTATGACATTGATACCTCACTTACAATTTAAAAAAATAATACTATTTCTTAGTTATTATGAAAGTAAACATCTGAAGAGTCCATGCCTGAATGGTGACAAATTCTAGATTGGTAGGATTTAAGTTAATGAAATTCCATTGAATTCAAGAGACTCAAGCAATGTGTGGTCAGTTTTGATTATTAGAAAAATATTTTAAAAATTATATCAATTTGGATAAAACTTTGCTATTTGTAAAAGCTTCAGAAACAGCCAAATAGTTTCCAGGCTGTTGAGCTCTTCATATCCTCTGTGGTTCGAAAGATTATTTTAGTGCCACCGAATTAAGTACTCTCCAATAAGAGCGTGATATGCCTATCTTGAGTTAGTGTTTATGCATTGTTGCTCACTCTATGTGTGTTTTATTCAATGTCCTTTTCTCTTATTTTCAGGTATTTTAACTTAAGAATAAAAAATAGCTAAGCCTGTTAAATCTGGCTCAGTATGATTTTTAAACACAAACAAGCAAACAAAAAACATACCAACTAGTTACTACCAAATCATCTTAATTTTTTTCCTGTTCAGTTTTTCACTTTTTAAAATGTCTCAAGGATTTTTCAACCACATAGACTTAGTAATCATTTATTTAGCCAATTAACAGATTCCAGAAAAACACATTTATGTTTCTTTTTCATTTGGAAAGTGGATAATTTCAGTGTACTTTTATTTCAAAGTCTGAGATACCAAAATTAATAAGCAGATGACAATAATTTAAATCTGCTGATCTTAGTAATCTGATTTGGCTGCGTACTTAAGCTTCCTGAGGCTTAGATTTATCGAGTAAATGGGTATAATAATGCTTACTGTGCAAGCACATGTGAATAACAAATATGAGAGGTTATTTCCTGTTTCTGGCCTGTTCTATTTTTAATACAACTAATGACGTTAGATGTACAAGTAGTAAAGTCCAACTCCACCTCCAAAAATAGCTAACTTATCTCAGTATAATTTTAAAATGATTAGGCCTTTGATTATTTTCAATAACATTGTAATAATTCTTCCTTAATTTTGTTTCATTAGGTACCTTCAAGGAAGGCGTAGGGAAGGGAGAGAGGAAGAATAGAGAGAGAAGAATAAAGCCACTTTATAGGGCCCTTCATCGAGTCAGAGTTCTTCACCTAACCATAGCTTGTTCAAACAAGAGGAGAAAGACATTCTTTTCACAGGGGTCATGAATTCTTAAAAATACAGAAAACTTAACTGTATGAGCGTAGCGACTTAACTTAGAAATGAATGTCTTGTTTTCCATAAGACCGGTTAGAGAACATCATGCTGTCATCACTGTCATCGCTCTTGTTATTGATCTAACAATAATTAACATTACTTGACCCCTTATCTAGAGAGTGCTTAAAATACTTCAGGGGCGGGCTAAGCATTATGGTGGCATTATCTCATCTGATCCACTCAGCTCCTCCCCTCCCCCATTTATTGTTTATTTTCACCTTGTTGATGAGAACAGTAGAAGGGTTAAGAAATTGCCCAAGGCTTTACAGTAAGTGACAGACCTGGGATTGAAGCTCAAATCTGTTTGAATAAAGATCCTGTGCTTATAGCCTTTGCATTACAGTCGTTCCGAAGCAAGTTTCTCCCAATCTCTACGCCATTTATAGAATGACCAAGAACACTGGTGTGGTTGAGTCCAGATATTTTGATATGCAGCTGGAACTAAGCAGCACAGAGGTGGCAGTACAGTCCACAAGACTAGATTAACTTTGTAATAAAACCAACCACCAAACAAAACATACTGTGTAAGCGGTTTTTTTTTTTTTTTTTGGAATTGCTAGTTCTGGTTCATTGAGTAAACAAATGTTCCTAGGGTGTTAAAAAAAGAATGTCCTAGGATATTAAAAAAAGAATATGCTAAAAATAGTTTTATTAAAATTAGTTTACACATTGCAGTATTTCAAAATTGTTTTACAAAGCAAGTCAGTTAAAGGTTCTCTCTCATTTCTTACTAAACTCCAGCATATGACAAAGTGTTTTCTAGTCTGGATTTGAGTAAACAAATGTTGCTAGGGTGTTAAAAAAAGAATGTCCTAGGATATTAAAAAAAGAATATGCTAAAAATAGTTTTATTAAAATTAGTTTACACATTGCAGTATTTCAAAATTGTTTTACAAAGCAAGTCAGTTAAAGGTTCTCTCTCATTTCTTACTAAACTCCAGCATATGACAAAGTGTTTTCTAGTCTGGATCACAAAGTTTCAAAATATTATTTTTTATTCTGCACATATATTACAAGAATAACTACACTTGAAAACGAATATTAAGGAGGCCTGTATTTGTGCAGAATTTTGTTTGTTTGACTTCTTTTAAACAAAATAAAGAAGAAAACCAGAAAACACCTTTTAAAGTACCTCTGTTGCACATTTACTTATTTATTTGTAACTTAAATTTGAGTAAGAATAATAAAACATGGAGGAAAAAGTTTTTAATAACACATTTGGTTAGCATTTTTTTTTAATAATACACAACTGATTGTAATTGTAGTTAAGCATACCTAGATATTCATTTTGAAATTTCAATAGCAGAAATGTTCCTAATAATTTATCTCTTGAATATAATTGCTGATATAGTTTGGAGTTATATAGTTTATCTAGTTTCCTAATATAGAATTTCAGACTATTTCAAACACCAATAGCTGACAGGTCCTGGGGAAGAATGAGTTTACAGAAGTGCCAACTAGATGTTATTATAAGAAACACATTCTCAGGAACAGTAACATTCACAAACAGACAAGAATTTGCACGTTATGTTCCAGCATTAATGCACAGCTGCCATAGATGATCACATGGGAACAGATTCCTTTGCAGAAAAATGCTTTGACACATGGAGGATTCTCTGAAGAAGAACAAATGCCCAAATGCAGCACCTATAGTCATCAACTACAGAAAAAAAGATTGTATAAACCAAGATCTTTACACCAAAGAAACATAGTTAAATTTCTTTTGCTCTTGAATTATGTGAGGTCAAGGGAAATCTGCCGATCCTACCATATAATCAGTTCTTCTGTGAGTACCCATCTTGAGTTCTGTTTTCCAAGACAGTAGGATAGATTAAAGGTTTGACCTGGATAACATAACTTCATGGATAATCTTTGTTTTAAATTCCATTCATGAAAGATTATATCCACTAGAATATAAGCATTCTATCCATCCATGTCAATCAAAGAGGTGACAGATTTTAAGTATTTTGTCCATTGATATAGCCCAAGCACCTAAAGTACTTGGTACTTAGTAGGTACTTAGTAAATATCTTTTAATGAATTCATAACAAAGTAGAAGCAGATTATACAAAAATGGAGGTCTCATTAAGGCAACAGCTTGGTCTTATAGTCATGGGCACTGAAATATGTCCTGAACTTCCTTCACAGAATTTCACACAAACCATGGCCTTATCCGAATAGCAAGTATATGACCCAGAACATTTCACTCCATTCTATATGTAACTTGCCTAATCAAGAAAAACAATATGAAGTGGAAAGTGTGAACAGCTGGAATAATTCACTTTAGGAAAGAAATAAAAAGCTCTCCCTTATCTCATCCCATCACCAAATACTGTAACATTGTTGGGACCAGGAACATCTCACCTCACAGCTAACATGCCTGTATACTTTATCCTGTCATGCCGAGGCATACTGGAATAGGTATGAAGCCTTGATTTCTTTTTTTATTTTCTTGTAACAATGTCTGCTGCTCCCCATACTGCTAGAATTTAAGAGAAATTCTGTATAATTTAACAAGAATCCAAGAAATATCTGCCCATACCCACAATTTGGGGCAGAGACCTTTATTTCTGAGAGCAGTCCAGTTCAGATATAATTTCCTTCAGGAGTCTTCCCTGATTTTTTCCAAGCTGGCTTAGTCATCCTCCTCTCTGATCCCATAATACCTTCAGCCTCTCTCAGAGCTCCAAACTGAATTGAAATGATTAGTTAGTAGCTGGTTCTTCCACTAGACTGTCTGCTTCTTAAGTGACCATGTCTTAATTCTCCTTAGCATTTGTCATAGTGGGTATTACAGTGCCTAGAATACAGTAGGTACCCAATCAGTGCTTGCTGAACTCCCTGCTCCCTCCCATGCTTTCTTTGCAATCATCATCTTGAGTAGCTGAATGTGCAAATAGAATATTCTTGCTAGAAATGTTCCTCTAATACAATCGAAGTCACTATGTGAAAACTGTATTTGATATTCCATTTCATAGAGGACTGCTTTAAGAAACAATTGCCCACAATTTCATGATGTACTGGAATTAGAATCTTGGTTCTAGATTACAGAAATCCAAATAGAATTAGCTTAAGCCAAATGAGAAATTTATTATAACGACAATAAACATGTCTCATAGAGCCCATAGACAGAAACAGAATGAAGCTAAACTTTGAGACTACATGTTCCAGGGACTCAGACTGTCAGTAAATGAGGCTCATGTCTGTGTCCTCTCTGACCAGCTTCCTTTGCTTTTCTGATCTATGTGGGTAAAAACATGACTGCCAAAAGCTTCAAAATGCACTTTTTTATACCCCAATAATCCAAAGAAAAATAACTTCAGTTCAAGTTCCCAGTTCTCCTGGAAACGACTCCGGTTGGCCAAACTTCATTAAACCCTCTCCTTAAACCAATCAAATGCAGCTGGAGATGGGGCTCAACAATATGGCCAGGTTGCTGGGCAGACAATCCCATAAGCGTCCACCACACTTTCAAATTCTTTAGTTTCTAAGGAAAACATCTGGCCAAAATGGACTGTTTCAAATGCATTAATGGTAGTTTCTATAAAATATAAAGTTTTTCAAAGCACTAATGTTAAATTTTATTTCTATTAATAATTCATGGTACCAATAGAAAACCCTCAAATATATATGTTTGCTTTACTTTAAAAATAAATTTATTTTATTATAATAAAATTGACAGTTTATATAAACAAGGTCATTTAGTATATGCAAAACAATTATAAAGTACATTTTGAAAAGACATGAAAATCCTTGAAGTTCTTTCTTGACATTAGACCTACCAAATTTCAAGAGACATCATTAACATTTTAGGATCAAAACACGATTCCATAGCCTGAATTTTCTTGAGAGTCCATTGATCAACCAAAATCATGATGTTCAGGAAAGAAGAAACATGTTGTTGTTTTTTTTTTTAATAAATATTTTAAAATGCTCAAACAAGCATTTGTTTCAAGCCCTCCTAGTATCAAAGAAGACTGAGAAAGAGAAAGGGCATGAAATGAGTCTAGAAGGAGACTATAAAATAAAACATATACAATATGAATCAATTGTATATAATCCTGTCTCAAAGACAGCTGTTAAGTCAGGTGAAAAAAATAGATTTAGAAAATTATCAAATTATCTCATTGATGTGGGAGCTGTATCTGTGTTATACAGAAGTACAGCCCCAGTCTCTCTAAAAAGATGTGTGATAGAAAATGATACACAACTTCTTCACCTTTTGTCTGAATTCTCCCCTTCATTTTGCGTATGAAGTTCACACCAAAAAGTAAAATTTACAAAGATTCTGAAAAAGAAGCTGCTTGGCTGACAGGCAAAACAACCAAAGTTCAGCAATGTGGGGACATCCTTCATCTGTTTGTAAAAGATCCACCCGGTCAATGTAGAAAGTTCCACATTCTATGGAATAAAATGTAGACTTTATTTTTCCATTTTTAAAAAGTCCTTATTAAATATACTATGGAGTTAAAAGGGCATTTGGCAAGATAGTCCTAAGTAATAGATGTATGTTCATAATTTCATTGCAATGATATTCACCTAAGAGCAATCGCAGGTACTGCTTATTAGAACAGAAATGAGGATATCATCACATCCAGTCTCCACCTGGCTCCTCTACGCGGTCACTTACCATTACTCTTCTAGTGCTATTATTGATATGTTAGTGTGCATAAACACTTACCTGGGGCTTCAAAACTATCAGGCATTTACTTTCCGCATCTCTATTCATTACCCTAGCTAGGGGGCAAATCTGTTTGCTTTACTAATGTAAGAATTTATTCATGTCACTGATCATTTGTAAAGGAGCAAAGAAACACAATAAAAGTCAATTTCTCATAAAGCATGGTGGTAACAGTAGCATATACTTAGGACTCTGCATTCTAAGTTTCTGCAGAAAAACGGACCCAGCATCTCAGAGTCACAGCAAAACACACACGGTTCAGTAGAAAGTCTTGGGTTATATTAGTGAGTTAGGCTATACCAACTCAGATGAACAAAAATGATGGTTAATAGCATAACCTTTGAATTTGGGGAAATCTTGGTTTCAGTTTCAGCTCCCTGGGTTAGATTATTTAACTTCTTTGGGCCTGTCTCCATATATAGAAAATGAGGACCACAGTAGACATAGGTTCTTGAAAAGATTAAAGGAAATAATATATTTCAAACTCTTAGCACATGGTAAGTATTGGCTAAATGGTAGCTTTATTGTTAATTCAATTTCTTAGATCTAAACTCCTTCCTACTTTTCTTTTTTATTTGACTAGTAATCCTGGTGACAAAACTTAAGTAGAAGTTTATTAAAATTTTCCTTCTTAAATAGGTGCTTTCTTCCCAATTACCAATCAATTGTAAAATTCATCGTTATTATTATTATAAAAATAATAGTAAATAACACAAACTGTTACAAACAAAAGGTAAATACATTATTTAAAATCCATTGTGCTAGCTGTTTTCCTGAGACACATTCTGTCCTTTTTCAAATGAGCAAGGCATTTTGTAGCTTGCCAGCAGCCTGGGGTATCTTTATAGACTGTAGAAAAAAGAGAGAGAGAAAAAAAAGCAAGCCATTTAAAAGAAATGTACTATGCAATCATAAAAAAAAAATCTAGAGCCAGCATTTTTGTTTTCAATTACTATACCCCATTAATCTGCTGTGAGTTTCTGGGAAAGGAGATTCTTTGTGCTGCTGGGAGAGCTATGGAAAGTCACTGCCTCTCTCTTGCTGGATGTGAACAAGGAAGCAAGAGGCCCTGATTGCTAATGGCCTATGCTATGACTTAAGAGGAACTAGCTGAGAATGAAGCCACCTCTTCAGACAGTGAGCAGAAAGAGAGGATAATGTTTCACTCCGTGGGAGTCTCTGGCTCAACCAAGGGTGCAGAGTACCTTCCCTCTGGACTACCAGTCCATGTGAGCCAAACACTTCCTTCATCTTAAACCAGTTTGTTTGTGTTTGATGCTATTACAGCCAAAATGACCAGGCTGACGGTGCTGGCTATGCTCCTTTGCTTCCTTGGAGACCTTCTTTGCCTTGCTGTACCTTCCAGGGGGCTGATGCCATAGACTGCATCATAAGGGCTCCCATGCTCTCTGAGTTCTGGTCGGGTTTGGCTAGAGGGAGGCACCTGCTGAATATCTGAAGGCAGAGGAGAAAAAATTGAGGGTATTTTTCTCCATAGCTTGCCTCCCTCCTTGTTTAGATTCCAGCAGTGGTTATATTCATCCATAGCTACAGCTTCTGCCTGGTGGGCTCTCCTGCAGTCCACTTCTCAGTGCTAAAGGAAACACTCCCCTAGCCCTCTCATGCATGCAGGGAGGACACCTCCCGCCATCGTTAGCCTTTGGAAGCCTCCACATGCCTGTGGGTTCCCTCTACGCTGCCCCACCACCCAGTTCTGTCATCAAAATCTCTTTGTTAGATTATTTCAGAGGACTTGTGATT